>NC_091455.1:72757196-73131800 GCF_027789765.1 Dendropsophus ebraccatus | reverse complement strand
GAACTCCCCCCCACGGCACCATGACGTACCAGGTACGTCATGGGTCGCTAAGGGGTTAAGAAATCAGGCAGTGAAGCTGGCAGTGTGCCCTACATCTATGAGCTAGTGTAGATTTTTTGCTACAATTTACTCTACATCTGCTATGCCTTCTGCAAGACCCGCTTTATTGCAAGCCCCACCTACTTGACACTCTTTATCCTGATTCAGTGCTCTGCATTTATACAATGGAATGCATTAGCATATGAACACAATAAAATGGCCCAGCACATCAATATGGCAGCGTCCTCTGCCATATAACCTTAGATAAGCATTTTAAAATCTAACCTTTTGTTAACTTTTATTTAAAGAGTCATACCTCTGTATGACAATACATTGTTAGCTGTGCATATTAAATGCAAATGTGATCTTAATATATCTACTAATTTCAGAGAGCATAGAATGCCCTTGTTGCGTCCTGGGCTATACATATAAAATTATCATACCCAGTAACCCAAAGCTAGGGCTGACAGGCAAGTGATAAAGGGAGCCCCCTTCTATTTGTTAGCACAGTAGAGAACCAGAATGTGTTAACGACGGTGATCACAAGCGGGTTACCAAGTCTATAGACTGGATTATTACTGGACACGTGCCACCGCTAATGTTGGCAGCAAAAAAGCAGGGAGAGGAGAAATCACAGGAATGCCGAAAGAGGGAACAGGAAGATGGGTATTCAGGTCCTTGTGGAAAGAGTCTAGAAGGCCAGGAATAGTCTGTGCTGTGGGGGGGAAGTGGTTAAGGAACTGGGACTGCAAGTAGGCACAACAGGGATTCATTGTGTGTGGTGATCGCTTTCTGACATGTCCTCCAGTTTCTACAATGTAGGAAATATGGCAATATTATGGATGGCCATTTATAGCCATTTGTAACCAGTCCTAGAGCAGTGTAACAGTCAGGAGTACTCATGAGGGGAAATAGACTATGGGAAAACATAAGACTGTCCTGGGGTACGTTCAGCAGGTGATGCAGCTATTGTCCTGAAAAACAACTTTTAAACTGGCATGGCCTAGAGTGTCTGTGCATTAGGCTGGCACACCCTCTCTGTCCCTCCTCCCAGCCCTCCTCCTCATTAGGAATGCTCCAGCCAGGTATTCTACTATTCCTCACTTGTCTGAACACTGCACAGGTGCCTTAACGATCCAGCCCATGTGCCGTGCTCACACAGGTCATGAATAATAGAATCTACCTGGAGCATTCCTAATGATGGGGAGGAGGGACAGAAAGGTTGTGCCAGCCTAATGCACAGACACTCTGGGCCACGCCAATTTGACACAGGACTGCAAGTTTAAAAGTTGTTTTCAGGACAATAACTGCATCACCTGCCGATTGGACCCCAGGACAGATCTTGGATTAAAAGCAGCTATCTAAAGGTACACAAGGTTTGGGGTGGGCAGACTGTGGGTACAGAGTTACTTCATTAACTTCCCCCCCCCCCCCCCCCCCTTTTAATAATAAAGTTTTTTTATTTTTCTAATTTCACATAAAACAAGTACATATGGCATTATATATATTTGATACACACTGAACAAAGATCGCCTCCCCCCCCCCCCGGGCATGGCACAAAAATAATTAAAAAAAAAAAAACAGAAAAAACCCTTCAGTTTAAATTTTTTAAATTTCCTTCCAAAACTTCTATACCTTTTTGCAACGTCTGGTAGCGTTAACTGAGCTTTTAGAGGCAATGTTTTCATAATTCCTTACCTTCTCTACCACCCTACCCCATTCCTCATATCATGGTGTGGAATCGCCCAACCAATGTCTGGCTATTATCACCTTAGCTACTCCCAATATTTTCAAGAGGAAATTTCCTCCCTCCCCATAGTCGACTAGACCCCCTAAGATTACTTTTACTTTGGTCAGTTGTAACACTTTCCCCAGACACAATTCTGAATGCTGAAGAACCCTACTCCAGAATCTTTGTACCTTGGGGCAGGCCCATACTAGATGAACCAGGTCGGCTTCGGCCAAGCAACACTTATTACAACACAGAAGTCCTTTTTTCCAAAACTTAGACGTAGTTTTAGGTGTATAGTAGAGCCAGTAAAACAACTTAGAATGAATTAATCTGTGTGACATACCCACCAACCCTCTACCTAAATTAGTTATACATAACACCCAAGTTTCTTCCGGTATGTGTCCCAACTTTATTTCCCATTTACTCTTCACCTTATCCAATTGAGGAGTTTTTCTTTCCAACACCAACCATCTATATAATTGTGTACGTATTACTTAATTAACTTTAAGGGTGCGTTCACACATACCGCATTAGGTTTCGAAGTAAAATCCCCTGCGATAATCGGTACAGTTAGTCTATGGCCCTGCATTCTCACAGCAGATTTTCATTTTGCTGCGAGAAGGTAGTGAAAGCCATATTTAATATATTAGCTGCCGGGCTGGTAAAAATAATAAATCGCAAATGCTTACCTGCCTGCGCTGCCCTGGTGTGCTCCTGTTTCAGTCTCCTGGTCCCGGCTAACTGATGGCCCGCTCAGCCAATCAGTGTGCTGTCCAGCTACAGCCAGTGTGCTGGGCCACTCAGCCAATTAGTGAGCTGTCCCGCTACAGCCAATGCAAGCATTAAATATTCATCTGTGAATCAGTCTAATAAGATGTCTACATGCTAGTGAGCTGGGCTGTCCTGGTCATTTATAGGCTATATTAGAGTAAATTTGCCAACTGCTAGCAGTAAAATATAATAATGCTGAACTTCTGCTGCCTATATAAGCTACCTTACCTACACCCTAAGTTTCTGATAAGCCACACATACAAGTAGTATTATGTGCATCTGTTACCTTGGTCCAGGATCAGGAACCTTTCCAGCCTTCAGGTCATCGATGATACTTTCAATATCCTTTGGCAACAGATCCTCCTGAAAAATGTATTAGGTACTTGCATCAATATATTCCACAGATATGGCAACGCTCAGTTATATTGCTAAAAAAGCATGGCAAATCAGGGCTGTGTATTATGGATCAGTTAACAATTTGGAACTTTATTCAAAACATTTATAATTTAGGTTTGCTTTTTGTTGAAAAAAAAAAAAAAACAGTTCCTAAGGCCCACAACACCCAACCAAAAGACATTTAGAAAAGAAAGCAGGGATCTTATTGGTTGCTGTGGATAACCAGATATTATGTCACTAATACATGAAACATCAATTTGATACAGTAAAGGAGAAATGAGGGTGAAGAGTTCACACTGAGGAAGACATCTATAGGCAGCTACTGCAGTGGTGACATCTGTTGGCTAAAATAAAGTACTACACATCTTTAAGGGCAGGAATATTTAGGGGGATATATATATATATATAATATCTCCCTATCTTTTTTTTTTTTTATGTATAGGAAAGACTACAGTTTCCTATACAATTGGTCAATGGAAAGAAACCTATACTAATCAGTTTTTATTGTTTATTATTTTATTTTTAACAATAGGACCCTATGGTCATCATACACTACAATAATCCAGTATGGTGGCATATACTGGAACCTTCTGTTAGAGATATACATCAGACACTTTTATTATATATCACAGATAAAATGCCCAGCCAAATTCTGCACAAACGCATAAATGAAGCCACAAGTATCTGGCACACACTAGTGCATACAGCTATAAGGAAGAACCAGTAACTCATAAGACTACATAGGACAACTCCACTCAAAACACATACACATCACTACTTTCTATTAAAATTTTTTATATATATATATATATATATATATATATATATATATATATATATATATATATATCAGCAACGGCAAGTCTTATCAGATCACTGAATAACTACAATTATAAATTTGTGAACTATAGAAAGAGGAGTAAATATATTGCCTCCTATTGTATTCTCATGGTCCCTAGATACACAAATATGTACTCCTGATTGTAAAAGTAAATCTACACCATTGAAGAAGATGGATAGATCAGGAGCTGGTTAGTAAAGGGAATGTTGGGACATGTAAATGTATGTTACAACCACAGAACTATGTTCTTAAAGTCAGCAAAGGGTTCAGCAATAAAATGTAATAAAACTGTTGTAGGGTAAATGGCTCATAAGGGCAGCGTAGGTCACAGTCTGTGGTTCCTGTCCATCTCATGGAATCCATACCCTTACTTACATTTATTTCAGCATTCTCCACCACACCATATTTATTGTCACGGTATTTGCTTGCAGAGCGGTTATGTAGAAGGAACAGTCTTATCTCGTGTGCATGTGTACCCCCCTCCGTGTAAACACCATCTGCACATCTAAAACCCTTAAAGTCTCACTGTATTGCAGCCAGATTAGCAGGTGGATTATCCAGCCAGCTACTCGGCAACAATCTCAATATAGATATATGTTAGGCAAACATTTTTGCAGATAAGTCTGTACAGAGAAACACGAGAACAGCATTCAAAAGGCTTGTATTAACAAAATCCTGTTCTTAGTATGGGTAACAACCACCTTGCATTTTTAAGCTCCAGTACACCGCTTGTGTCTAAGGCCAAAACTGCCAAGATCATCTACATATAGGTTTAAAAAAAAAAAAAAAAAAAAAATCAAAAGCCAAAATACAAGACCCTTTAGGAATACTCAGTAATTTTGCATCTAAAATATCCAGTTACAGTTGTAGCTACTTTTTGTTTAATGATGTCATAATTTATAAACTTGTATCTTTTTTTATAGACAATAACTATTTATTATTCTTCACACCTCTGTCTAAATGTTCGCTCCCTATCCTAAGTAGCTCTGAAGATGTTGTGTCCGTCATACCACCAGACTTATGAACAGACTGTTCTTATGTTATTAGCCAAGAATTCCACATGAGTTCATTGGCTTTTTAACACAGAATGTTAACAGCCCCTCCATTGTAGTGACTAGTAGGGATCTCAGTCAGTTTGGATGGAGTCATTCAGATACATCAGAAGATAGATTCCTATATCAAGGATGCTTTAAAGTGTATAAACTGATATACTCACATAATAATGGTCATTAATTTGCACCATCGGTGCGTTTACACAGGCACCAAGACACTCAACTTCTGTCAGTGTGAACATCTTATCAGGTGTGGTTTCTCCAGCATGTATACCTAGGAATAGAAAGCAGCATTAGCCTGTAAAACAAAGACTACAGTTATAATGCAAGCAAATCATAGACACAAAGCAACTCAGGATGCGATTCTCAAGTTTTCTAGAACATGTCACCAAATATACCATATACTGGCCACACACAGGATTTATTTTTCCCATCCTAGACATTTATGGCATTTCCACAGGATATACCATGTCTGAAACTGATTTCAGAGGCCATAACTGCATTTATTACCAGAATGGGGTACTCAGATCCCATCCAGAGTCCAGCGTGTTCATTCCTATGTAAATTATCATAAAAACACACTTTGGCCAGGTGTGTATATTCATATTACACACAGAGAACTTTATGGGGATGATATTGCTGTTTATGCATTTTATAAAATCTCTCAGTTGTGACAGTGTATACCTACGTACTGCAGCAGTCCTCCTGCTAGTGATCACATGGGCACATTAATGGCGCCCACGCAGTCGTTTAAACACAAAGTTTGCACAAATAAAATGCTTACAGATAGGTTGGTTATTTTAGAAACAGAGATAAAATGGACATACCAAGTTTCTTTTGGATAGCTTCCAGTATGGAATCAGAATCTCGAAGCATACAAGGTGTTGTAGTACAAATCTGAATGTGGTATTTTCCTACAGGTTTCCTATTAAACATGGTATAGAAGGTTGCCACTTCATACACTCTCATGGCAGGCATATCCAAGACTTCGGCTACCTGAAACACAATACTGATTATCAAAACTAATCTTTTAGATGTTGCTATAATGGGGTTAAACTATTTGTTAGAAGTAAATCTAAACTATACAAAAACAGCTTATAACAACTTATAAAATAAGGAGAAGTCCGGCGAAAATTTTATTAAAGTATTGTATTGCCCACAAAAGTTATACAAATCACCAATATAAACTTAACACGGCAAATGCACATAGGGTAGCTTCACTACGGGTAGCTTCACACGTACCGTATCGCTGCGTGTTTGGTGCGATTTTTACATGCGAGTTTTGATTTTCACTTGAAAATCATGTGAAAATCAAAACTTGCATGTAAAAATTGCACCAAACACGCAGCAATAAAAACGCAGCGTTAAATACGTAGCGATACGGTACATGTGAAGGCACCCATAAAGTGATTTTTTTCCCTGCACTTACTACTGCATCAAAGCTTCACTTCCTGGATAAAATGGTGATGTCACGACCCGATTCCTAGCTGTGCGGGCTGTAGCTGCTGGAGAGGATGATGGCAGAGGGATGCTCAGTGTCCCTCCAGTGTCCTGTGTCCCTCAGTGTCCCTCTGCCATCATCCAATACAATACGTCAATAAAAATTTTCGCCAGGCTTGTTTAAAATATCCAAGTCCCCACTGCATCCTATTGGGATATGCTGATCAAAATTAAACACAGGGCTTATATATTTCCACATCGAAAATACATAATGGGATGCATTTCATTATCCGCATGCCCCAGATGTCAGGCCTCAAACAGAGACATATACCACTGTTTTTGGGATTGCTCTGAGATCCAGATCTTCTGGAAACAAGTTAAAGATCTCACCTGTACTAACCTGTTATGTACCTTAGACTCCCGAATGGGTTACATAGATTACACTGCCCACACCTGCTCAAAAGAAACCAAAAGGCTTCTCTTCATGATATCTGCAGCTTCTAGGAAATCTATATTGCAGGAAAGGCCATTGGTATGGCTTTTTCTACAGAAATCAACTTTAATTTTTTTTTAGAATGGACTTACATAAAGAGTCCAAGGTCAAAACCTTTTTTCTACTCTGGGTTTCCTTTATTCAAATTATGCCTGCTAGAATCCAACAGAAACTACGGAATGCGTTCCAACACACCACTTAGTACTTAGAACAGCCCAATCCCCCTATTTGATCTGAGTTTAGCTTCTCCTATTTACGGTCCTCTTCCCTTGTTGTCACCCTCTTGGAGAGCGGCTTGCTCCCTGGCATTTGCTACCACACTGCTTTGCCTGCACTTAATTTGTTTTCTGTTTTTTTTACTAGTTTACACTGGTTCATGTTTGCCTGTCCAGATGTGGCAGAAAGTTACCGTGTTAACCACAATTATCCATATCTCTCACAATGTCCGAGGACTGGATAGCGTCTCTCACATTGTACCGCTAAGGTTTAATAACTATGCACTGTGAAACTGTGTCGTTGGTTGATGTACCTACTCTTTGGGAACCGCTGCCATGCTCCCCCACCTACACCTCCCCTTCTACCCATACCTCTCATCCCCCTACCCTATTGACCATTATAGGCTGTTTTCATGTTGGAAACTTGATAAAAACATATTTAAAAAAATATCCAAGTCCATTGTATTGAAAAGGGTCAGTCATGCTTTCAATACAGTTCATAGACTATAGGCATGTACAGGTGAGGATTTTTTAATGCACATTCTGCAAATAGAGCCAAAGTGCAAAGTGAGCATAGACTGACATTTTAATTTTTATCTAAAAAATACATCCATTTGTAGTAAAACATTGATTTGTAGTTTACACCATTGAACAACAAGAAAGAGAGAACCTACTGAACTGGTGGCTGTGGTGAAATTACTAGAAAATGGTGCACCACAGAGAAATTTTTGGCTTTATGGCTAAACAAATGTTTTTAACATGGAGTTTGCAGTAAAGTACACTGTACAACACTTACTTCAATCGGTTAACAGCTAAATAATGCTGAACCTTCCAGCAACTCCCAAACAAACCAGAAAGCCAAAATTCATTCCCATAAATATTCTTATAGCTGATATGGCTTAAGAAATCCCACTCTGAGCCTATTTGTGTGACTACCACGCGCCGCAGCACCAAGAATAAATGCATGTGACGTGCATGCATTTACTCACGGTGCGGCGCGCACAGCCGCAGACTCCACTTCCGCCCGCCGCTCTGTCTTGGCACCATGTCACCCATGATGGGGACCATTCTTTTCAGCTATTTATACTGGCTTATTCCCATAACGCATTGACTCTTGACGAAGCCGCAATCTAGCGGCGATACGCGTGGGGTATTTTTCTATCAGCTACACAGAGACAAGTTATTTTTGTGGGTATGACTTATCGATATAAAAGGGATTGATTGCTGTTACATTATATTGCACAATTGTTCCGTCTTAATCTAGTCCCTCCTTCTTTTGCGGGCTTATTGGGCCTGCTGTTTGTAGCAGTGGACTTTCACCTGTATTGTAGGTGCTGCCGTTCTTTTTTGTATTTTAGATGTTTTTATCTGCTGTATAGCCAGCGTTAATGAAGCTATTTTATTGGATATTTTTGGTGTGCGCTGTACTTTATACCCCATCCTTCCCTGTCCGTCTTTTGTTCATTGATGTACTTTATGTTAGGGTGGTCAGCAGCACCAACCACCATTATTATCTCTAGTCATTTCTCACCTCATCCTTTATTTACAACTGTCCGACACAGGTGTCCGTCCGGAGGGAGCAAAACACCCAGTGGCATACTAGGAAGGGGTAAATTGCCATGTGGGGCCACCCTTCTTGGGGCGATACCTCCATCTAGGTGCAGCAAGAATTGCTGCCCAGATCAGTCCTGTTCCTGTAATAGGCTGAAAATCCCTTTAGGTTTCCACTTGGCTAAAAATAAAAAATGCATTTAAACATTATAGCATAAAGAACCATCCTTAGCTTTTGAAGCACATTACTTTTCAATCCAGCTCATCGTACCTTGTTCATAGCAGAGATAGGCAACCATCCATGCTGTCTCTGTGCCAGATCGAGTACAGGGATTACAGCTGAAGCTTTGTGACCTTCTGGGTAGTTGCCAATAATAGCCTCTATTCTCTGGAACAGAAATAAATAATAAAAAGACAAAATATAAATCTCTGCAGTGTCAGAGCAGCCCAGAATGAAAAGCCAAGCAATTTAGATGCCGGCTCTGCAGCCGCTAATGGGGTTATATAAAAGGCAACGTCTGAGTGCTCTAATGTTATATAACCCAAAGTGCACACAACGTACCTTGTAATTTTCTTCACTGAACTCAAAGGGAGTATCTGGGTTGTTCTCGGGGGTATCTCTATGCTGCAATAAACAAATGGGAACAACATCTGAGTAGAAGAGAATTATGCATATTTATGTATACACATCTGACCGGCGGCCTCACATCACAGCCATCAGGTATGGTCCCTCTGCTTACAGGCTGACACATTTCTCTAATCCTCCTCCCAGATAATAAAAAGTCATCACCGTGGTCACAGGATGAGGGGTTCCCCCCCCCTCCCCAAAATCTCTGAAAGATGTTACAGCAACAAAACTGGATTGCACACTACTATTATAGACTAATATATCACAGATATATCATAAAGATCATAGATCCTATCATGAAAACAAATCATATTAAAATTTTTACTCTACATTCAGGCTAGGCCAGGGCGATATTAGCCTAAATCCATAATGCAGTTAATCGTACATGTAGCTGCAGTAACTATAAATGAACAATAATTATGACACCCCCCTTTTGCAAGCCACACCCCTTTATGCAATACAGGTATACAGCCACTAGAGGTATACCGTTATGTACACATTATAGACCGTGTATACACAGGGGGTCACATAGGGATAGGGGTGTATAACTATACAGGGGGCATAGACCCAGGCACATAGGCATAGGTGTGTATGACTATACAGGGGGGCACATAGGCATAGGTGTGTATGACTATACAGGGGGGCACATAGGCATAGGTGTGTATGACTATACAGGGAGGCACATATACATATACTGTGCCCTTCAGCGCACTGACAGGCCAGGCCGGGCGGGGGTGCACTGACGGACAGGACAGGTGGGGGTGAAGCACACTGACGGGACTGGGGGGGGGGGGTGCACTAACGGGATGGATGAGGGGGGGGGTGCACTGACGGAATGGGTGAGGGGGGCCCCTAACAGGCCAGGCGGGGGGTGCTCTGACACATACAGCGATGCACCAACCTGTGCAGCGCTCAGACCTCAGACAGGGAGATGAAAATACCGCAAATACTGTCCTGGCAAAGTTGATGTCGGTGAACCGACGCCAGAGACGGTATCGTTATTTTCACGGTATATCGCCCAGCCCTAATTCAGGCAATAGACTCCATGGCTCCATAGTGCATGGTCCTTTAATTTCTCACCCCCAACTCCCTGCCCACCCATTTGCTGAGCAGGATGTAGATCAATAAAGTTCCCATCCATCTGACTATTCAGGATAAAGTACAGTACCTATTTTTTCCGACTGACCACAGGTCCTCTTTAAGGAGATACGATGCAAGATTTAATTACTCAAATTACTTTATTATATCGGTATTCTGTACCCAAAATCAAGGCTCTAAAAGGTGAAGAGTTGCTATTGATGGTAAAATGTTAACTTACCACAAATGAGGCTCCCCCAGCTCCGCTGCATCTTGTCGTTTTGTGTAAGTACCGTCGTATCTGCAAACACATGGAGAAAAAAAGAAGTGTTAGACTGTATGTTCATCACACTGGACTGAAATCATAGACTGCAATCTGTCTTCAGACACAAAGGAGAATAGCAGAACCCTATCCAATGCTTTTTATTTCTACAAATGCTGAGTAGGCAATAGGAACCGTGGGCCTATTCTTCTGGTGACAGTAGTCCAGCTGAGACGCTTTGTCACAGGACACACTGTGCAGTTCACAGATGTATGACTGCAAGACGTGATGGAGCTCCTAGTTCCTCTGTCTCTGCTTTTAGCTAGAGATCAGTGATGTGCTGAGGTCACCATAAAGCACCCAGGATCAGCACATAGTGTGCTGGGAGAACTGACATTTATGCATCTCTGTCATATAAATAAAACATTTCAATGGAAATACTTTGTAAGTCCCAAAAATTGCCCATGATAGTAAAATACAGATTACGGCTAAATTCCAGCTACATATAAACAACGGCTGCTAATGGGCACTCAAAACAACGGCCGCTGTTTTAAATGAAAAGCTGTATTAAAGTCTATGGACAACGGCCGGAAAAAAATGACATGAACATTATTTCTACGGCCGTTGTTCAATACATTGTGTGAAACAATGGCCATTGTTTGCATTGACTTCAATGCAAATGCTTGCATTATGAAAAGAACGGTTGTTTTAATTGAAAAAGTATAGTGTGTGAACCTAGCCTACAAGTGCAACTACTTCATCAAAGATATAATTAAAGTATTAATTATAACTTAATATTAAAAATACCTGACATGTCATAGCGACATAAGTGTATACTGGTCGTGGTCTGGCGGGTGAGAACCCCCCAATGGCTAGAACAAAGGGGCAGCCGTGCGCAGGAGTGCATGCTCTGCCCCTTCCCCTCTGCTACAGGGAGCTGAATTCCGTAGACTGATCGTATTAGCTGGCAGGACATCAGGGAACACGGGAGGTATGTATAGTTTTTAATTTTTTTTTACACAGTCATCAGCTGTCAGGCGGACATTGCTATTACACGTAGCGATGCTTGCTCAATGATTTTAGGTTGTCATCAGGTAATTGTTGTCTTCATAACACAGAGCAATTCAGCAAATTATCGCTCCATGTAAAAGGGCCCTAATAGCACATGTTGAAAGATCACGATCAGTCTGCTGTATGTTGCCCTATGCAACAGGAGAGGCGGCAGCAGAACCCCGCTGACGTCTAAGGATTGTTCGGGCGACCCCTCCTGCTGCTTCCTGCTTTCTGTCTGTAATAGCACAGCGCCTCGAGCGGGAAATGTGGTGAGCTGACAGGGCGGCACTCGCTTTCCCAGGGCATCGGGCTGTGTAATTTGGCCTTTAGCTTCACTTCTCCAAGTGTCCAAGCATCGGGGGGGGGAATTAGCCACACCTAGTATGTCCAACTATTTTCTTGCTTCCTAACTGGTGTACGCACATTGGTGGTTGGATCTGGATCTGGTAATATGGCCGTTACCCTGGCTGGGACACTGACAGGCTCCTATGACCCTTTTATATTGCTTTCAGCTCTCTACCACCACCACCCAACCTATATACACACGGTGGCTTGGCTATGGTCTGTGGATCACAACAAGCTTTCAACTGCTTATCTTTCCCCTTAAACCCCTATCTGGCTTAGCCCTCATATGCCAAATCTACTCTCATTTTTGGGCTCGGTTATGTGGGATGAAATTTTCTTCTGATCTATTCTCAGAGTCACATACATAGAATTGGAGTTAAAGCCTCAGATCTGTCAAGTAAGTATCAAGCTGTTACTGGCTCTTTTTGCACACTAAAAGTAAAGCCCTTCTGGCGGCTAATAATGCAATTTCTATCAGACCACTTTGAGTTCCCCATTCCCCATGCTGACAGTGTTAAACTAGGACCCTGACCTCCCATTCATTTGATTATACAATATCTGATGTCCTACAATTCCATAAACTGTTACGTTAGATAAACTACTGCCGCACTTATGTCTCATCATCTGGCGGCCCATGCTGCCCAAGGTATGTGAACATTGGAGAACAGCAGTCTCAGCGTCTATAACAGATAAGATGGCAGTGCCAGAGTGAGTTACCCGTGTGATCACTTCCTCTGCTTTCCCCTTCTGTATCCACTTTTGTGCTAAGTGAAAGCAGACAGCTTATATGTAGCAATAGGAAATCCTGCTGCCAGTACTTGTCCTGTTATGGCATTTTGGATACTGTACTATAAAGCTTTGTGGATTTCTCCTTCAGCTAGCCGAGGGGTTTCTCCTTACATCACGTATCTATAGGTCTTTTGCGTCAGGGCTGTGAAGTCGGTAAGCCGCAGCTCTGACTCAGACTCCTGAATTTTATCAGGACTGACTCTGACTCAGACTCCTGCTCCTTCA
Organism: Dendropsophus ebraccatus; assembly: GCF_027789765.1. Classification (NCBI taxonomy): domain Eukaryota; kingdom Metazoa; phylum Chordata; class Amphibia; order Anura; family Hylidae; genus Dendropsophus; species Dendropsophus ebraccatus. Next base: position 73,118,891 of record NC_091455.1, on the reverse strand, counting down.
TAAATGGCCGGTCAGATACCAGGGGAGTTATTTATCACACTGGCTCAGCAGCTTCTCCCTAATGTCCTACATGATCCTGGGGTGAGGGAATAAAGGAATACTGTATATAAAGCAGATTCTCCTGTGTGTGCAGTGGATGCAGCCAGTCTCCAGCCTCCATGTCCTGAACAACTCACAACTAGACTAGATGGAGCTGGTGGTCTTTTCCTGCTGACAGTCTTCTATGTTTCTAACTAAATATTCACCATACTTAAAGAAACACTGCTAACAATGCCAGATCCCTGTAATATAGAGGTCAGACATAGTGATATACAGGGGGTCACACATAGTGATATAGAGAGGGGTCACACATAATGATATAAAAAGGTCACTGTGCGGGCACACAATAGCATGCACACACACACTCAGCCTGCTGCAGCCATAGCGCACACCACACACACTCTGCTTTCTGCGGCCATAGCACACATACACACAACCTTCTGCAGCCATAGTGCGCGCGCGCGTACACACACACACACGCGCGCGAACACAGCTTGCTGCAGCCATAGCACACGTACACACAGCCTGCTGCAGCCATAGCACACGTACACACAGCCTGCTGCAGTCATAGTACGTACACACACACACACACACAGCCTACTGCAGCCATAGCGCGCACACACACACACACACACACACACACAGCTGCAGCCATAGCACACTGAAGAAAAACACACAATCTTCTCCCAGAGAGAAAACCTCACAGAGGACAGAGGTTACTGCTACACTACTTATGTCTTCTCCTCCTCCTCCTCTATATTACACAGGATATCTCCATATTACACTGCTGCTCAAATACAATCATCCAGCATCCAGGAGGAGAACAGCACAGATCTCCCCTCACACAATGGACTCTTTCAGCTCAGAAACAAACTGCCAAATAGTGACCGACAACTTTTCCCCGACCACCCTTATCTGATGGTGCCAGTGTCCTATTAGAATGTTGCTCATAACATATATTCATGAGCAAAACTTGTAAAATGCATATCAAGATTCTACATTTTTTAAAGATTTTTTTTAAAGCTGGAGTCTGAGTCGGTACATTTTTTTCCAACTCCAGCCAAAACTAGTTCCGACTCCAACTCCAAGCTTTGCGTTGCTCTGCTTTTGGGGATCATTTGACAGTATACATGCACATATGTTGGATAGGTTCTAATATTAGGAAATTCTGAGTTTATAGAGTTGGGGTCTGCTGATTGCATAGGTCCCAGCAGGGAAACATTGCATTCTGATTATTGTCACAGGACCCCAACAGCCCCAATAAATAATTTGACAAATCACTTTCTCCACAGCTCCTCTATTATCCTAATTTTGTTATCAGATATTCACCAGAAATGCATAGGTACAGGGGCTGCTGGGAACACACTTCTGAGGCATTTTTCATGTGGAGCTGATAGGGCATCACCTTTAATAAGTAAGTGACTCTATGTCTTAAAGGGGTTATCCAGGATTATAGAAATGACAGCTTTCTTCCAGAAACAGCACCACTCTTGTAAAAAAAAAAAAAAAAAAAAAAAAAAAAAAAAAAAAAAAAGGGAGGTGGGAGACCATGCTGCTGGGACAAGTTGTATTTGTAAAGTGCCAGTGCATCCATATCCATAATATTGTAAACTACATAGTATAATCCATCCAGCATAAAGTGCATATATTAAAGTGCCAGTGCCAATAGCTTCAGTACGCTGATAGGAGTCACATATATACAGACAATTACATATGGATGAAAAGTAAAATTTACCGGTATGCAACACCGTTCCCAGTCCACTGGCCCCCCACCTCACACTCCAACGCCGTTTCGCTCCTTGCTTCGTCAGGGAGTAGTGAGGTGGGGGTCAATGGGCCCTAAATGTGCATCCACAAACGCTGATTGGCCAGTATAGTTTTTAAATGGACTATAGGTTTAACTCCTTAAGGACAGAGCCCAAAATGACCTTAAGGACCGCGCCAATTTTCAGTTTAGCATTTTCTTTTTTTCCTTGTCGCCTTCTAAGAGCTATAACTCTTATTTTTTCTATCTATAGGGCCATGTGAGGGCTGTTTTTTTTCAGGAACAGGAATACTTTGTAATGGTGTCTTTTAATCCACCATAACACATAAATATTATTTATGTGGTGAAATTGGAAATTCCATGTTTACGTTATGCACTTGTTAGTAAAACTGACATGATATATTTATTCTATAAGTCAGTCTGAATACAGTGATATGCAGTTTATATAGCTTTTCTAATGTTTTACTATTTTTATTAACAGTAAAACCTTTTTTTTCAAATAGGTGTGATTACAATGGCCCTTTTGTCACTCTTATAGCGCTTTCATTTGATCACTTACGGGACTGTAAGGGGTGTAATTTTTTGCACCATGATCTCTAGTTTTTATTTGTGTAGATGAGACGTATTGATCAGTCTATATTAATTTTATTTTAAATACAATTTAATAAAAATCAATCTTGTTTGTTTGTTTGTTTTTTTACTGCTTTTTGTTTACGCCATGCGGGAACAATATTGTTTTATTTTTATAGATCGGACAACTACATACACTACAGCATGTGTGTATACAGTATTGTATACAGTACAGTGGTGCCTTGGATTACGAGCATAAATTCTTTCCGGGACCGTGCTTGTAATCCAAATCCACTCTTATACCAAAGCAAATTTTCCCATAAGAAATCATTGAAATGTAGACAATTGGTTCCACACCCCAAAAAATAATTTTATAATCATTATAGCAGCAGTGTGTATAGCTGAGTGTAAGTGCAAGCACATTATAGCGGCAGTGTGTATAGCTGAGTGTGAGTGCAAGCACATTATAGCAGGAATGGACAGGATGGGAAACACAAGGACTGATAGAGACTGCAGGAAGGAATGAGCAGGGCAGATGTGGACACAGTATAGCAGCACTCTCTGTCCGGGGAGAGAGGGGTTAAAGCTATAAAAGAGATTACCCCCACAGTCCTGTCCCCTGATGCAAGCCCCAGCCTGAAGTGGATCTGCTATAAATTGGAAGGTGAGAGAGACTTCCTGGGTCAGAGTACTGTGCTGCAGACCCCGCCCCTCCCCCACTCACGCTCCCACCCAAAACCAGGAGCTCTTAAACCAAAGCAATGCTTTTAAACCAAGTCACAATTTTGAAAAACTGTGAGCTCTTCTTGCAAAACGCTCTTAAACCAAGTTACTCTTAAACCAAGGTACCACTGTGTGTGTGTATATTATATACACACACACACAGAAAGTTTTTTTTAAACTGGAAAAGTTGGATGATTTAATTTTTTATTGGTAGAGAGGCTGTGTCATGTTTTAAAAACTTTAAAAAAAAATTAATTTTACATGGGGGACTTTAACATTTTTACATTACATTCACTGATCATTGCTACATAGCACTGATCAGTGTAATCTGCGATCATTGCATAGAGCCTGCCTGTGGGAGACTCTATACAATGATCGCTGATCAGATAGCCGGCAGGAAGGTAAGGGACCTCCGGCAGTCAGATAGAACGATTGGAACTGCCGCAGTCACACTGCAGGGTCCTGATTGGACAAGTTCAGGAGCATGACAGGGGTTAATGGCGGGCCACCACGCATTTGCAGCAGCCCGTCATTAACAGTAAGGACCTGGCAGCTGATAGAAGCCGGTCCCCATGTGCTATGGAGTGAACTCAGCTCCTGAACTCACTTCATAGTGCTGCCGGACACACTGGCATACTGGTACGTCATGGGTCCTTAAGTGACAGGTATGGGTCGCGTATGGGTCCTTAAGGGGTTAAAACTGCACACAACCTAAAGACAGGCATGTTTTTCTAATCCTTCAATGCAGACATGATATTAATAAGATGATATTTGTCCACAAAATTAAAGGGGTAGTGCGGCGCTCAGAAATTATTCACAAAATAACACACATTACAAAGTTATACAACTTTGTAATGTATGTTATGTCTGTGAATCGCCCCGTTCCCCGTGTCCCCCCACCCCCACCCATGTACCCGGAAGTGTGTGGTGCATTATACATTACCTGATCCATGTCGAGGGCTGTACGCCATCTTGTGCCAAACATCATCTTCAAACGGACGGCCGAGTCGCTGCCGGCCGCCCCCCCCCCTCCGCCGCGTCACAACTGTGCTCAGCCGCGATTGGCTGAGCACAGTTATGCTCAGCCAATCGCGGCTGAGCATCGGATGACGCTGCAGAGGGCGGCCGGCATTCAGAACAGACAGAGCTGTTCGCCGGCCGCCCGAAGAAGACGTCACTCGCTGAAGATCGGAGACTGGTGTCGGCACGTGACAGGTGACTATAGCGCACCACACTTCCGGGTACACAGGTGGGGGTGGTGGGACATGGGGAAGGGGGCCATTCACAGAACTTAACATAACTTACAAAGTTGTATAACTTTGTACTGTGTGTTAGTCTGTGAATAATTCTTTACCGCCACACTACCCCTTTAAGCCTCCAATGATGAGCTGGTAATCAGCTGGGGTGAATACACATTTCCAGAAAGATCCACATCACTTATATATCACCTATTCAAATACATGGGCCACCCTAACACATGGCTCTCTTACCAATGGTTTTCAGCATCTTTGGTACCCTGGGGCTTTCTGCAGCAATACATGATAGGGAATAAGTTTTAGGGCCCAAATTTATCACAGGGTGTAAACTATACATTGGTGTAAACTGCCCACATCAACCAATCACAGCCCAGCTTTCATTTTATCAGGGCCATCAGAGAAACATATTCATAATAAAAAAACAAAAGCAATAATTAAAGTGACTCTGTACCCACGATCTGTCCCCCCCCCCAAAACTGCTTGTACCTTCGGATAGCTGCATTTAATCCGAGATCTGTCCTGGGGTCTGTTCGGCCGGTGATGCAGTTATTGTTTTAAAAACAACTTTTAAACTTGCAGCGCTGTGTCTAACAGCCGGGGCTTACATTAGTATATGCATTAGGCTGGCACACCCTCTCCTTCCCTTCTCCCACCCTCCTCATGATTAGGAATGCTCCAGGCAGATTGCTTCCTATTCCCCAGCTTTGTGCATAATGAACATGGGCTGGATCGTTAATACACCTGTGCAAAGCTCAAACAGCAGTAAATGTTCCTGGATCATTCCTAATGCTGAGGAGGGAAGGAGAGGTGTGCCAGCCTAATGCATATACAAATGTAATGCTGCGTTTACACGTAACGATTATTGTGCGAATTTGCGCGATAACGGTCAAATTCGAATGATAATCGTACGTGTAAACGCAGTGAACGATGCACGATAAATCGTACATTTTGATCTTTCATCAGGTCATCAAATCGTCGTTCATCGTACGCAAAGAATTTGCAAATCGTTCCATGTGAACAGTCGTTCGCCGATTTAACGTACGATATATTGTACCATCTAAACGCTGATCGTTATAAAAAAAAAACGTAAATCCGACATCGCTAATCGTACGATCGGGCCAATAATCGTTACATGTAAACGCAGCATAAGCCCCGGCCGTTAGACACACCGCTGTAGGATTAAAAATTGTTTTTAAAACAACAACTGCATCCCCTGCCGAACAGACCCCAGGACAGATCTTGGAGTAAAAGCAGCTATCAGAAGGTACAAGGGGTTTGGGGGGGACAGAGTCGCTTTAAGTGTAGCTGCATCCCATTACATTTCTCTGTGGATCGAGCTGTGTAAGGGCTTGTTTTTAAAAAAAAATAATTTTACATTTTTCTGGGTACCATTTTGGGCTACACATGAATTTTCAATTGCTTTCTTTTCAGTTTCTTGGGAGGTGGATTACAAAAATACATCAGTTTTGGCAAAGTTTTTTCATTTTTATTTTTTAAAATGTTTACCTTGTGGCCACAAATCTGGCCTTGCGGGTAGTTGCGGACAAATGATGGCCCCTGGCAGCAATCATGTTACCTGCCCAGAAACCACTAGGTGCCATACAACCACAGTTAACTGAATCTGTCAACTGCAATTCACACTCCAAACTGCTGACACCATTGGCTAGCTGTTAATTCAAGGAGACACATGATATCTTTCATATGGCCAGCTGCGTTTTCAGGATGTAGAGAAATGCTCTTATTATCAAAGAGGCGTTCCTGAGCTCCTGAACACACTGGGTGGCGGGAGCACCCACCCCCAACACACCGGGCAGCGGCATCAGCACACCCACCCCCAATACACCAGGAAGCAGCATCTACCCCCAACACACCGGGCAGCGGCATCAGCACACCCACCTCCAATACACCAGGCAACGGCATCTACCCCCAACACACCGGGCAGCTTTATCAGCACACCCACCCCCAACACACCGGGCAGCTTTATCAGCACACCCACCCCCAACACACCGGGCAGCTTTATCAGCACACCCACCCCCAACACACCGGGCAGCTTTATCAGCACACCCACCCCCAACACACCGGGCAGCTTTATCAGCACACCCACCCCCAACACACCGGGCAGCTTTATCAGCACACCCACCCCCAACACACCGGGCAGCTTTATCAGCACACCCACCCCCAACACACCGGGCAGCTTTATCAGCACACCCACCCCCAACACACCGGGCAGCTTTATCAGCACACCCACCCCCAACACACCGGGCAGCTTTATCAGCACACCCACCCCCAACACACCGGGCAGCTTTATCAGCACACCCACCCCCAACACACCGGGCAGCGGCATCAGCACACCCACCCCCAACACACCGGGCAGCGGCATCAGCACACCCACCCCCAACACAACGGGCAGCGGCATCAGCACACCCACCCCCAACACACCGGGCAGCGGCATCAGCACACCCACCCCCAACACACCGGGCAGCGGCATCAGCACACCCACCCCCAACACACCGGGCAGCGGCATCAGCACACCCACCCCCAACACACCGGGCAGCGGCATCAGCACACCCACCCTCAACACAACGGGCAGCGGCATCAGCACACCCACCCCCAACACAACGGGCAGCGGCATCAGCACACCCACCCCCAATTCACCGGGCAGCGGCATCAGCACACCCACCCCCAATACACCAGGAAGCAGCATCTACCCCCAACACACCGGGCAGCGGCATCAGCACACCCAACCCCAACACACCGGGCAGAGGCATCAGCACACCCACCCCCAACACACCGGGCAGAGGCATCAGCACACCCTCCCCCAACACACCGGGCAGAGGCATCAGCACACCCACCCCCAATACACCAGGAAGCAGCATCTACCCCCAACACACCGGGCAGTGGCATCAGCACACCCACCCCCAATCCACCGGGCAGCAGCAGCAGCCCCCCCAATCCACCGGGCAGCAGCAGCAGCCCCCCCAATCCACCGGGCAGCAGCAGCAGCCCCCCCAATCCACCAGGCAGCAGCAGCCCCCCAAATCCACCGGGCAGCAGCAGCCCCCCAAATCCACCGGGCAGCAGCAGCCCCCCAAATCCACCGGGCAGCAGCAGCCCCCCAAATCCACCGGGCAGCAGCAGCCCCCCAAATCCACCGGGCAGCAGTAGCCCCCCCCCCCCCCCAATACTCTCTGGAGGAGCGCCCCCATCCCTCCTGTGATTGCACTCCTCCCCATTGATGTATACACTGCTGACAGTTACACCCAGCACAGCTCCGCACATGTGCACATTAGACTCCATCCCGTCCCTGCAGTCCTGCTGGACGGAGGAGCAGCCCCGGGGGTCACGGCTTCAGGACCGGTGACAGCTGGAGGTGGCGGCCGCGCTCTGCGGACACTGAAGGTCGTGCACACACTCGGAGCCCACACGGTGGATACACAGCCCTCATCTGCCGCCACCGGACACCACCTCCAGCACACTGTGTACTCACCGAGCTGGTGACCCCGGCCCGGAGCCTGGAGCACAGGAACATGGCGGCTCAGGTCACAGCTACTCTGGGCCACAAGAGCACCGGAGGCAGACAGACAGCACTGGCAGAGCTCCGAGCTAAGGGAGCAACCTGACAGCCAATAGGAACACAGCTCATTCAAGGACGAATCAAGCAAACGCTGAATAACCGAGTCACGTGCTCGGCGTGGTGACGTCATCTGTCAGTGAGCTGCAGAAACTTAAAGGGGCTCAGTTCTCCGTCAAGTGCTTCTATCCCTTTCGTTTAAGCGATAATTCGGGATTCAAGGCGTCCATACACCTTATAATAATGTATGCCTAAAGGTGGAGAAGGAAAAGGGCTGGGATGAAGAGAGAGGGAAAAAGTAACAATAAATAGAAGATAAATAAAGGGATACTTTGGGTTAGGAGCATAATTCGTTCTGGGAGCAAACTTGTAATGATAGAGATGAGAGAATTCACAGTGAGAAGGAAGCAAAGCACTCCATTCCTATCTGCAATCTGCTCAAGCTTCCCGCTTTGAAGTCCATGCCGCTCCTCCCCTAGTGCTGCGGAAAGATGGATCCAGTCCTGGGAAAGTGGGAGAATGCCAGGATTGTTGATTTTTTTATTACATTTTATATTTTAAAAAATTAATAAAAAGTTATCAATATGTTTGATCTACACAAATGTTATATTAATAATAACTCGAGTTCATGACGCAAAAAATGACATCCCATACAGCCCCGTAGGTGAAAAAATAAAAGCGCTATACGAGTCACAATAGGGTTGTTGTAATCACACCCATTTGCAAGAAAAAAGTTTAACTGATAATAAAAACTGATAGTAAAACATTAGAAATGCCATATAACCTGCATGTCGCTGTATTCAGACCGACCTATAGAATAAAGATATCCTGTCAGTTTTACTGTAAAGTGCATTACGTAAACACGGAAGCCCCCCAAAATATGGGGAAGTGCATTTTTTATATCAGTTTCACCCTATAAATTATATTTTGGGGGTTCCGTCATTCATTTTATGGTGGATTGAAGAATGACATTAATAAGTACACCTGTTCCTGAAAAAAACAAGCCCTCACATGGCCCTGTAGATGGAAAAATAAAAGAGTTATGGGTCTTAGAAGGTTAGGAGGAAAAAAACAAAAATGCAAAGATGAAAATTGGCGCGGCCATTTTAGGCTCTGCCTTAAAGGGCACCTGTCACCCCCCGTGCCGGGGTCACAGGCTCCCGACCCCCTGTTAGATCCCCCTATACTCACCTAATCACGCCGGGTCCCGCTTCCTGATGCGGTCGGGTCACAGAGAATTCAGCGCCCGAAGCCCGGCGCGCGCTGACAGCAGAGTCAGACGCCCATAGAGAATGAATGGGGAGTCCGAGGCTCCTTCATTCTCTATGGGCATCGGACTCATCTTTCAGCACGCGCGCCGGGCTTCGGGCGCTGAAATCTCCGTGACCCGACCACATCAGGAAGCGGGACCCAGCGGGATCACGTAAGTATAGGGGGATCTAACAGGGGGCCGGGAGCCTGTCACCCCGGCACGGGGGGTGACAGGTCCTCTTTAAGGGGTTAATCCAATCACTTGTATAGCAAAGCAAATTGTCCCATATAGATTAATTAAAATGCAGATGATTCATTTCACAACCCTAAAAAAATTATAATACTAAGGGCAGAGAAGGGGGTTATTAGTAATGGCTGATGTATCCCTGGCAATCCACTGTGGGGGGGGGGGGGGGGGGGGGGCTAGGAGTCAGGTGACTGGTGCGCTTTGTCCTGGCAATCAGCTGGGGGGGCTAGGAGTCAGGTGACTGGTGCGCTTTGTCCTGGCAAACAGCTGGGGGGGGGGGGCTAGGAGCCAGGTGACTGGTGTACCTTGACCTGGCAATCAGCTGGGGGTGGGGGGGGGTAGGAGTCAGGTATATGGTGCTGCCGCTGTATGGTTACCTCATGATTGAGTATTCACCTGAAGGCCAGCTCCAAAGTAGTGCCTGCATAAATCCAAGCTGTGCACAGTGGCATAGCTACCATAGAGGCAGGGAGGTCAGTTGCTATGAGACCCCTGGGGGGAGGGGGCCCGATGTACTGAGAAGATAAGAGCCTCCTGTGTCCTTTTGCTCAACCCCTTATATTCTGCAGTGTGTAAGTGACCCAGTGTTCTCTTACATGCTGCAACACAAAAAAGGGTTAACAAGCTAAAGACAATTAGCTCTCTGCCTCACTGCTCTGATAACCTCTGACCTCTGTTCTGAGTGCTCCTGCAGAGGTCAGGGGTTATCAGAGCAGTGTGGCAGAGAGCTAATTGTCTTTAGCTTGTTAACCCTTTTTTGTGTTGCAGCATGTAAGAGAACACTGGGTCACTTACACACTGCAGTATATGAGGGGTTAAGCAAAAGGTAGTCTGCTCCTGCACCTATGTATATAACCATGCGACTCCTAATAGGCTGTTATAGTTAAATACAGTGGATAGACAGAACAGGCAGACATTGGCTTTCTCCTCTCTCTCTCTCTCTATATATATACATTGTATAGTGTGTAGGGGAGGGGGGCCCCATGAATCCTAGCTACACCCCTGGCTGTGCACCACCATGAGATCGCAGAGACCTCCAAAGGATGCCCCAAACCTGAGGTGAAAACGTTTGCCCCAATAAATGCCCCTGCAAAGCGACCAAGCACAAGTGGATCCACAGTGGAAGGTGAGGAGACTTGCAGTACAGACATGGACCTTTTCTATCAAGCTCACCCAGTACAGAACCTGCAGTATCCTGATGCGGGCACAAGGGGGAGCTTGTATTGCAAAACTTTGCTCATATACGGAGTTACAATTTCTGAATAACAATAATAATAATAATAATAATGGTAGGCTCTCCAGAAGTTATATGTTTTGTTTATGTAATATTAAAAATACAAAAAAAAATTCAGAACACGGTATCAGTTATGTAAACAGTATAAAGAATATAAAAAAATGCATATAAAATATTAAAAACATAAAAAAACATAAGACTATCTATATCTTATTTGCAGCAATGCCAGGCCCTTGCATGCTGTGTATACAGTCTCTGAGTTCCTGATTTCAGATGTTAAAGGGGTAGTGCGGCGGTAAAGAATTATTCACAGACTAACACACATTACAAAGTTATACAACTTTGTAATGTATGTTATGTCTGTGAATGGCCCCCTTCCCCGTGTCCCACCACCCCCACCCGTGTACCCGGAAGTGTGGTGCGCTATACTCACCTGTCACGTGCCGACACCCGTTTCCGATCTTTAGCGAGTGACGTCTTCTTCGGGCGAACGGCGAACAGCTCCGACTGTCCCGAATGCCGGCCGCCCTCTGCAGCGTCATCCGATGCTCAGCCGCGATTGGCTGAGCATAACTGTTCTCAGCCAATCGCGGCTGAGCACAGTTGTGACGCGGCGGAGGGGGGACGGGCGGCAGCGTCTCGGCCGTCCGTCCGAAGATGACGTTTGGCACAAGATGGCGGACGGCCCTCGACACCGATCAGGTAATGTATAATGCACCACACACTTCCGGGTACACGGGTGGGGGTGGTGGGACACGGGGGAAGGGGGCGATTCACAGACATAACATACATTACAAAGTTGAGCTTACCTTTTTTATTTTTTATTTATTTTTGAATAATGTCAGCTCTTCTTGCAAATTGCTTGCAGACCACATTGCTCATAATCTGAGGTACTACTGTACTTAAAGAGAACCAATCACCTAAATATAACTGTCCCTATTATGACAGTACATCTCTCCCTAAGTCTATTCATGAAGATACAGACTGCCTTTGCAGTCTGTATCTTTATACTTTACCTGATCCTCTGTTCCCTGGCTGTTCCGGTGAGCGCCGCCATCTTGATGACGTCACTTGCGTTCCAGCTGTGCGTTCCAGCGTGACGTCATCAAGATGGCGGCGCCGCCGGAACAGCCAGGGAACAGAGGATCTGGTAAAGTATAAAGCTACAGACTGCAAATGCAGTCTGTATCCTCATGAAGTCTATCTATGAAGATACAGACTGCCTTTGCAGTCTGTATCTTTATACTTTACCAGATCCTCTGTTCCCTGGCTGTTCCGGCGGCGCCGCCATCTTGATGACGTCACGCTGGAACGCACAGCTGGAACGCAAGTGACGTCATCAAGATGGCGGCGCCGCCGGAACAGCCAGGGAACAGAGGATCTGGTAAAGTATAAAGATACAGACTGCAAAGGCAGTCTGTATCTTCATAGATAGACTTCATGAGGATACAGACTGCATTTGCAGTCTGTAGCTTTATACTTTACCTATCCTATGCTTCAGTGCCGCAAGGCATCTTGATTACGGGCCTTGCGTTCCAGAGCGAATTATTGATCTGTGTAAAAGGACCATAAGCCAGTTCCAATTTCAAATGCATCTGGAAACTCACTTCTGATGCGTTGCTGTAACATCTCAGAAGTTTTTAAAAGATAAGTACCCTTCGACATAATGTGACCCCCCCCCCCCCCAAAAAAAAAAAAAAAAAAAAAAATACAACCAAGGAGTCAGGACAGACTGGGTTGTTTTATAGGAAAGTCTTAGTGGTTTACATAAAAAATAACTTCTAAGACTCTTACATTTGAGAACCTCAACACAAAGGGAGATTTATTAAGCTGATTACTTTTTAAATTTTGTTTTTAAAGACATGGCAACTGTGAAATGTATTCTGATTATTTGTAAAAATTGCCATCTAGTGAGAAGATTTTGAACTGCAGCTATCAGACTGGCCCAAGTGTTCACCCTAAGAGGGCCATAAAACACATGCTGAAATAATTTAACTGAAAAGAAATGATCATTACTCACAAACACAGAATTGAAGTGAAAATAGAAGTGAAGATAGTGAAGATCGGACGTTTTGATCACTTTTTATTAATTTTTTAAAATATATAATGTAACAAAATCGGTAATCCTCGCACTTTTTCCCCTCTTTTCGTGTACGCCGTTTACCGTTCGCAATGACGCTTGTCATATTTTAATAGATTGGACAATTACGCACGCTACGGTAGATTATATGTTTATTTGTTTATTTATTTTTATATGTTTTATTTATATAATGGGAAAGGGGGGGTGATTTCAACTTTTATTGGGGGAGGGGATTTGGGGTAGTGTATTGGTGTTTTTAACTTTTTTTTTTTACACATTTGAAGTCCCTTTGGGGGACTTTTACATAAACTACTTTGATTTTTACACTGATCATTGCTGTGCCATAGGCATAGCATTGATCAGTGTTATCGGCGATCTGCTCATTGAGCCTGCCTGTGCAGGCTTAGTGCGGCAGATCGCCGATCGGACCGCAGGGAAGCAGGTAAGAGACCTCCGGCGGTCCGTGTTACCGATCGGGACCCAATCGGTAAGTGACAGGGGACTCCTCCTGTCACTTATGCTTAAACGCCGCGGCCGCGGCGTTTAAGGAGTTAATTACACGCGGCAGCGCGATCGCTGCAGCGTGTCATTATCGGTGAGGTCCCGGCTGCTGATTGCAGCCGGCCACCACCTGTTATGCAGCGTGCTTCACTTCGGAGCACGCTTCATAGCCGGAGAAACACCCAGGACGTAGAGTTACGTCATGGGTCGTCTGGGGACAGACTTCCATGGCGTAACTATACGCCCTGGGTCGTCAAAGGGTTAAGAAACTCTGTAATAGGTTTTATAAACCAAAAGAGTTTCCTTCTGGACTGAAAAAGCAATCTCCCAGCCTCCCCCCTCACATTGAATGAAGCAGGATTTCTGTCTCCATTATGTGGCTATGGAGAGGGGAGGGGCTGTTAGGAGTGACTGAGCACGGAGCAGTCTTGCAAAGCACAACACCCTGCAATCTTCTCTCAGTAAGTTCATAGATAAGCACTGACCTTTCTGACCCCAGAATCCTGCAGTTTAGGTGCCCAGACAGTCTACAAACAGCCGACCTTCATGTCACCTCTTCCTGCTCCTTCATCTCCCTCAGCCCCTCCCCCCTCCATAAGGATAGAATGGGAGAGCAGAGCCCGTCTTCACTGGCTTCTCTGTAATGAAGACGTGATTGCCTGATAATGCACAGATAAGAAGTCGGGGGGGGGGGGGGAGGCTGGGAGATTGCTTCTTGAGTACAGAAGGAGGCTTTTTTGGCTGATGAAACCTATTACAGAGTTTCTTAAAATCGCTTATACTACTGATTTCTGCAATAAAAAAAATATGACAGTTACGCTTTAAGGACAGAGCCAACTTGCATTTTTGCATTTTGGTTTTTTTCCTCCTTTTGCTTAAAAGGCCATAGCACTTGCATTTTCTCACCTAGAAACCCACATGAGCCCTTATTTTTTGCGCCACTAATTGTATTTTGCAATGACAGACTGAATTACACTGAAATTACACTGAAGTACACTGCAAAACCAGAAAAAAATTCAATGTGTGGTGAAATTGAAAAAAAAAACCAACACATTTTGTTTATTTGGGGGGTATTTGTTTTTGCGCCGTTCGCCCTGGGGTAAAACTGACTTGTTATATATCTTCCTCAAGTCGTTATGATTAAAACGATATGTAACATGTATAACTTTTATATTATGAGATGGCTTGCGGCTGTGTGAGGTGTCATTTTTTGCGCCACTAATTGTATTTTGCAATGACAGACTGAATTACACTGAAATTACACTGAAGTACACTGCAAAACCAGAAAAAAATTCAATGTGTGGTGAAATTGAAAAAAAAAACCAACACATTTTGTTTATTTGGGGGGTATTTGTTTTTGCGCCGTTCGCCCTGGGGTAAAACTGACTTGTTATATATCTTCCTCAAGTCGTTATGATTAAAACGATATGTAACATGTATAACTTTTATATTATGAGATGGCTTGCGGCTGTGTGAGGTGTCATTTTTTGCGCCATGATGTGTTCTTTCTATCGGTACCTTGATTGCGCATATGCGACTTTTTGATCGCTCTTTATTACAAATTTTCTGTATTTGATGCGACAAAAAATGCGCAAATTTGCACTTTGGGATTTTTTTGCACTGATGCAGTTTACCGTGCGAGATCAGGAATGTGATAAATTAATGATTTGGGCGATTACGCACGCAGTGATACCAAGCATGTTTATTTATTTATTTTTATTTATAACATGGGAAAAGGGGGGTGATTCAAACTTTTATTAGGGGAGGGGGCTTTTTATTATTAATAACATTTTTTTTTTCTTTTACACTTATACTAGAAGCCCCCCTGGGGTTAGGGTTATTCCCCCCTGGGGGACTTCTAGTGTAAGTGCACTGATCTCTCATTGAGATCTATGCTGTATAGTAATACAGCATAGATCAGTGAGAGGGTCGATAAAGCAAGTACGCGAAACAGTCAGGTGAGTGGTATAGTGGTAAGGACATATGGGTAGTATGTATACATGGTATTGTGGATTTGTATGCACTTTATATGGCACTATGCATAAATTTGGTTAACTACATGCTGTCACGGCCGCGGCGGCGTCCCATGCTCCGGGCCGCCGCCGCGACCTCCTCCCATCTTATGCAGCTGCCGGGGTCCCGGTGCAGGGACCCGGCGCTGCTACACGTTCGGCCCCGGGGGGCGCCTCACCTCTCCACGCTCCTGTCTCTCGCTGTGCCGGCCGGCGCGCGCGTCCCCGCCTCCTCGGGCGCGCGCGCGCCGGCTGTCTCAGATTTAAAGGGGCAGTGCGCTCCTAATTGGTAGTTGCACCAATCACTCCCCTATAAATCCCAGCATGCCCTGTACCCTGTGTTGGAGCCTCTACATGCTTCCCATAGCGTTTGGCCCAGCTCCCTGTTGTTCCTGTGTCCTGTCCGTTACCTGGTCCCTAGTCCCTGTTCCTGAGTCCTGTCCGTTACCTGGTCCCAAGTCCCTGTTCCTGGTTCCTGTTCCCCTGTCACTCCACCTGTTCCTGTGTCCAGCCAGTCACGTGCTCTCTCATCTGCAGACTATTGCCTGTACCATCTCCTGCCACGCCTCGCCTGCCGACACCAGCAACCAAGCCAGGGGTAGCGACCTGGGGGTCGCCTGCCGCAGCAAGTCCATCCCGCCTTGCGGCGGGCTCTGGTGAAAACCAGCGGCCCCTTAGACTCCGCTCCCTGGTGAGGTTTGTGCCATCGCTGGTGCCGGTCCAGTGGATCCACTACTCCGGGCGTTACAGTAGGCTCCAACCATGGATCCCGGCGAGGTGCCTGATATCCGCGAGGTAGCCCGAGTGGTCGCCCTACAGGCTCAACAGATTCAGCAACAGTCACAGCTGATTCAACAACTGACTGCAGCCGTTCAACAGCATACCACAGCTCAGCAGTCATCACCTCCGGCAGCCTCTTCAAAACTACGACTGGCTCTCCCAAGTAAATATGGAGGTGACCCCAAGTTGTGCAGAGGGTTCCTGACCCAATGCACCATGTACATCGAACTTTTAAGCAGTCAGTTTGCCACCGAGCGCTCTAAAGTGGCTTTCATTATCAGCCTATTGGAGGGAAGAGCTCTGGCCTGGGCCACGCCACTATGGGACCGTAATGATCCGGTTGCTGCCAATTTCCGAATCTTCCTGGACGAGTTCCGCTCGGTCTTTGAGGAACCTGCCCGTGCGTCTTCGGCTGAGACTGCTCTCCTCAATTTATCCCAAGGGACTTCCTCCGTTGGTGATTACGCCATCCAGTTCCGCACCCTGGCTGCGGAACTAGACTGGAATGAGGCCGCTCTGATTGCCACCTTTAAAAAGGGCCTGTCCAGCCAAGTGAAGGATGTGCTCGCTGCCCGGGATCTGCCTACCTCCTTGAACGATCTTATTCTACTGGCTACCAGAGTCTACACCAGGTTTTCCGAGAGAGAGGAGGAGGTTCGGCAAGGACGGCGTCTGAGTCTGCCCCGTCGCCATCCTCGGCTGGCACCGGTGTTCCAGAATCCTGTTGCTCCTATGTCCCAGTCGCTTCCAGAGGTTCCTATGCAGGTGGAACGTGTTCGCCTGACGACTGATGAGAGGACCCGTCGACTGGACCAGAATCTCTGCCTCTATTGCGGTGGCGCGGATCACTATCGACAGAGATGTCCCCAACGCCCTCAGCGTCCGGGAAACGCCCGCACCTAGGTCCGGTAGGAGAGGCCTCCCTAGGTGTGAATGCCACCTCTCCAAGGTTGACTATGCCCGTCTCCATCCAGACACCCTCTGGGCAAGTTTTCCAGACTACTGCCCTCATCGACTCTGGCTCTGCTGGCAGTTTCATCTCTGCTTCGTTGGTCCAAAGATGGCGGCTACCCGTGATCCAGCTAGCCCAACCCCGGTCTATCTCTTCGGTTACGGGGGAGGTTCTTACCGAAGCGGTGTACAGCCAGACGGCACCCCTAGTCCTCCAGGTGGGAGCCTTACATCAGGAGAAGATCTCCTTCTATGTCTTGCGCCATTCCTCTTCCAACCTCCTGCTGGGGCTTCCTTGGCTGCAAATCCATACCCCTAAGCTGGACTGGAGAACTGGGGAGGTTCTCAGCTGGGGTCAGGACTGTCATAACCGGTGTCTGAGATCTCCTCAACCCAAGTGCTCTACAAGGTCACCTGCTTGTGTCAAGCCTCTATCCGGGCTACCGGAGGACTACCAAGACTTTGTCGATGTTTTCTCGGCCAAGGAGGCGGACTCACTACCACCCCATCGGGCCTATGATTGCCCTATAGACCTCCTTCCTGGGTCTTCTCCTCCACGTGGTCGAGTATACCCTCTCTCTGTGCCCGAGACTGAAGCCATGTCCTCCTATATCCAGGAGAACTTACAAAAGGGCTTCATCCGCAAATCCACGTCTCCAGCTGGCGCCGGATTTTTCTTTGTTCAGAAGAAGGACAGTTCCCTCCGCCCATGCATAGACTATCGGGGTTTAAATAAGGTGACCGTTAAGAACCGCTATCCTCTTCCGCTTATTCCGGAACTATTCGACCGTCTTCGTGGAGCAAAGATCTTCTCCAAGCTGGATCTCAGGGGAGCGTATAACTTGGTCCGAATTCGTAAGGGAGACGAATGGAAGACCGCTTTCAACACCAGGGATGGGCACTACGAATATCTGGTCATGCCATTCGGCCTATGCAATGCCCCAGCGGTCTTCCAGGAATTCGTGAACGATATCTTCCGAGACCTCCTCTATGTCTGCGTCATT
Source organism: Dendropsophus ebraccatus (assembly GCF_027789765.1). NCBI lineage: Eukaryota > Metazoa > Chordata > Amphibia > Anura > Hylidae > Dendropsophus > Dendropsophus ebraccatus. Next base: position 73,100,907 of record NC_091455.1, on the reverse strand, counting down.
GTTTATTTGGACGACATTTTGGTCTTCTCCCCGGACCAGCAGACTCATGTGGCACAAGTGCGTCAGGTTCTACGAAGACTACGGGCCAATCATCTATACGCCAAGCTTGAGAAGTGCGTTTTCCATCAGCGCAGTCTTCCATTTCTTGGCTATATCGTCTCCGATCAGGGCCTACAAATGGATCCAGCCAAGCTCGCAGCTGTCCTTCAATGGCCACGCCCTGTGGGACTTAGAGCTATCCAACGTTTCCTGGGCTTCGCCAACTATTACCGGCAATTCATCCCTCACTTCTCTACCCTGGTCGCACCCATTGTGGCTCTCACTAAAAAGAAGGCGGACCCCAGACGTTGGCCTCCAGAGGCCGAACAAGCCTTCAATAGCCTCAAGTCTGCCTTTGCCTCCGCTCCTGCCCTAGTCCGCCCGGATGTCTCCAGGCCGTTTTCTCTCGAGGTCGATGCTTCTTCTGTGGGCGCAGGAGCCGTTCTCTCGCAAAGGGACACATCAGGCAAGACCAGAACCTGTGGGTTCTTCTCTAAGACTTTCTCCCCTGCCGAGAGGAACTATACCATTGGGGACCGTGAACTCCTGGCCATTAAGTTGGCACTGGAGGAGTGGCGTCATCTATTAGAGGGGGCCAAACACCCGGTTAACATCTACACGGACCACAAGAACCTCCTCTACCTCCAATCGGCTCAACGCCTCAATCCCAGGCAGGCTCGGTGGTCCCTCTTCTTCTCTCGGTTCAACTATACCATCCACTTCCGTCCAGCCGAGAAGAATCTAAAGGCCGATGCATTATCCCGAGCATCCGATGTCATGGGGCAAGAGGAATCTCCTCGTCACATAATACCTCCCGACCGCCTAGTACCAGTTGCCACTTCTGCTCTGCAGAGACTGCCTCCCGGGAAGACTTATGTGCGTCCCGCACTCCGTAAACGCATCTTGAAGTGGGGGCATTCCTCTTTGGTAGCCGGGCATCCAGGAGCCCAAAAGACCGGGCAATTGATCTCCCGTCATTACTGGTGGCCCAATCTCCTCCAGGATGTCAAGGATTTTGTGGCTTCCTGTGCAGTCTGTGCCAGGAATAAATCTCCCCGTCTAAGACCTGCCGGCCTACTATTGCCCTTGCCAGTCCCGGATCATCCCTGGCACCACATTGGGATGGATTTCATCACTGACCTACCTCCATCTACGGGCAATACAGTTATTTGGGTGGTGACGGACCGCTTTTCTAAAATGGCTCACTTCGTGGCCCTTCCTGGTCTGCCCTCAGCTCCTCGTCTGGCTCAGTTGTTCTTCCGACACATCTTTCGCCTGCATGGACTTCCTCTTCACATTGTGTCCGACCGAGGCTCTCAATTTGTCTCTAAATTTTGGCGTGCCCTATGCTCGCAACTCCAAGTGAAGCTGGACTTCTCATCGGCCTACCATCCTCAAACCAACGGGCAAGTGGAGAGAGTCAATCAGATTCTGGGCAACTACCTACGCCATTTTGTTTCAAGCCGCCAAGACAACTGGTCCGATCTACTCCCATGGGCAGAATTCTCTTATAACCACTTGGACTCGACTTCCACAGGCAAGTCCCCTTTCTATGTGGTCTACGGGCATCATCCTCGTCCTCCTCTGCCTCTCTCTCCATCCTCTGAAGTCCCAGCCGTGGAGGAGTTGTTATCTGACCTGCAATCGATCTGGGAACAAACTCGACAGTCCTTACTCAAAGCCTCGGAACGCATGAAGGACCAGGCTGATAAGAAGAGGAGACCTGCCACGAATTTTCTCCCAGGTGACAAAGTCTGGCTCTCGGCCAAATATGTCCGACTCAAGATCCCCAGCTACAAGTTGGGCCCTCGATTCCTCGGTCCTTTCTCGGTGCTAAGACGCATCAACCCTGTCACCTACAAACTCCGCCTACCCCCCACTATGCGGATTCCGAACTCCTTCCATGTTTCCCTCTTAAAACCAGTGGTCCTGAACCGGTTCTCCGATAGGTCTTCGTTCTCTGCTCCTCAAGCCGTCTCTGACGACGTCTACGCTGTTAAGGACATTCTGGCTATGAAGACTGTCAGAGGGAGAAGGTTCTTCCTGGTGGACTGGAAAGGATTTGGTCCTGAGGAGAGGTCCTGGGAACCCGAGACTAACATCCTGGACCAAGATCTCATCAAAAGGTTCCTGCAGGTTAGAAAGAGGGGGAGGCCAAAGGGGGGGGGTACTGTCACGGCCGCGGCGGCGTCCCATGCTCCGGGCCGCCGCCGCGACCTCCTCCCATCTTATGCAGCTGCCGGGGTCCCGGTGCAGGGACCCGGCGCTGCTACACGTTCGGCCCCGGGGGGCGCCTCACCTCTCCACGCTCCTGTCTCTCGCTGTGCCGGCCGGCGCGCGCGTCCCCGCCTCCTAGGGCGCGCGCGCGCCGGCTGTCTCAGATTTAAAGGGGCAGTGCGCTCCTAATTGGTAGTTGCACCAATCACTCCCCTATAAATCCCAGCATGCCCTGTACCCTGTGTTGGAGCCTCTACATGCTTCCCATAGCGTTTGGCCCAGCTCCCTGTTGTTCCTGTGTCCTGTCCGTTACCTGGTCCCTAGTCCCTGTTCCTGAGTCCTGTCCGTTACCTGGTCCCAAGTCCCTGTTCCTGGTTCCTGTTCCCCTGTCACTCCACCTGTTCCTGTGTCCAGCCAGTCACGTGCTCTCTCATCTGCAGACTATTGCCTGTACCATCTCCTGCCACGCCTCGCCTGCCGACACCAGCAACCAAGCCAGGGGTAGCGACCTGGGGGTCGCCTGCCGCAGCAAGTCCATCCCGCCTTGCGGCGGGCTCTGGTGAAAACCAGCGGCCCCTTAGACTCCGCTCCCTGGTGAGGTTTGTGCCATCGCTGGTGCCGGTCCAGTGGATCCACTACTCCGGGCGTTACACATGCCCAATGCCCAGTGCTTTGTTTGTGTAAATTAATTTATTACATTTGTATTGTGAACATTCATTGTTTTCTTTAATTTTCTACCACCTATTTTTTGGGGATCTGTTTATGGGTCAGGTCCTTTACTGTTTTTAAAGTATTTTTTTGTAAATGTATTTTCTATATATATGTGAATAAAGGAAAACAATATATTTTCTCAATTTCTGGTCCTGCATTTTTCGTTAGTGGGGTGGTTCCCCCCCCCCCCCTTTTTTTCTTTTGGGTTTTGATTAATCAGATGCAGCTGCATCTGATTACTTTATTAGCGGGCACGGCCCACTAATAACCGCCGTCCCGGGCCACATGAGGCACCCGGGACCGCAGTGGTTCAGAGCGGGGTCGCCGCACGGGCCCCCTCTGAACTCCCCGAGGCGGCCACAAGGTGTATATATAAGCCCTGTGTCGTTTAGGGGTTAAAGGGGTTGTCCAGCGAAAATCTTTTTCTTGCAAATCAACTGGTGTCAGAAAGTTATAAAAATTTGTAATTTTCTCTCTGCTCTCTCAGTGCTCTCTGCTGACATCTCTGGCCGAGACAGGAACTCTCCAGAGTAGAAGAGGCTTTCTATGTGTGTGGTTTGATTGATATGTGTAGATGATAGATGTAATGTCGATAATATATGTCCATTGTATTTTAAATATTTCTAGGATAACAGCTATTTATTCCCAGGGCGTTGCTTAGTCTGGCCTCTCCCCATTGACTTATCTGGCATGGGTGGCCCCGCCATGAGTACTACTCCCACCAGCATAGCTCACTGGATCACCAAGGCATGCAAGCTCCTTGAGGAAGCCCCTCCACCAAGTACTCATCTTAAACCTTAATTTACCTTTCCTCTACTAAAGCCTACCTAAAACTCTACCTACCTAGAAGAGCCATTGCATCTGGTTCGATTTATTTTTTATTTTATTACAATTTAATCTAGGAGATCGTCACTCATTAAAAGCAGCCGTAGACAGATAAATTATTGTTAGTGCAAAGGGAGATGTGCAGCCAACTACTGATGATTTTTGGTGCTGCGTTTGCTTGTTCCTCAGCTGACCGCTGGATCTATTCTATGGGGCAACAGTTGGCATTTTCACTTAATATTTACCCTTTAGTTCCAGGTGACTAGCTACATTATCTTCCCTTCTCATAATGTAATTAACCTGTTCACCCCAATCCCTAGCAGTACCTGACAAAAACTTGTATAGTACCTGCTGTACTAATTTTCCATTTGTAAGGTATATCTTATATTGTAATAGTGTATTTTATAATAAAAGGACAGCTCTGGGTCACTCAGTAACAGATTAAAAAAGTAAAACATTTGGCCTCAAGAAGAAAATTAGAGAATTTCTTTAACTGTACATTTAATACTTTAAGCCAGAGTTTTTAGCTGCTTCTTTCCCATCACAGACCTTAATAAAGGTTATATAGTTGACTGGCTTCTCCAGTGACTTTTGGCTGCACTTACACATAGCCTGGACATATATTTAGAGTTGCAGTACTGGAAAGGCCAGAAAGGCAAAGGACAAGGTGAGCAAACTGATAATTTATGAGAAAGGCCGTACAGTGACCATGTGAAGAGCATGAGGAAATAGTCACTACTGGCAAAGCAAGAAGTATAATCTGTATCTATTAAAGGGGTATTCCGTGAAAAAAACTAAAGGCGCAAAAAACTTACAAAACATGCTGAAGTTAGTGCTATCCTTGATGACACTATGTTACAAAGTTACATATCCTGGGGTTTAATTTAAGTCAATTTTCTAATGCTGAAATAACTCTTTAGGGTACAAACACATAGACCTAATCCACTTCAATGAATTGCGGCCGTAGGAAACCCTGTCAGTTCACACAGTGAAGCGAGGGGCTTTACACCGACCGCTCGCTTCACTGTTTGCTATGGGAGGTTCTGATGCGGGCGCGCGCTGATGCACCTGCATCAGAACCCTGCAGCCGAAGTACCCTACCGGCCGGGATGATCCGGGTCACGGAACAGCCGATCTCTATACGTTGTGTGAACATAGCCTAAGGGTACAAACTCACTGGGCGGATCCGCAGCCCGCCCCATTAACCCCCTGCCGGCTGGAGTGTAAACTTCACCAGGTCGCCGCTCCGGCTTGCTTCGGGGCTACTGGTGTCTTCACGTCCCGCTCAGCCAATCAGTGCGCAATGAGTTTGTCTGCCCATAGACTGTACAAGGCAGGGATCCGCAGCGGGTCTTGCTGCGAATTCTCAGCAAAAACTCGCTGCGGATCCGCCCAGTGGGTTTGTACCCTTGGACTGATCAGATATCGATACGATGTTCAGAAACTAGAAAATCCTGATGCTAATTGGTGAGTGAAGATGGGGCGTCTGCAGGTCTAGTGCCTAGGGCAGCAGCAGCTAGTAATAGGGCCCTGCATCCAGGGTGAATATTGTCTGATTCATCTTTATATAAAACACTTATTCTGGCAGACAATTCATAGTTTCATTTGAACTTTAATGAACTCTCTTAAACTGAAATAATCAAACTGATGCAATATGGCAGGGTAGTGCTGTCTGGCGGTGCAAGATAAATATGAGATGTAGAAATAAACCATTTACTTAGTACCTAAAACTAGTCTGGAAACCGACATATTATAGGTTCTAGTTAAAGGGAACCCATTATTAGTTTCTGAGGCAGGTCTCCACACATACAAGGTTGTTAGCAAGATGGTCCATTTTCTTTCTTATTATCTTAGGATATACAGAAGTCTACCTGTCATTAAAAATAACTTTGGACATGTCATCAGGCATGTCAAAAACAATTGATCGCTGTGGGTCTCACAAGTAGTTGTATAGTTGTAATAGAAGTGAGTGGGACTTTCTGTATGCAAAGAAGTCCCATAGACTTCCATTATAGTTTCATATATGTAGATGCAGGGCACAGTGCATGTAGCTGCACGCTTCTGTCCCTTTATTCCAGCACCCAGATATTTAACCAATTTATCTGACAGATTTTTAAAGCCAAAGCCATGAACAGATTGTAAACAGAGAACATGTCATAAAGGAAAGGCTGGGATCTCTACATTCCTGTCTTTGGCTTAAAAAATCTGTCAGATAAATTGGTCAGATATCTATGTTTGTAAAAGGACCCATATAATCTGTATAGTCTGGAGAAATAAAATATTACTTTACTGAAAGAGTAGTAGACGTTCCAGCAGATGTGGTTGGTAAATCTACAGTAACTGAATGTAAATCCACTCCTTGGCCACTTGCTAATTTCAACAATGTAGCGTACTGTGGTCCTCATATTGCAACCTCAACCAGGAGTGGATTGAAAACACAGAAAGGCTCTGTTCACACAATGTTGAAATTGAGTGGATGGCCGCCATTTAATGAGAAATATTTGCTGTTATTTTAAAACAACGGTTGTTGTATTGAAATAATGGCAGTTCTTTACCGTTATATGGCGGCCATCGACTGAAATATACTGTGTGTGAACCCAACCTTAGGCTGTATTAACACATTCCGCATTCTATTTGTGTAACACACACAGTACGGATGGTAAATGCCTGTCCTATACTGTCTCCCCGCCCCTGGCATAATATTGATACATCATGCTGGGAGCAGAGACACACTTTAAATCTTTGCAGAAAAACACAGAGGAATGCAACAGCTCACTTCAATGGCAAGATACAGACCCAATACAGATATGAAAATCAGTAAAATCAGCCCCCCAACTGCTAAAAAAATCTCATGAGGTGGCCTCATGCCTTTAGGCCGCAAGGAAGCGCGACACAGGTGTGCGTGTGAAACAATCGTCGCCCGCTAGTTCACATCCCAGTACCAGCATGAGTTTTCACTTTTTTTTGCATGAACATCAGGTAAGTGCCACATTTTGCTACATGTATACAGTTTTACAGACTATGTTTTTTGTGTTGAGCACCACCCAGTGTCACTGTCATGATTTTTTTTTTTTGCAGAAATCAATAGTACAGGCGATTTTAAGAAACTTTGTAATTGGGTTTATTTGCCGAAAAATGCATTTTTATAATGAAAAAGCAGTTTGAAGCTCTCCCCCCTCTCTTCATTGTTCTCCTATGGAGAGAGCTAAATAAAAGACCAAAACAGGACAACAAAGAGTTAATCTACAAATACCTCACCCTCTATCTCCTCTGACAGTCACCACTGACCTCTCTGAGCTCTGATTACAGCTGTCACCCAGCTCTGTGCCTGTTATCCTCTGTTATCTGCTTTCTGCTGCCGGCTAACTCCCTCCTTCCTCCTCCCCCCTCCCCTCTCCCTAGAGCAGACAGAGTGTGACTCATGCAACAAGTCACAATTTTCAGATTTTTTGCAGTGGATGGAAAAGAGGAAGGAGGGGGGGACCTGGGAAAAGGCTTTTTAAATGCAGATAATGGCATATTTGGCTAATAAACCCAATTACAAAGTTTCTTAAAATCGCCTGGACTATTGATATCTGCAAAAAAAAAAAAAAAAGAAAAAAAAGTGACTGTTTAAAAGCCACTGAAACATTTTCTCCTGTCGGAACATTGCACAGGTGCCTTAACGATCCAGCCCATGTGCCGGGCTGACACAGGTGGAGAATAGGAGACAACCTGCCTGGAGCATTACTAATGATGAAGAGGGAGGGGAGGAGGGACAGAGAGGTTGTGCCAGCCTAATGCATATACAATGTAGGCCACGCCCATAGGGCACGGGGCATCCCATCCCACCCAGGTGGTTATTATTTTTGCCAGTATTAGTTGGCTTACTGCTAAAGTGCAGTGCAGGCCCATCCCAGCATGAGGTCACCTTATCGTTGGTAAGATGGTTTACAATATTTGCAAATCGTAACCAAGAGTCTCATTATTTTTATGGAGATTTTTTTTTTGCAGTTGGGGGGCTGCTTTTAGAGATTTTCAAATCTGTATTGGGTCTGTATCTTACCATTGCGGTGAGCTGTTGCATTTCTCTGTGTTTTTGTGTGTTTGCAATTTAGCCATAGCAACGTGCTCCTGCCTAGTGTGAATGTTGCCTCCTATTCCCCACCTGTGTCAGCCCAGCACATGGGCTGGATTGTTAAGGAACCTTTGCAATGTTCAGCATGGAGAAAAAGGGCTGCAAGTTTAAAAGTTGTTTTTTAGGACAATAACTGCATCACCTGCTGAACAGACCCCAGGACAGATCTTGGATTAAAGGCAGCTATCCGAAGGTACAAGTGGTTTGGGGGGGGGGGGGGGGTCAGATTGTGGGTACAGAGTCACTTTAAAGGTTTCGATCAACTCCCCTTTTTCCCTTCTTTACTCCAGACAATACAGATTTAGATTCCAGATGCTGGAATAAAGGGAAAGATGCATGCATCTGCATGCGCTGTGCTGTTCCCTCTATATTTATGAGACTATGATGGAGATCTATGGAACTTTTCTTCTTTCAAATATCTATTATAACTATTTTACTGCTCACCAAGGGTAGAAGCACACTATGAAATCACGAAGGAAACACCAGTTGCAGATTTGGAAGCTCACACCCGCTCGTGGAGGAGCATCTCCGCTGCTCCCATAGGCTTCATTCTATGGTTTGCCAGATTCCACAGCCTGCCCGAAGAATGAACCCCCTCATTCTTCGGGCAGATGGCAGAATCTGGCAAACCATAAAATGAAGCCTATGATAGCAGCGGAGATGCATGCGTCCACCAGTGTCCGCGAGTGGGCGCAAACTGCAGAATCCGCGACGGGTGTTCCGTCTGGATTCAGTAGTGTGCACCTACCCTAAAGCTGTTTAGAGTGGAGATGAATATAGAAACATAGAAGACTGTTGACAGAAAGAGACCACTGGGTCCATGTAGTCTGCCCTTTTAGTATTTCCCTTCTTATTATCTTAGGCTACAAACACACAGGACGGATCCGCAGTGGATTTCTCGCTGCGAATTCGCAATGAAATTCACTGCGGATCCCTGGCCTATAGTTTGTATGGAAGACATACTCGTAGCGGGATGGACATCCAGCTTCGAGTATGTAAGGAGACCGCCCTGTTAACCCACCGCCAGCCGGAGCATACTGTACCTGCTCCAGGATTCGGAATGCTTCGGGGGTTCTCAGCTAGACGTCCCATTCAGCCAATCAGTGTGCTGTGTCGGGGCAGGGATGTCCAGCCGGGAACACTGAACAAAGTGGCCAACCTCTTTAAGTGAGATATCCTGTCTACTTATTCAAAAAGTTTCCCCCTGGCGCACAGGATCCGCCAGAGCTTATCCGCGCAGATTCTGTAGTGTGACCGGGCCCTAATAGTATAAGAGATAGTAGTGTTTTTATTACCTATAGGAGATTTTTGGTCTGAAAATTAGTTGTGAAGCAAAAGGCTACTCTATATTATTTGTTCAACTGACAGTTAAATGAACAATGTCTCATTGTCACGAGTACAAAGGTGAACAATATACAAACCTCCCATTCCTGCCCAGTGGTCCGACTATTGATCATGAACAGGAATTTCCAGTTGTTGTCCCTCCAAACAACTACTGTCATCTCTGTTATGCTGAGTACTGTGCCTTTCGTGAGCTTGTAACTCTGCCAGAATTCATAATCCTAAATGACCAAATGTCTGGATTCCCTAATGGCCAACAAATCCCATTGTGCACTTTAACTGGCTACTCACTTTATTGGAATGTATTGTGTTTCTGTTTACTTTTACTAGGAGCAACCCAGACAGTATGTATATATATATATATATATATATATATATATATATATATATATATATAAAATTTATTTATTTTTAATTTTTTTTGCTAAATACTTTGAGGTTTGAGGTGCTCACTTTTTGGAAGATATTAGTTTGCTGTCAGTAAATAACTGACCAGTTTACACTCACAGGCTTCAAACCTGGCCAGTCCTGTCCTCAGCGGAGAAGTGTATACACGTATATTCCAGTCTAGGCAATGTTCTGAAGGCTAAACATTAGAGATTGCTGCTTCTCTGCTACAATGTATCAATCTAGAGTCATATTTCACTCACAGAGCATAGGATACAACTGTATACATTTCTCAACTCAGAGCAGGACTAGTCAGGTTTGCTGGAGGTTTTGTAACTTTTTATTTATTACCAGCATACTAGTATCTTGAAATGATGAGGATTTAAAATTTATATTATATAAGGATTTCCACAGGGAAAATATTTCAAACACTCAAGACCACGGGCCGATAACTGCTAATGATTGTTCCTAGGAACGCTCATTGACCCATGTAAAAGTACCAGGGATCAGCTGATGAGCAAGGAAACGCCTGCCCATTGGCTGATTAGATCTTTTGTAGAACCGTGAAAATCATTGTTATCAGCCGCACATCTCTCTGTGTAAACAGAGTGATTTGGCCGATTATCGCTCCGTGGAATAGAGACAACAATCAGCCAATGATCGTGTCATAGGCTGATCGTTTATTTAGGTTCAAACCTAAAATCATCTGCCACCGACCACACATAGCTGGGTGGAATAGCGATGGGCTGCGGGCGACCGACGATTTCACAAGCACCATATTTTACTTAAACATGTTTCAGGGCTCCTCCTGCGCTCCTTCTTCCTCCCAGTCCCATGCGCAGCAGCAGCACGGCCTGTCTTAGCTGACAGACCGCTCAGCCAATCACTGGCCAGGATCACCGCGGCCAGTGATTGGCTGAGCGGTCTGTCAGCTCAGACAGGCCGCACCGAAGCTGCTGCTGCACGCAGGACAGGGAGGCAGAAGGAGTGCAGGAGGAGCCCTGAAACATGTTTAGGTAAAGTATGGTGTATAAACAAGGGCTGCTCGCTAAACGATTATCGGGCCGTGTAATAGGCCCAGTAAACGAGCACCGATCTAGCAGATCGATGCTCGTTTACATTATTGATCGGGCCCCCATCGGCCCGTGTAATAGGATCCTTACTGTATGTTCAATCATCTCTACAGCAAATGCTCGCCCATCGGATGATTGCTGTCTCTCAACATGTCAAAAGATAATCTGCCACCGGCTGCACATCTCTATGTGTAATAAGTGTGGCTGACAGCTGATTAATGGAATGGGCTGCGGAAATATCGTTATCTATCGAGCCGTCTAATAGGCTCTGCCAGTGAGCAGCGATCTAGATTGGCGCTCGCTTATACCACAGATTGTGCCTTGTAATACGGCGTTGGCTGTGTTCGTACATTTGCGTTTTTGTTGCATTTCTTTGTTTACATGATAAGAACCTAACCTGTCTTGTGTAATCAGCATTACCAGACTTGTCTGATTGTTTGTGACAATGAGTGTTTTGAGTAGTTCTCAAATGCAAATGTGGGAACACAACCTAGTCATTGTTCACCTGATCTCATCAAATTACTTATCTTGTATTAATCAGGTTGAAACAATTAAAAAACATAATTACTTAGGCACCACAGAGCTCTCACCTACAGTGATATTTATACACATACTGTAGTTTGTTCAGCCAACAGTAGTGTTTGACCATTTTTAAAGGGGTTATCTGGCATGGGAAAACTTTTTATATGTTGTTGCAGGTATATAGAAAAAAACAAAGAGCCTATGCTTACCTCTCTGCATTACCCCAGTGTCTCCGGATCCCGGCCCACTTCCGAGACAGACTCATCTAGACAGTGCCAGCCTGCTCAGACATTCACTGGCCACGGCCTTGTCCTGTCTCGGCCAGTAATTGGCTAATCAGACTGTCTCAGACCAGGATGTCTCAGAAGTCGGGGTAGCTGCAGTCAGCAGGGGACCCGGAGACCTGCAACATAATTTTTTTTCCATACAACAGCATAAACTGATGACAAATCTGCTTTAAATTACACAGGGCAGCAAAATCTGACAACTAATCCACTTTAATTACACAAAGCAGTTTAGGGCCCTATTACACACACAGATTATCTGACAAATCATTGAAGCCAAAGCCAGGAACAGACTATAAACAGAGAACAGATGATAAAGGAAAGACTAAGATTTCTCCTCTTTCAAATTAATTCCTGCACCACCACTGCAAAGCCTTGCGGTGGTGGTCGCCGACATGTCACTTACCGAGCGGAGAGCAGTGGCAGCAGCGGAGCGTGCGCTCTCCCATAAACGAGCTATGGCACACTGAGACAGGCGGGATTCTGCGACTGAATTCATAATGGGAGGGCGTGCTTATAACTGTTCACGCCGCTCTCCTCTCAAAGAAATGACATGTCAAATCTTTGAGCGGAGAGGGGAGGAAGCGGACGCGCGCACGCCCTCTCATTCACTCACTGCAGGACACTGAACATGCCGGGATTCCGCCTGTGTTGCTCAGTGTGAACGGCACCTCAGAGTAGGGACTCGTGTATCAGAAGACCTGCACGTGGTACATGAGGCAATATGGTTTGATCAAATTATATACTACTTCTGATGTTGGTTTTTGATGTACCTGAATAAACTTTAGTATCTAACGTGTGAGATATGCAGCCATTTTCTTCTTCTCCAGGCTCGTGCTATATAATGTACCGGGCTGTGCCGCCGCACGTAATGTATCGGGCTGTGCCGCTGTATATTACACCAGGTGGTGCAATCATGTTTGCAGGTATTAGACGGATCTTGCATGCCCAGAGCATAGGCGTATTACATGCCATGGAGAGGCCATTACAGTGTAGGGTCTGCCTCGATATGAGTCCACCTTACCGTGGTGGGGTGGGTTACACTGTTTGCAAATAGTAACCAAGAGACTCATTATTTTTGTGGACGTTTTTTGGGCAGTTGGGAGGTTTAATTATTTTCATGTCTGTAGTGAGTCTGTATCTTGCGGTTGCAGTGAGCTGTTGCATTTTTCTGTGTTTTCGTGTGTTTGCAATTTCAGCCATAGCAACGTGCTCCTGCCTAGTGTGAACGGTGTTCCAGGAGAGTTGACCAATTTTTTCTTTTTTTCTGTACACTGATACAGAGTACTGCTTTATGTTATGGTCCGCTCCGCACATACAGGGCTCTTACTGTAGGAGTCCCCCCTGATAGGTAAGCTGTGGAGCCCCCTATGAGTAGTGCTGTACATGTCAGTGAATGGCTCTTTCACACCTCAGTGTAATGTAAACCTGTCCTACCCACCACACACCCTCAGCTGTCACTGTACACCTGGTGCACAACAAGGGCAGCCTGTGTAGTGTCCGCCTCCCTGCTCTCCTTCCCGGGGTCCCTGCTCTCCTTCCCGGGGTCCCTGCTCTCCTTCCCCGGCTCGCCCTGCTCCTACACCCGCTGCCGCTGTCCCGCTCTGCCCCCTCCTCATCCTCCGCCCGCTGACTCCACCGTCTTGTGCGCGCACCATCTCCTCAGAGGCCAATGGGAAGAGATGAGCCGAGCGCGTCGCAGCCAATCAGAAAAAGGGAGTGTGAGCAGGGCGTGCGCTGATTGGATGGCGTTCTATGAGAATACAGACCCGGGCGAGATTCACAAATCAAGTGGAGCGGCAGGATAGAGAGACCTGCGGGTGAGGAGGAGGAGTGACCCGCTGCTGAGCCGGAGGAGGGCTGACCCGCTGCTGAGCCCAGGTAGTCTCCTGTCACCTCTCCGTCCATGCACACATCTGCCGGAGGGGGCGTCACCGCACAGCCACATCACTCATCCTAACTCTCGCAATAAGGTGTTTGTGGTTGAAGCAGCAACCATGCCGAGCCAGGTGAGGGCAGCGGGACAAGTGGGTGCAGAAGAGCTGGAGGACGTGATCTACCATCCTGCAGAGCCCCTGCGGGAGCACGCCTATGTGCCAGACCTAAGAACATACCGAGATCTCTACCACAAGTCCATCCACAGTCCGCAAGGTATTGCTCCATATAGATGCTGTTACAGGTGGAGTGGAGCTTGTCATGTAGGTGATGTGCTGGTGTCTCATGTAGGTGATGTGCTGGTGTCTCATGTGGGTGATGTGCTGGTGTCTCATGTAGGTGATGTGCTGGTGTCTCATGTAGGTGATGTGCTGGTGTCTCATGTAGGTGATGTGCTGGTGTCTCATGTAGGTGATGTGCTGGTGTCTCATGTAGGTGATGTGCTGGTGTCTCATGTAGGTGATGTGCTGGTGTCTCATGTGGGTGATGTGCTGGTGTCTCATGTGGGTGATGTGCTGGTGTCTCACGTGGGTGATGTGCTGGTGTCTCACGTAGGTGATGTGCTGGTGTCTCATGTAGGTGATGTGCTGGTGTCTCATGTAGGTGATGTGCTGGTGTCTCATGTAGGTGATGTGCTGGTGTCTCATGTAGGTGATGTGCTGGTGTCTCATGTGGGTGATGTGCTGGTGTCTCATGTAGGTGATGTGCTGGTGTCTCATGTGGGTGATGTGCTGGTGTCTCATGTGGGTGATGTGCTGGTGTCTCATGTAGGTGATGTGCTGGTGTCTCATGTGGGTGATGTGCTGGTGTCTCATGTAGGTGATGTGCTGGTGTCTCATGTGGGTGATGTGCTGGTGTCTCATGTAGGTGATGTGCTGGTGTCTCATGTGGGTGATGTGCTGGTGTCTCATGTAGGTGATGTGCTGGTGTCTCATGTAGGTGATGTGCTGGTGTCTCATGTAGGTGATGTGCTGGTGTCTCATGTAGGTGATGTGCTGGTGTCTCATGTGGGTGATGTGCTGGTGTCTCATGTGGGTGATGTGCTGGTGTCTCATGTAGGTGATGTGCTGGTGTCTCATGTAGGTGATGTGCTGGTGTCTCATGTAGGTGAGATCAAGGCAGAAAATACACATCTTCAATTTGTCACTTACACAATGCATTGAGATACCAGGGAGCATAGTTTAAATTTTACATAGGACTGCAATATGATGTCTGGGACAGGGGCAATATGATGTCTTGGACAGGGGCACTATGATGTCTAGGACAGGGGCAATATGATGTCTGGGACAGAAGCAATACAATGTCTGGGACAGGGGCAATATGATGTCTAGGACAGGGGCAATATGATGTCTGGGACAGAAGCAATATGATGTCTTGGACAGGGGCAGTAAGATGTCTAGGACAGGGGCAATATGATGTCTAGGACAGGGGCAATAAGATGTCTGGGACAGGGGCAATATGATGTCTGGGACAGGGGCAATATGATGTCTGGGACAGGGGCAATATGATGTCTGGGACAGGGGCAATATGATGTCTTGGACAGGGGCAATATGATGTCTGGGACAGGGGCAATACGATGTCTGGGACAGGAGCAATACGATGTCTGGGACAGGAGCAATACGATGTCTGGGACAGGAGCAATACGATGTCTGGGACAGGAGCAATACGATGTCTGGGACAGGGGCAATACGATGTCTGGGACAGGGGCAATACGATGTCTGGGACAGGAGCAATACGATGTCTGGGACAGGGGCAATACGATGTCTGGGACAGGGTGTCTCAGTGTACTGCGATCACTCTGCTGCATCAGCCATAGACACAATGAGCTGTATTATCCTACAATGTGAGAGTCAGTAGTGAGATGAGGACAACATGTCTTTGTGCTTCCTCCTCCTTCTCCTCAGAATTCTGGATGGAGGTCTCCTCACAGTTCCACTGGAAGTCTCCCCCTACTGGGAAGGTGCTGGACTATAACTTTGATCTTACCAAAGGCAAGATATTCGTGGAGTTCATGAAAGGGGCCAAGACCAACGTCTGCTACAATGTCCTGGACAGGAACGTCTTGGAGAAGAACCTTGGGGATAAGATCGCTTACTTCTGGTAATATAGATAGTACTTACTGTAAGAACATAGCGGAGGTGGTCACAAATAACAATGGATGTCTACCACTCAGCAACATGACTCCCCACTGGATGTGGATAGATACGTGTTTCTATAATAAGTGCAATAACATATCAAATCCCCTGCTGCAGAATTAAAGGGGGTGTTCCTATATCCACAAGCCTAGGCATTTTTATAACGCCTATAGAGATGAATGGAAAGAGACTCTTAAAGGGGAACTTCTGCAATTTGTTTTCCCTTTCAAATCAACTGGTGTCAGAAACTTATATAGATTTGTAATTTACTTCTATTTAAAAATCTCTTCCAGTACTTATCAGCTGCTGTATGTCCTGCATGAAGTTAGTGGACAGGGCTCACCTCTCCTTATAGAGGTGGGAACCCCACCTGTCTAACATTGATAACACATAGTATTGCAACCCCTTTTTTCCTGCACAGCGTTGCCCCCAACCACTCGCTGTTTAGGGGAGGATCCGCAGCATTGCCCCATTTACCTAAAGGGGATTGTGCCACAGTTTCCTGTACATTGTGTGGGTGGCGCTGGGGTGTCACTGCTATGCCGTGAAAAATGAGAAGAGCCCATGGCACTAAACCCACGCTTAGCTTGTGATGTGAAGACTTGAAATCCTGTCTACAAAACAGTTGAAAATGTCCCTTTAATCCTTCCAGCCTGGCTCCCCCTGCATAGTGTTGGTATATAGGTAATGTGGAGAGTGTAACCGGCCATACAGGTGTGACTACTTTATTGTTCCAGGCGTTGTATGCTGGGGGCATTCTGCTACAAGCCTACATTGTAACATACCTGGTCCTCCGCTTTCAGCTGCCCCTTTGGGCACTTGCAGAGGTTGTTAGGCGTCTCTTTTAGTGGTTACACCGTCTACCCCTGAGCTTGGAGGAGTCCTAGTAAATGGGTTAGGCCACATCATCAGCCAAAATGTTCTTAGTCTATATTTACCAATACTTATCTCACTTTACTCCTGCCAGACAGAATGGGAAATCCCTATTCAATCCTTATTCTTGTAAAGACCGTAATCCTTTAGATGTAAAGAATGTGATATACAATGGGGGAGATAAATAAAGGTCCCCATACACTTTATACTAATGTCAGCTGAACCCGCTGCTTGAGGTGGGCATGGCTGTCAGTGTAAGGTGTATGGGAGTCTCCCTGGGTGGTCAGATGTGATGCAATTTCACTACCAGACCCCTTTGTTCTTGGATAGATAAGCAACTTACCCCTTCCCAGAGAGAACTTGTGAATGTGGAGGACAGAAGAGATAACTGTCTGTAATGATCGTTCGGCCAACAGTTACTGAAGGTGTAACAATACCTTTAATTATCTCAGCCGTCCTCCCCTATACATGAACTTTCAGCATGGCTGAACGATTATGTGTTCTCTATGGGGAGGGTTAAAGCGTAACTGTCATTTCAGAGTCATTTTTCTGAAAACATTAAATATCAACAGTACAAGCGATTTTAAGAAACTCTGTAATAGGTTTTATGTACTAAAAGAGTCTTCTTCTGTAGTGAAAAAGCAATCTCCCAGCCTCCCCCCTCACATCAAATGAAGCAGGATTTCTGTCTCCATTATGTGGCTATGGAGAGGGGAGGGGCTGTTAGGAGTGACTGAGCACGGAGCAGTCCTGCAAAGCACAACACCCTGCAATCTTCTCTCAGTAAGTTCATAGATAAGCACTGACCTTTCTGACACCTGAATTTAGCGGTTTAGCTTCCCAGAGAGTCTACAGACAGCTGACCTTCATGTCACCTCTCCTGCTCCCTCATCTCCCTCGGCCCCTCCCCCCTCCATAAGGATAGAATGGGAGAGCAGAGCCCGTCTTCACTGGCTTCTCTGTAATGAAGACGTGTTTGCCTGATAATGCACAGATAAGAAGTCAGGGGGGGAGTCTGGGACATTGCTTCTTGAGTACAGAAGGAGGCTTTTTTGGCTGATGAAACCTATTACAGAGTTTCTTAAAATCGCTTATACTACTGATTTCTGCAATAAAAAAAAACATGACAGTTACGCTTTAAGGCCCTATTCTACGGAACGATTATCGTCCGTATTCGGCTGATATCGGCCGCTACGGATGATTATCGTCCCGTGGAATAGAGTGCAACAATCAGCCGACATCGTTCATGTCGGCTGATCGTTGCAGTCGCTTGTTTTTCAACATGTTGAAAAACAAGCGACTGATATAGCAGCGATCTGCTGGCGTCGCTCCGTTGAATAGGAGCATCGGCAGCAGGCGCTGCTGTATCCTATGGGCTGCCCGGACGATCAGCGATCAGCCGGGCAGCCCCCCCAGCAGCTCCCCGCCGCACTCACCCGCTCGCTGCAGCCGCGTTGAATAGTGGCGGCAGCGAGCGGGGAACGAGGAGCAAACGAGCGCTGACAGCGCTCGTTTGCTCCTCTTAACGACCCGTGTAATAGGCCCTTTAAGCTGCAGCCAGACAGCTCTGGCACTTTCTTATCACTTCAAGAACAATAGGATGAGGCATTGAAAATCCATCACCCCTAGCATCAACAGGCTACGAATGCACCTCAAATGGGCACTGTCATTAAAAATAACACTCAGAACCCGACTAATCAGGAGAACGAGCCAGGAGAAGTATATGTGCAGCGTGTTCACTTCCGGGTCTACATTACATGACTTAGATCAGTGTTTCTCAACTCCAGACCATAAGTGCCCCAACTGGTAAACAGGTCATGATTTGAGGATATTCCATACATAGAACAGCTGAGGCGATACTTCGTGAATACTGTGAAATACTATGGAAATTCTTAAGGCTGCATTCACACGTTCATGTAACAGACTCTCCCCCGCCCAGGCAGCATCTGTGATAAGATGCTGGGTGCGGGGGAACCATACAGATATGCGCCGCACTGTAATGAAAGAGCCGCGCAGCTGCTTCACTACAGCGTGGCGCATATCAGTACAGTTCCCCCTCTCCCAGCATCTTATCACAGATGCTGCTCGGACGGTGGAGAGTCTGTTACAGGCATTCCACATCCGTGTTCCGTGTGAATGCAGCCTAAAGGTTGAGGGTACTTGTGGACTGGAGGAACACTGACCTAGACAGACTCCCAATGCAAGTCTATGAGGCCATCTTAGTCTCAGGCACCTAGCAGGGAGGGGATCAGGCTGCATCATGGTCAGGGTCAGACCCTTACTAGTCAGACCTCGACAATCAGCTAGTCATTTCCCCTCAACAGAATAGGCGCAGATTCGCCCCTTTTCCGTGGCGTACGCCAGCCGCATCCCCTGCTCGCAAGATGAGGAGGAGCCTTTGCTTCCTACAGTGCTAGATTTATTAAGGTAACGCCTGGAATCGGACGTAAACCAGGCAAAAATCTATACCTGTAGATTTTTGTGCAGTGCCTAACAAAACGCACAAAGTGACTGCTTGCTGTGGTAAAGACTCTTATACCCCATTTACCAAAACATTGTAATACCTGTACAGAGACTGTATTATCAAATCCAAGGTGTAGAAGAAATTGGTCACTTTGGAAGTGATCCAGATTTAAGACTAGTCTCACTTTTCGGCTTGTCAGCATTGCAGCTTGTTACTGAATAAAGACACACAACATTCTGTCCTCATTACAAAGGAACAGAGCCTGTGTGTCACCGCTCAGTGATATTCTTAGTTCCTTGTGGGCAACAGGATAGATATTGAATGTCCTAAAGGACATGCTAATAGATCTGAATGACCTGGTAAGGACGGTGACAAACAATACTAGTTGTGAAGCTTTGCCTGAATATATCTAATCCTGAGTCATTGTTTAGATACAGTATTACACTATCAGTATATCCAATCTGTTATTATTTATGGTAACAAGAACAAGCAGGGAGCAGCACGCTACACTTCCCTGCTGTCAGTCATCTTTGTCCAGAAGCCCCATGGCTGTAAAAAGAAGACAGAGAGTTTAATGACAGTGCCTATATGAGAGAGAGTGTACATGTATGTAGCCCCCAAATTCTTCTTCAGCACTAGAGAGATTGCCCGGCTTCTGCCAACATCCTGCTGCCCGCTCAGCCAATCACAGAGCTAAGTGCGGTCAGGAGTGGAACTCACCAGAATGGGAGCATAGTCGGAACCGGAAGATCCCACATCCGGAGAAGCAGGGGTGAGGGGTATGAATGGTTCATTTGTTGTTTTATGCCACAGAGAAGCAGTGGGGAGAGCTAAAGTTTTCCCTGGACGACCTATATAAGCAGTTTTATCACCCTTCTGCAAATTAAACCTTTTACACCTGTTTTATTTCCTATATTAAAAGGGGCCTGTCAGGAGATGCCTATTCTCACAATGGGCACATGGACCTTTATAAAATAAGAGTTCTTTTTACCCTTATTACCAATTAAAATGTACAGGAGTAAATACATACTGTATATATCAAATGAGGAAGCAGAGTTCTTACAAAACAGTGGAAAATATTTGCCTTTAAAGTGTGTCACATATTATCAGGGTTGGCTGAGAAGGAGGCTTTGTATGTATTGTGTAGACGTAACTTATCCAGGTAGTAAACTGCACTGTTATCTTTATATAGAGCAATGACGGTAGAAGAAGGGAAGAGTTCCGGGCTATTGAGGTTAATGCCATTAACATGTTCAGATAACAAGTTTGGTCTGATCTAAAATTATCTCCTACCTTTTTATTGTTGTTTTATAGTCGCTCACAAATACAGGTCAGTCTAGCCTAGACTGGGATATGTAACATCTGAGTCAGGGCCGTTTTAATACATTGGTGGGCCCAGTGCACAGGACTCAAGAGTGGGCCCCCCTCCTGAAAATGTCCCCACACTGTATTAAGAGCCCCAATACATACGGTAGTTACCTCATAACGATATCACCAATGATACCATTATATAATACTGCCACACCATGACCACTATCACTACAGCCCTATAACAGTTACATCCATTTACTCACAGGGGGCGTCTTTCACCTTTTCTTTCACTCAATCCAGCCTGGGCCACCTTGAAGTCTTCCCCGGCTGTGAATCTTCTCTCCAGAATTTGCCAGAGAAACACTTTAGGCTCCAACACATACAGTAGTAAGGTGCCCTGTACCCCTATATAGTAGTTACCCCCCTATGTACCCCTATATAGTAGTTACCCCCCTCTTTCCCCCTATATAGTAGTTACACCCCTCTGTGCTCCCCCACAGCTGTGTGCTGCCCCCAGTAGTATATAGACACCTGTGTGCTGCCCCCAGTACTATAGACCACTAGGTGCTGCTCCCAGTAGTATATATACCCCCTGTGCACCCCCCAGTAGTATATAGACCCCATTGTGCTGCCCCCAGTAGTATATAGACCCCTTGTGTGCTGCCCCCAGTACTATAGACCACTAGGTGCGGCCCCTAGTAGTATATAGCCTCCCCATGCATCCCCCAGTAGTATATATACCCCCGTGCAGCCCCCAGTAGTATATATATCCC
This sequence comes from Dendropsophus ebraccatus, assembly GCF_027789765.1. Classification (NCBI taxonomy): domain Eukaryota; kingdom Metazoa; phylum Chordata; class Amphibia; order Anura; family Hylidae; genus Dendropsophus; species Dendropsophus ebraccatus. The sequence goes on along the minus strand of NC_091455.1, from coordinate 73,079,900 downwards.
CTGTGCTCCCCCAGTAGTATATAGTCCCCCTGTGCATTCCCCAGTAGTATATATACCCCCCTGTGCACCCTCCAGTAGTATATATATCCTGTGCTCCCCCCAGTAGTATATAGTCCCCCTGTGCACCCCCAAGTAGTATATATATATCCCCTGTGCTCCCCCAGTACGTTTTCCCAGTTATATATAACCCCTGTGCACCCCCCCATTTATATATTTATACCCTGTGCATCCCCCAGTTATATATATATATCTATCCCCTGTGCGCCCCTAAGTAGTATATAGCCCCCATGTGCGCTCCCTGTTATATATACCAGTTATATATACCCCCTGCGCACCCCCAGTTATATATACCCCCGTGCACCTCCCAGTTGTATATATATCCCCTGTGCGCCCCAGTAGTGTATAGCCCCCCTCTGCACTCCCCCAGTTATATATACCCCCCTGTGCACCCCCCATTAGTATATAGTCCCCCTCTGTGCTCCCTGTTATATATACCCCCCTGTGCACTCCTCCAGTTATATATACCCCCGTGCGCTCCCCCAGTTATATATATACCCCCTGTGCGCTCCCCCATTTATATATATCCCCCTGTGCACTCCCCCAGTTATATATACCCCACTGTGCACCCCCCAGTAGTATATAGCCCCCCTGTGCCCTCCCCGAGTTATATATACCCCCCTGTGCGCTCCCCCAGTTATATATACCCCCTATGCGCCCCCCCCCCGTGGCACCCCTAGTAGTATAGACCCCCGCTGTGTGCTGCCCCCCGTTATATAGCCCCCCTTTGTGCTCCCCCCTCCCATATAGCAAATAAAAAAAAAAACACTTTATACTCACCTGGGTCTGCGCGTTCCCCATCCCGATGGCGCCCCCCTGGCAGGCTTGTGGCTGGAGCCCTGTGCGACCCTACTGGTCGCACAGAGCAAAAGTCGGCCCTACGCAGGGTGGGCCCCTTTAACCAGTGGGCCCGGTGCACGTGCACCATGTGCCCTCTGGTTAAAGCGGCCCTGATCTGAGTGTGTCTAAAATAATAAGCAATATCAATTTGGTCAGAGGAAAAACTGTCAAGTCTGAACTTCGATGATTAGATGACTTGGGGGGGGGGGGGCATCTCCAAATAGCAGGTCTTGTTGGGTGTTCCATGTATGCAGGGGTTAGTACCTACTAAGCCAAACGCTCAGTATTAGAGTCCCGGTGGCTGGGGAAGATGGATGTAGCCCTGGATGTACCTGGATATACCTAGAATTAGGGTTCGTGCATTCGCCACAAACAAATCAGAGGGCACATGCTGACTCCTGTCCACCACTAAAAGTACTTACATTGGGCATGTGAGCATCTGAACTGGACCATGAAGCAGTGGAAGAAGCTGGTCTGGTGTGATGATTCATGTTTTTGTTGGATCCATGCACTATGGGAAGAAATCAAGCTGGCAAGGTAGTGTGATGATCTAGGCAGTGTTCTACTGGTAGCATTGGTCCTTACATTCATGTGGATGTTACTTTGATATGTACCACCATTTTTACCAAATGATGCTTAGTTAGTATCCAGCTGTGTATAGCCTGTGGAGTGGTGTGGCACTGCTTTTTTTTTCTTTTTTAGAAAGAAGCAATATTTGTGTAATCTTGTATGATTCCTTTAAGTTCACTCACATTTATGAGACCCTAGGTTTCATTGCAATAGACAGAGTGTTCCAAAGATTGCCAGACATCACCTCAAGGACATGGAGATGGGAAACTTACCAGAATTTGCAACCAGCACTCTGACATGACATGTTCAACAACTGTATACACATAAGGGACTATAGCTTAGAGGTGTTTTTGTGCACCATACCAATCTGAGTCCATGTTTCATTCCCAGTATAGTTTGGAATAAGAAAAAATGAATGCTGATGTCTTTTCATGGAAAACCATATTACAATATGAATAATCTGTTTCATATTTTATCACTGTTTTACTGGAGATTCATAGCTGTTTGTTTCTTATTATAAGCCTTCTGTGTTGGTCTTTTATTTGTTCAGTGCCCTGTATATGTTTAGTATTTGGATCATTATCTTGTAGTCTGTATGCTTCTAGAGGGTGTTTATCTCTATTTGTGGTAACAGTAGACCTGTATAACAGCATCTGGTTCCACGTCAGTAAGGGCAGGGCTCTAGGCAGGACTTGTGTACACAGCTCTTTACAATCAGCTGCGTCCCTTTAACTGCTGACATAGCTAAAGACAGTCTTGTCTAATATCCTGTATTTAGTACATGTAGTGTGATCTATTACACGTATATATAATGACATCTTCTCTGTACTGCCTGGACTAGAGAGAGATGTTCATGGTCAAGATAAAGGATGTTTTAGAATAGGCTTTGTAGCAAAGGCTTTTAATGGAAACACTACTGTTACCAATCCTGTTTCTTGTAGACTCCATAAGCCTGATAACAGCGGATGCACATTCAGTGGAGTCTCATAGTCTATGTATGTGCCATAATACTACAGGGTGATAGTGTTGCATCAGTGTGAGATTTCACTCCACTGAAAAATTCCCAACTATCCCTAGGGTACCGGAGATGTTGCTTTCTGTTATTAGGGAATGCAAACAGAATATGGTCAGGAGAATACTATAGGGCATTCTGCTTCTCACTAAAGACCAAAGCCAATGCAAAAACATCACTAGAGTAATGTTCTGTCTGTTTCATAGTTTACTATAGTCTTTTAAGCAGAAAACAGAAAATACTGTTAAAAATGTGCCAGAAACAGTCAAAAATACTGTGTGTAACCCCAGCCTAATACCGCAATGCATGACTGCCTGCTGACAGCATCCAGGCAATAAGCAACACAGATCTGTTTGTAACCAGCAAAGCATTAAGTTCCACTTTAAGTTCTCATTAAAATCAAAAGGAATTAATAACAACTGGTCTAGAAAACTGCATTGAACTCGGCAGATACTGTGATTCTGATTTAGATTTTTACCATGTGAACATGCCCTTATTCTTCCCCTTTTTCTGTGAAGAAGAAAAATCCAGATCCTTACAAATACTGTAAAATTGTGACTAAGTTCTTACCACGGCTCATTAACATTGGAGAATAGAGTAAGCTGAGCAACTATGGCCTGGCATTAACGATTCCTATAGAGATATAAGATTGCAGCTAACATATTCCTTGTTCTTTTGTATTTCAGGGAAGGCAATTCGCCCTCTGATTCCTCAGTGATTTCCTATGCCGAGTTACTCAAACAAGTCTGCAAGTTTGCAAATGTCTTGAAGAATTTAGGTAAATAATGCGATTGATGCCGATTAGAGATGAGCGAACCGTGAGCATGCTCGAGTCCATCCGAACCCGAACTTTCGGCATTTGATTAGCGGTGGCTGCTGAAGTTGGATAAAGCCCTAAGGCTATGTGGAAAACATGGATATAGGCATTGGCTGTATCCATGTTTTCCAGACAACCTTAGAGCTTTATCCAAGTTCAGCAGCCCCAGCTAATCAAATGCCGATCGTTCGGGTTCGGATGGACTCGAACCCGAACCCGGTTCGCTCATCTTTAATGCCGATGCAGAGATGATTCAGTCTGACCATGTTCAATCTGTTTTAATTGTCAGATATGTCTTAGTGCGCACACGCCGTTATATTGGCGCTTGCGCATATCCTTGACACATTCATGCCGGGCCAAGGTACACCTGTGTATGCGGTATTGCACTGCGCATGCGTAGTCAACCTGATCTTCTACTTAGATGGTTGATGCCGATACATATCCACTACAGCGTATGTGCAAGGTACATCCTCCAGAGCGCATGCGCGTGATCATTACAGCGATGGTTGATGCCGATATATGTCCACCTCAGCGCATGCGCAAGGTACATCTTCCAGAGCGCACGCGCGGGATTATTACAGCGCATGCGCAAGGTACGTTATCTAGAGCGCACGCGTGGGATCACGTCATACATGCTTGCTCCGGCAAGGTCCTATAAGACTGAGTACCCCGTGACTCCTCAACCAATAAGGATACAGATGGGAGGAGTCTTGGATATAAAAAGAAGCGCGGCGGCCAGAAAGGTATAGACGCCTAACAACCATCATCGTGGCATGACGTCTATCATGGCTACAGATGTCCTACATCAGACCCCCCAATAGGTCTCCTGATGATTGATGGGGGACAAGAAACGCGTAGAGACCGCCCTGCTGCTCAGACTAAGTGATGAGTATAAATCCAATAACTAGACTTGGACACACTGAGAGATAAGCGAACCGTGAGCATGCTCGAGTCCATCCGAACCCGAACTTTCGGCATTTGATTAGCGGTGGCTGCTGAAGTTGGATAAAGCCCTAAGGCTATGTGGAAAACATGGATATAGGCATTGGCTGTATCCATGTTTTCCAGACAACCTTAGAGCTTTATCCAAGTTCAGCAGCCCCTGCTAATCAAATGCCGATCGTTCGGGTTCGGATGGACTCGAACCCGAACCCAGTTCGCTCATCTCTAATGCCGATGCAGAGATGATTCAGTCTGACCATGTTCAATCTTTTGCTTCATGTGCTCCTTGTTGTTGTGAAAAACTGTTCATAGGCAATAGAGATATAGGTAGCATAAATTGGAGTAATATTTAGAATTTTGTTCAAATTCTATGTTGTATATTATTGACATATATTATCAGAACCCACAACAAGAAGGTGGAGTGGAGGAGCTGCAGGCTATATCTTCACATTTAATTTTTTCCGATGTTACTGTCATTAGAATTTTAGAATCTTTAAAAATATTGGTGGGGGTTTGACCATGAGACTTCTACCAATTCTTAGGATGAGTGGACTGCAGTGCAATTTATTGGTGCCCCCTCTCCCACTGTGCAGGGGGCTGTAACACAACGCCTTTCACTTGAAGGAAGTTGTGCTGCAGAACCTGCACAGTTGGTGTACTGAAGTACCAGTGTGCAGGGAGAAAGCCAAAGGGGCCATGTTCCAGGATTACAGATATACAGTATATATATATATATATATATGTTCCGTCTTTCCAAGATTACAGATATATATCTATAATCCTGCAAATGAAGGAACATGGCCCCTCTGGCTTTCTCCCTGCACACTGGTACTCCAGTACACCATTTAAAATTAAATGTAGAAAAAAAGTACGAGCCAAAAAATTGAATGTATTAGAAAAAAGGACATGTCTCAATATCTGTCTCTGATCTAGGTGACGCATTTGGTTAATGAACAAAAAAGAAACTGGTAATAAATCCTCTAACTTCTCCTGAGTAGTGTATGAGCAGATGCTATGAAATACATCACTTGTGTTATCTGCCACAATAGCTCAGCCAAGTAACAGCTAATATGTGTGGGCAGATGGAGTAAAACTGCTGCCCTCTAAGTAAGGTTTCTGAATGGAGAGGCTACTCCAGATAATGATACTGAGGCCTGTCATGCCACTTGAACCTTCATGTTTAGGTCACATTTAGTCATTTTTTATAGGTTATGGCGACCTATAAATCATGTGCTACATTACACAGATGTAGAAGGTCCAATATGCTTTCTCTGTCAATGATTCACTCGCTTTATAACCATATCCAGTTAGTCATTTTCTTTTAATTGTGTCCGGCATTGCTTGTTATACTATAAAGTAATTCTAAGTGTCTTGCACCCAAGTGTAATTGTAAGTCTTGCACCCAATGATCTGGCATCCATGGTAAATGTCTGTGGAGACATTAATGCATAATTGACCTTTCATCTGCGCCTAAATGTCAGGGTTTATGTTTTCTGGTTTAATATTAATAAAGCTGAAGAATATGTGCTGCCTTACATGTTTTTTACACGTGCTGCTCTATTAGGTTAATCATGTAACACAACAGGTGGCTTCATTATGTAAGGGAGCTTCTACACTCTGTGCTAGCAGCCATGGCTAGCGCCTGAATTGTAGGTGGTACTAGCTGGATTTGTCAGTGTTTAATGAAGCAAGTCCCGGTCCCACCTGCATTTTGGAATTGTGTCCATGTGTAAGATCGACCGCTACAGGGTGCTACACGCATGTGAGAAAAATAAACATGAGCAAAACATATCAAAGTTGAAAACACTTTAAAAAGCTAAAAATAATAAATGGTTAAATGCCAAGTGAATTAAAAAGACCAAAAGATCCAACCAAAATGGGTGAAACAAGTGTTACAAAGCTTTAAAGTGTTAGGCAAACCATGTGTTGCTCCCAGAGCCCCACATGTATCGCTTTGAAATCACAGCTTCATCAGGGGTCATCAATCACTGAGGAAGCTTATGGGAACAAATGTGCTATGTGCTTTATTTGAATGGAGTAGTAGTTGAGCGTTAACACTACTTATCCATTCAGTTGCTGTGGCACTGACTGCGATAGCGAAGCACTGTATTTAGGTGTCTTTGATTTTTTTATAATAAGCCTCGGGTCAGGCAATGGGATGTCCGGCCATCAGTTTCCTATGTGCCAATCAAATTAGGTCACTGTCCCACAGAAGTGTTTTGGTCAGTAGTTGTACGCAAATATCTAGAGTAGAACCTACATTAAGAAGTATAATGGAAATATTTTGTTCATATGACGTCAGTTTGGAGTCTTGATACTACATAGGATATGTAGTGCCCCTTGAATTTAGATATTGTTAGGATGTCCACTAATGGCTAACATTTTCTGATAGGTTAAAAGATTTGTAAAAAAAGAACTTACCATTAGGAAGTAAATTTTCACCTATTTATTAGACAACTGTATAACCACAATTTGCTTTGAAAAAAAACTAACCTTACTGACCCATTATAGGTCAATGGGATAAAACACAAAATGGATTAAAGTGGATCAAATATAATGGATCCCTTGAAAGCAGAAGCCAGTCTGAGGTGTCCTGTACACAACCATAGTGGTTTGTTGACCACAAACCACTGATCTGTTGGCACAGATAACCCTCCACAGTCCTGGACCATGCATATAATAGATGGATAGAAGCCCTGGACTGTATAATGACATGTCATAGATTTTTGCAGTCCTGGCTCCTGGCAAATGCATGGATCTTGGAGTCCACAGTTATGTGCAATGGCCCATAAAATAAATTTGGTCCTATACTATCCAAAATTGCAGATCTTCAGTATATGGACAGATTTACACAGTCAAATGCATAGGGCCTATTACTCATGTGAGGAAACACAGAGGACACAGTACTGCACCCTGGCTGATAAGTTCATGGTTGCTTAAAGGGGTTATCCAGCACTACAAAAACATGGCCACTTTCTTTCAAAGACAGCACGACTCTTGTCTCCAGTTCAGGTGCAGTTTGCAATTAAGCTCCATTCACCTCAATGGAACTGAGCAGCAAAACCCCACCCAAGCTGGAGACAAGAGTGGGTCCGTCTCTGTAGGAAAGGGGCCATGTTTTTGTAGCGCTGGATAACCCCTTTAAAGTAATTGTCAGTGTGTTACAATTTCCAGTCCTAAAGATGGAAAACTGCAATGTTCTATTCATACCAAACGTCAGTAAATCAGGATGTATCAACTTGAGATAGAATTCACATTGACGTTAATGTTATCACTGCTTTGCCTGGCAATTCTGCAGAAACCCAAGTCTGACAGAAAATAAGTATGGTAAAGGAATTCTATTATTATAGGGTTTCATCTTAATCCTTAATCTAATGTCTCATATCTTGTATTGTTTTTCCTTTAAAGGAGTAAAGAAAGGAGATCGGGTGGCCATCTATTTGCCAATGATCCCAGAGCTTGTATATTCCATGTTGGCGTGTGCAAGGATTGGTGCTGTTCACTCTATAGTGGTAGGTACCTCTATGTTCACTGGAACATGTTGCTAGAACTGCATCATGATACCATGTCTTTCTCCATTTTTAAAAGAACACAGTATTACCAAGATATATGGATTTTTACATATCTTTTACATTTATGCATGCTGAGGTTTTGCAAAGATATGCAGCAAAATGCTGAAAAGTGGTGACACATTGCTAGGATATCATATCATTTTAATATTACTAAGAGCCCCACATCCTCTGGGACCCCCAACAATTCTGAGAAATAAGACCAGAGCACAAATTTGCCCAGTGTCCCCACCTCCTGGCTGTGTACGGAACTGCCCCTCATTCCCTTGAATAAGGCTGTGCTGCAGTTCCCTTGCACAGTGGGTGGTCGGGCACTACTGTACTGGGTAACAATGTTAAAGGGTTTCTGCACAGACTCCATCCTATAACTCCTTTTATCTCTGAGTTGGGGTGATTGAATAACACACTTCTGAGTTATATCTTGGGTTTTTAGAGGAGAGAACAGAACACCTTCCTTTAGGGAAATCTGCTCCATCAGTTGTCATCATGACGGTCTGATTTCACTAGAGAAATGAGACAGATCAGAGTCAATGAAATAAGATTGCACAAATCTCCGGGCCCTGCACACAGATCTATTATGACTCCATATAACCTGTAAACTGTAATGCAGTGTCCATTCTCTTCCCATACCTATGTATACTATACCTCTGTATGTACAGAACCATTCTCGCTTAGGGCATCTAGAAAAGAGTATTTCCTTATGTATGACAGCACAGAGAGGCTCAGTCCTGTGCATGAACGCTAATATGTAACGCACATTAATCCCACTTAATCCAGTGCTCTATGGAAACAAACAATGCCAGAAGGATTCCAAATTTGGCTTTAGACCTAACTATAGAGGAAACTAAACTTATATAGAAATCAGTCAAATAAAGTAATGCAGAAGGTTTACAACATTTCCTTCCTTGCCAGTTTAACCCTGTGTGAACGTGTTATATAAACATTTGTACTTTCATTCCTGTAATCTAGATTCTGAAATGTAACAGCGACAGGCTCCACTTAATGTTCATTGCTTTAGTTTGCAGGATTTTCCTCTGATTCTCTTTGTGAAAGAATCCTGGACTCGCAGTGTGCCGTCCTTATTACTGCAGGTATGGGAGGCTTCATAGAATTGCAGATGGCACTCTCTACGTCTGTGGGGGGTTTTCAAAAGTCTTTGCTAGGATTTTTAGAAACCCTGTTGAAAGGGGTACTCCAGTGAAAAAAAAAATCTTTCAAAACAACCGGTGTCAGAAAGTGCCAGAGATTTGTAATTTACTTCTATTAAAAAATCTTAAGTCTTCCAGTACTTATTAGCTGCTGTATGTTATAGACATAGATATGCAGGACATACAGCAGCTGATAAGTACTGGAAGACTGTGCCACTTTCTGACATCAGTTGATTTGAAAGAATTATTTTTCGCTGGAGTTGCCCTTTAAGTGTATATGTAACAGCTGCCAAAATGTCTGCAGCTCATCTGCCGTGTGTAAGCATTGCCTTATAGAATTTGTGATATATTGAGAGTTAGAATGTGTGTGGTTATCAATCAGAGATTTTTTTTTTTTTTTTAGATGGTGTGTTTAGAGGAGAAAAACCTATTAACTTGAAACATATTGCAGACGAGGCTGTGCACAAATGCAAGGAAAAGTAAGCCTTTTTTTTTTAGCTTCTATTGTAATATATGATCTATATTTGATTTTGAGTCCTACCCCAGAGACCCTCAACGATCAAGAGAATAGGCATTTTATGGTCCCCATTTGTTGCATATTCCCTGAATAGGTGATGATTGCTGGTTGTAAAAGTACCCCTTTAATAGGCTTTAATACATGAGAACATTTTCAATAATTACATTATATATTAAAAAAATATATAATAAAATTATTGAAAATGTTCTCATGTATTAATGAGAAAAAGTTCTCAAATATATATATATATATATATATATATATATATATATATATATAAAAATATATATATATATATACTGTATATATATATTATATCTATTATAGCATGTGTTAATGTTGTTGTTTTTTTGTCACAAAGGGCACACACTGTGAAGAATTGCATTGTGGTGAGACACCTCATTGGGAGGTTGAACAACCAGAACAAATCAAAACTTCAGGTAATTTATGAAATAGTGTTTATTTATTAGAGTTTTTTCCTTTTCTGCTTTGGGCATGTTTCTTTTTCATCACCATTCTTCATCATTATAACAATTGGGCTCCATGCCTATACTGATGAATTTTTTTTTTTTAGTGGCCCTGTCTAATCGTTAAAGTGACATTGTCACTTTAAAAAAACGTAAAAATTTGATAGAAATTTTAAAAGTTTTAATTGTTTTGGTTTAGACATTGACCAATCACTAGAACTAGCAAGCAGAAGCACATGACTGGGCACTTCTCTCTCCGGCTCACTGCACTCTGCATCTCATTGTAGAAGACGGGCTTTATAGTCTACTCTTCTTGCCAATAACGTTTGTTTCTTTTGAGTTGTTAATACCTTCTGACCTGTGGATTTCATAGTGCAGATTTTATACAGTGTAAAGTATTGTACATAAATCATTGAACACAGCCCCAAATCCGCATGAAGTCCACAGCAAACGTGTGACTGCCCCCTTACAGTAAAAATATCTATAAATAGCTAAGCAAATAGCTGATAGATATATGAGCGTGTTTACCCCCAGTATATTATGTAGCTATTCAAGAAAGAATAATCCTGTAGATTTCTATTCCTGACATGAGTGTGCAGTGCAGAGTACATTATGTTTTGCAGCTGTTCATGCCCATTGGTAGTGCTGGTTGCTGATGAATATTTTGGCCCTGTCTGCAGACTGCCTGGAATCCGGAGACTGACAGGTGGCTGGATGAGCTGATGGCCGAGGCGAAGGAGGAGTGTGAACCTGAGTGGCTGGATTCAGAAGATCCTCTTTTCATCCTTTATACTAGTGGCTCCACCGGAAAGCCAAAGGTAATTAGGTGGTAATCTAAATGTAAGCAATGTAATGTAGCCATGAAAAATGCTATAGCTACTGTAAACCTTCTTGAGAAATTGAATTAGATTAGTGAGTGTTTCCCACTACCACCCACTACTTACTGTTTACCCACTACCAGTCATAGTTAAAAGTGATAGTAGAAAAACATTGCTCTGTAGTTGCAGACACAGTGTCAGCCCAACGCTCTTTACTGCCTCCTCAAGCAATAAAAGAGCTCATACTTGCCTCTCTTGTTCCCCACTGCTACCGCTGTCACATCTGGTTCTGACTGGTCCATTCCGCCAGCTTTCAGCGACGTCCCGCTCCTTGTTCAGCCATTTACATTGCAGAGCGGGGGAGTGTGACATTATCAGAAGCTGCCAGAATGCGGTCTGGAATATTGCACAACAGAAGCAAGGAGGGTAAGTAAGGGCTCTTATAATGCAAGAAGATGCAGTAAGGAGTTTTTTTTATTTTTTTATTTTAATTTATCAAATCTGAGTGTGCTGAGTATAGTGCTGCATCTCATTCTATTTATTTCAGTAGAGCAGTGCTGTAGTACCAGGCACAAGTCACAGAGAGGTGTAGAAGAAATCTGAGATATTTTACTAATACTGTACAAACCCTTTTATGTTCTATATATTAGGACTCTTTAGAAGCACCCTCTTGGGCCAGATTAGTAGTCTGTGATCCATGTGTATATTGTTTTCCCTAAAAAAGAATCTAGACAGAGGGAAAAAAGTAATTGTTTGCAAATTCACTCTTCTACAGAAGGAAAAAGTCTTTTCACACTGACCAAACCATAGTCTCCACTTCATGGCTAGTATAGTTCTCTTCCTTGAGCAAAACTAATCTGCGTAATTTTTTTTCCTCATGTAGCATTTGATCACAGATAGCCCAAAACAAATAATAAAACATAACTTTTAATCCAATAATTCAAAATAATATCCCCACCAATATCCAAAGCTCATAGAGCCAACACATAGACACACAGACAAGTGAGTAATAATCCAGAATACGTATGACAGTACAAAGTAATCCCTGGCACCAACTCAAATCAATCATAGAGTGCTTAGCTCAGAGTAACTAACTGAGCTACGCACTCTATGATTGATTTAAGTTGGTGACAGGGATTACTTTGTATTGTCATACGTGTTCTGGATTATTACTCACTTGTCTATGTGTTGGCTCTATGAGCTTTGGATATTGGTGGGGATATTATTTTGAATTATTGGATTAAAAGTTATGTTTTATTATTTGTTTTGGGCTATCTATCTGTGATCATATGTTGTTTTCAGATACCCCTCGGTGGAATTGCATTATTGTAACCACGTATCTGTGATTATCCTCATGGAGCATTGCCTGAAAGGGAGGGAGTCTGGCTGTGGCTTACCAATTTGCCTAGAAAACACACGAATGTTTGGCCATTCCATACGTTAATATGTATAGGAAGGTCAGGAGAGATAACCATTGGCTGACAGTCACTGAAAGTGTATGGCCAGCTTGAGGCATCTCTCCAGGCAACTAATGTGTTTCTCTGTAGCAAACAAGAACACCCCCCCCCCCCCATTGCTCTCTACAGATGGGTAACTCTTCTTGTAGGAGACTCTGGTTTGGCTAGTAACAGAGACAGTTCTCCTCTAGACTGAAGAAAACTAATTTATCCACCTCTTCCCCATAGAGCAGCTCCTGAAAATTAAGTCTATATACTAATAGATGGGGATCCCCACGTCGGACCCCCAACAGTCGGCATTTATCCAGGATTGGTGATAAGTCTCTAAGTTAAAATCTTGGGGTAACTCCTTAACATCCACCTTGTACTAATTTATTTATTTTTTTCCCTAATACAAGTGTGGACTTTATGTTTTTTGATTTTCTTCAAACATCTTTGTCTGAGAGCCAGGTACCAGGAAACTCAGGCAAGAAAATGTCACGTCAGCCGTGTCCACGTATATAGGGCCATTTATAAACACATTCTTTGTTTTATGACATGTAAGACCGCACCACTCCCTGACTAAACATTCTAGCTAGAGCAGTGTGACCTATTTATTTTCTTTTTCTTACAATATCCTGGAAGGCATACTGTTTGCGCTATAATTCAGTATGTGCAGTCATGATACACATCATAACAATCTCTCTTACATAGGAACTGTCAGAGGCAGGTTAAAGCAACTCTTTACCCACAATCTGCTCCCTCCAAACCGATTGTACCATCAGATAGCTGATTTTAATCTGAGATGTGCCTTGGAGTCCATTCGGTAGGTGATGCAGTTATTGTCCTGAAAAACAACTTTTTAATTTGCAGCCCTGTCCAAAATTGGCGTGGCCTAGAGCGTTTGTGCCCTAGGCCTGTGACACCCCTATGTCCCTCCTCCCCACCCTTTTCACAATTAGGAATGCCCCTGGACAGGATTTCTCCTATTCATCACTTGTCTGAACACTGCACATGGGCCTTAATAATCCAGCACATGTGCAGTGTTTAGACAAGTGATGAATAGGAGAAATTCTCCCTGGGGGCATTCTTAAAGATGAAGAGGGCAGGGAGGAAGAAAGGAGAGGCATCGCAGGACTAGGGCACAGACATTCTGGGCCACGCCAATTTGACACAGGGCGGCAAGTTTAAAAGTTGTTTTTTAGGACAATAACTGCATCGCCTCCTGAACAGACCCAAGGACAGATCTTGGATTTAAAGCAGCTATCCGAAGGTACAAGCGGTTTGGGGGGGGGGGGGGGGGTGAGTCGCTTTAACCTGTCACTTCTTCAGAAAGTTGAACATTGGTAAAGTACGATTTCAGAGGACACCTCCTCTCAATACGCGTCAGTGCTCCGGGCGTCATTATCTATGTTTTCTTTCTTTCATCTATTGTAAGAAGCTGCTGCTCCGGATGTTATGAGGATAATGTTTACAGGTTAGGGTATTATCATACAGAAAGATTTTCATGCAAAAAAAATCTTTATATCATTTAAATTTAAGTGATGCAGGCAGCAAAAATGTTTGTGTCGCTTATCGCAGCTTTTCAGCTTACCATAAAATCATTGTTAATCGTTAGCAAATCCTTCAGTGTATGCACACATCTTTTGTTTGTTCGCTGGGATTGTAACTAACCACTATCGTTCTGTGTATTATGGTGAACGATTTCAGGTTGTTACCATAAGTGCTCATTTGGGATTGTTTATCATTAATTGGAGAAAAGGAAAAATCACTTTATCTAATAGCACCCTTAGATATGGCCAATAACTGTTTTGTTTCTTGCTTTTAGGCTGTGTTCACACAGTATTTCCATCAGCCTTTTTTTTTTTTTCAACCAAAATCAGGAGTGGACCAATATTATAACGGGAAAATGTGCAACATTTTCTGTGTTTTCAACCCACTTCTGGTTTTGGTTTGAAAAAGACTGGTGGAAATAGTATGTGTTAACCTATGGATGGAAAAACAAAGAACATTTATTGTAAATCCATATGGTTTTCATTTTTCATGAAGTGTCACCTCCACCCTGCTACCTCTCGCAGAGTATCTCCCACCTATAATCCACAGGTGACCAGGAAAAGAAAGTTCTCCATTTTTCTGCTCCGGTGCCTTCATTGTATATGATGCTTAATTTTTTATGCTCTACATAAGTAACAGATGTGACATTATAATGACCCCACATTACACTGTCTGCAGGGGTAGTCATCTAGCATTCCATACATGTGCAGGGACATATAAAACTGCACTGTTATATACAATTTATTTCTTCTTCCTCCCTCTCTTCTACTACTCAGCCTAAAAGTGCTTTCTACTTCCATAACATTTGTATAGTAAGGTTATTATACCCAATGTATTACTGAGCTTTGTTATACAAAACAGCCACGTTAGAAGTTTTGATTGGTCGGGGTCTGGGCATCCAGTGATCACTAGACTGAGCCAAGAGAAGCGTGTGGCTGAGCGCTTCACTCCCCAGCTTACTGCTCTCTCCAGGATTCTGTATTAAGTCTTTGGAACCTGTGTACTTCGGTGAGGAAAAAGTAGCAGCAAGCCCAGGGAAGACCACGTGCATATCCTGGCCTTATCTAGTGATTGGTGGGGGTCGGGACACCAAGACCCTGACTGATCAAAACAGTAAAACTTTTTTTTTAAAGTGACTAACTTTAAAGAATACTGTGCATATATGCTTCTGCTAATGCTCGACTTCATTTCCTCCAGGGGGTTTTGCACACAGTTGCAGGATATCTTCTCTACACCGCTCTTACCTTCAAGTACGTGTTTGACTACCATGAAGATGACGTTTACTGGTGCACAGCTGACATTGGTTGGATAACAGGTCATTCCTATATTACCTATGGTCCATTAGCTAATGGTGCCACCAGTGTGATGGTAAGCTTGCTAAACTATGTAACCACCTATATCCTTTTATGCAGTATATTTAATCATTATCAGGCCAGTGGAAAGGAGTAAAGGTTATAAACAGGGCAGTTTCTAGGTCATTTTGGCAACAGGGCGAATTTTGATAAAAGCGCCCTCCCCCCCCCTCACTCAGTTCCGCTCTGGGGAAGGTAGGGGGGCTTTTATCAAGATTCAGGATACTAGGGAGAAGCAGTGTGTGTATTGCAGCATAGAGCAGTGCAGCGCTCCTAACAGATAATGTTCTATTCAATACAAATTCATCATACAGTGACTCACAGGTGACGTCTTCTTTGATCTGAGGCGTCACTTTCACTTTTTCTCTCCATCCGGCTCAGACCTCCATGACGGTTTCTTGCAGCTACAATTCATCTCTTCTGAACCTGCCAGACAAACATCTCAGGATCCGCACATATCCAGGAACTTCCTTCCCCTTTCCCACCTATAAGGTCCCAAACTGTATGCTGGGAGAGCTGGATGACCTCCATTACACTGACATACAGGATGCTGGGAGAGCTGGGTGACCTCCATTACACTGACATACAGGATGCTGGGAGAGCTGGATGACCTCCATTACACTGACATACAGGATGCTGAGAGAGCTGGATGACCTCCATTACACTGACATACAGGATGCTGAGAGAGCTGGATGACCTCCATTATACTGACATACAGGATGCTGGGAAAGCTGGGTGACCTCCATTACACTGACATACAGGATGCTGGGAGAGCTGGATGACCTCTATTACACTGACATACAGGATTAGGGGAGAGCTGGGTGACCTCCATTATACACTGATATACAGGATTAGGGGAGTGCTAGGTGACCTCCATTACACTGACATACAGGATACTGGGAGAGCTGGGTGACCTCCATTATACACTGACATACAGGATACTGGGAAAGCTGGGTGACCTCTATTATACACTGACATACAGGATTAGGGGAGAGCTGGGTGACCTCCATTATACACAGACATACAGGATTAGGGGAGAGCTGGGTGACCTCCATTATACACTGACATTCAGGATTAGGGGAGAGCTGGGTGACCTCCATTATACACTGACATTCAGGATTAGGGGAGAGCTGGGTGACCTCCATTATACTGACATTCAGGATTAGGGGAGAGCTGGGTGACCTCCATTATACTGACATTCAGGATTAGGGGAGAGCTGGGTGACCTCCATTATACTGACATTCAGGATTAGGGGAGAGCTGGGTGACCTCCATTATACTGACATTCAGGATTAGGGGAGAGCTGGGTGACCTCCATTATACTGACATTCAGGATTAGGGGAGAGCTGGGTGACCTCCATTATACTGACATTCAGGATTAGGGGAGAGCTGGGTGACCACCATTATACTGACATACAGGATTAGGGGAGAGCTGGGTGACCTCCATTATACACTGCCATACAGGATGCTGGGAGAGCTGGATGACCTCCATTATACTGACATACAGGATTAGGGGAGAGCTGGGTGACCTCCATTATACACAGACATACAGGATTAGGGGAGAGCTGGGTGACCTCCATTATACACAGACATACAGGATTAGGTGAGAGCTGGGTGACCTCCATTATACACTGACATTCAGAATTAGGGGAGAGCTGGGTGACCTCCATTATACTGACATTCAGGATTAGGGGAGAGCTGGGTGACCTCCATTATACTGACATTCAGGATTAGGGGAGAGCTGGGTGACCTCCATTATACTGACATTCAGGATTAGGGGAGAGCTGGGTGACCTCCATTATACTGACATTCAGGATTAGGGGAGAGCTGGGTGACCTCCATTATACTGACATTCAGGATTAGGGGAGAGCTGGGTGACCTCCATTATACTGACATTCAGGATTAGGGGAGAGCTGGGTGACCTCCATTATACTGACATTCAGGATTAGGGGAGAGCTGGGTGACCTCCATTATACTGACATACAGGATTAGGGGAGAGCTGGGTGACTTGTCAGCTCTGGCGCCGGGGCATATCGCTGGGGGGGGCGGGCTTATCGGGACATATCCGGGGCTCCCTCTGTACAGGATCCCCCACCAGATACTCACCTCTGTCCCTGCTGCCTCCAGCTCCTCTTCTCGTCCCTCCGTCCTCTTCTGGCTTCCGGTGCAGGCAGCCATCCTGTCATACACAGCCGCCTGCACAGGAAGCCTCTCTGTCTCTGCCCCGGCTGCTGTTTCCTTTAGCTGTGCCTGCTGTACGCACAGCTAAAGGTCTCTCTGGCCAGGGGATCTGGAACTTAGATTCCAGATCCTCGGGCCAGTCCTAATGATGCGGGGGCTGCGGGCCGGGTACTGTCGGGGGCGCCGCCAGACGCCCCCTAGCTGTGGGCGCCCCGTGCGGTGGCCCGGCTCGTCCGCCCCTAGAAACGGCCCTGGTTATAAATGACTGTAATCTGGCCAATCCAGCTCCTCCAGCCACCTGCTAAGCTTACTGGAAAGATTTCAATAAGCCTAATGGCCCTATTCCACGGAACGATTATCGTTCGTTTTCGGACGATATCGACCGCTACGGACGATAATCGTTCCGTGGAATAGAGTGCAACGATCAGCCGACATCGTTCATGTCGGCTGATCGTTGCAGTCGCTTGTTTTTCAACATGTTGAAAAACAAGCGACTGATATAGCAGCGATCTGCTGCCGTCGCTCCGTTGAATAGGAGCATCGGCAGCAGACGCTGCTATATCCTATGGGCTGCCCGGACGATCAGCGATCACCCGGGCAGCCCCCCCGCAGCTCTCCGCCGCCCCTCCCGCACTCACCCGCTCGCTGCAGCCGCGTTGAATAGCGGCGGCAGCGAGCGGGGAACGAGGAGCAAACGAGCGCTAATAGCGCTCGTTTGCTCCTCTAAAACGACCCGTGGAATAGGGCCACAAGGGCCCTATTCCACCGGACGATTATCGTTAGCATAATTGTTAACGATTAACGATCTCAAACGACCGCTATTGCGAAAGACCTGAAAACGTTCACTCATTTCCATGGAACGATAATCGTTACTTATGATCGTAATTGCGATCGTTTCTTCTTCCGTATTTATTCGCTATTGTGTTCGTATCTATTGCGAACGACCGAACGATGTCTTATTCAATGCGAACGATTTGCGAACGAGCAACGATAAAAATAGGTCCAGGTCTTATAAAGCGATCAACGATTTCTCGTTCGGTCGTTAATCAATAACTGCATTTCAACCGAACGATTATCGTTTAGATTCGAACGATTTAACGATAATCTGAACGATAATCGTCCGGTGGAATAGGGCCCTAAGTTCACACTGTGTTTTTGCAATCCGTTTTTTCATCCGTTTTTTTGCACAAAAAAAAGATGAAAAAAAAACAGATGCATTTTTTTTTAACGGACACAAAAATAGTGTCAGCTACGTTTTTGTGTCTGTCAAAAAAACGGATTTGTTTTGATCCGTTTTTTTTACAATAGAAGTCAATGGAAAAACAGATCAAAACGGATGCACACAAATGCATCTGTTTTTTTTATCCTTTTTTTGCAAAAAACAGATGAAAAAAACAGATTGCAAAAACGCAGTGTGGACCTAGCCTTATTGTCACCAAACTTTATTTTGAGCTCTAGACGGCATTGTCATATTTTTATGAATTATTTTAATGTGCTTTCCCTGTGTTATTCAGTTTGAAGGCATTCCTACCTATCCACACGAGGGGAGATTTTGGGAAATCATTGAGAAGTACAAAGTGAACCAATTTTATACGGCACCCACTGCCATACGTTTACTGATGAAGTACGGGAATGATGTCATTCGAAAGTAAGTTTATTCAGCAGGACGCCGTCTCCCGCCATCGCTCATTTATAATACATAATAATAGTATATATAAAAACATAATAATATAATACATAATAACATTATAATACATTGCTCATTTCCTAATAACCGCCCATCCTGACAAAATTACTTCTGTAATATTCTCGTCTTCTGTCAGTGGTGCCCATTTGTTGAAAAGCTTCTTAGGATCTACGTCTATGCGCTTTTAAAAGGAATAATAAAAGGTCCTTTAGGTGTCCATGAACTTTATAATTATTGATAATATTGTCCTTTGTGTTATTTTTCCACAGGTATGATTTGAATTCCTTGAAAATTCTGGGTACTGTAGGAGAGCCCATAAATGCAGAAGCGTGGCTGTGGTACTATAATGTTATCGGCAGTCAGAGATGTCCCATCGTTGACACTTTTTGGCAGACAGAAACAGTAAGTGGTCAGGCATGGATGCTATAGTCAGAGGAGGTTCTAGGGGTGGATTAAATGTACCCTGGACCCCTGAATTGATGTTTTGTGGGGGGAGGGGGTTTCTAATAAACTTGGAAATGGAGAAAAATGGAAGTTTAGAATAGACTCTGCACCATTATTGTTAAGAAGCTACTTATGATTTTCTTTAGAGGGCGACTATAATCAGTGGCGTAGCTACCATGGGGGCAGGGTACGCCGTTGCTATGGGGCCCGGGCCCCCACGCTAAAACATGTGTGCAGTGCATGATTGCATCCTTGGTGGATGCTTGCTAATAGTGCTGCTGACTCCAGAGTGTGACAGTGACTCTCCGGCAGCACCAGTGACAAAACAATCACGCAATGCAGAGATATGAGAAAAGATGATCCAGCAATATTAGTTAACAGGAAATATGAGAATTTACTTGACCTGACTTGTCAGGAATGATTTTTTTTATAAATGGTAGACACCGAAACAAGAAAAGCTTAAGATAAAATTCAACAAGTCTTTTAGGTTATGGAAAATGCATTGTTTACTTTCTATTTTCAGGGAGGTCATGTTATAACGCCTTTGCCAGCAGCTACACCTCTGAAACCAGGATCGGCTGTAAGTGATTATTGCTATAAATTATATATACTGCAGAGTATAGGGGTTGTCCGGAGGGAAAATATTTTTTTTAAAAGGGGCAAAAAAAAACCAACAACTGGTTACTTGCCTCTCCTATCCCCCGCCACTGCTGTTCTTCCATTCTCTGGCTCTGCTTTGCTTCTTACTTTCCTGTAAGGAAATGCTCACCCCTGCAATCACTGGCCGCAATATTACCAGCCAATCAATGGTTAACAGGCTGGGATCCAGTGAGCATTGGAACGGCAGCAGAGGATTGGTGACAAACTGCTAACACTATTAGATGCTGTTAGATCAAAGAGACACAAGGTACCTTTCATATCTTTCTGTGTTTCCAGAACATAAAAAATGCTTTGATTCTATAATAAAAATAGTCAAAGAGGCTTTCCTGAGCTCCTGAAGTGCAGCAAGCTGTAAGGTCTCCTTACTACCCCCTCCCATACCTTCCAGATGTCAGTCAAGCAAGGAGGAGAGGAGACATTCCAGCTTGCAGCTATTCAGGAGCCTGGGAAATCCTCTCTTTGTGCTAGAGAATAAAAGCAAAGGTGACACAACACCATCTAACATTGTCAGCAGTATGGGATGTGAATTACAGTGACAGATTCCCTTTAAAGACACTTTGTCATTTATGTTACTTAAATTAAGTGCAAGGTCCCCTTTAAGGTCATTTTCAGGTCAAAATTTTCATTTTTTTGTATTGTTTCAATAAACAAACAAACTGCTGTTTTGTAAATTGCAAATTGCATAATCGTATTAGCTGCAGCAAAAAAAAGTAACAATGGAAAACTTTTTAAAAAACAAATATTGACACAAAAATATGTGCACATAGCCTTAGGCTATACCTGTTATGGTAGCAGCCAGGGCCGGCTCCAGCTTTTTGTGGGCCCTTGGGCGACAGAGCCTCGGCGGGCCCCTTTGAGGAGCAAATCATGGAGAGACAGGCGAGGAAAGATTTGCAGCAGAAGAAACATGTGGCTGCTGCATATCTTTCTCCTCCTGTATCTCCTGATCTCTGCAGTAGTCAGGACTCTGGAGGAGTCAGACCCAGTCACAGGATTATATATATATATCATGCTGGTGCTGCTAGTTCTCTAGTATACAGCTCCTTCTGTGTGTGTGTGTGTGTGTGTATATACATACACACACACAGAGCAGGAGCTGTATACTAGAGAACTAGCAGCACCAGCATTATATATATATATATATATATATATATATATATATATATATATTTATTTATAATATGAACATGGTGAGACCTCTAGTTCTCCTATATTCAGGCCCTGCAGTGATATACAGTGTGTGTGTGTGTATATATATATATATATATATATATATATATATATATACACACACACACACACTGTATATCACTGCAGGGCCTGAATATAGGAGAACTAGAGGTCTCACCATGTTCATATGATAGATAGGAGATAGGGAAATAGATAGATAGATAGATAGATAGATAGGAGATAGATAGATAGATAGATAGATAGATAGATAGATAGATAGGAGATAGATAGATAGATAGATAGATAGATAGATAGATAGATAGGAGATAGATAGGAGATAGATAGATAGATAGATAGATAGATAGATAGATAGATAGATAGATAGATAGGAGATAGATAGGAGATAGATAGGAGATAGATAGGAGATAGATAGGAGATAGATAGATAGATAGATAGGATATAGATAGATAGATAGATAGATAGATAGATAGATAGATAGGAGATAGATAGATAGGAGATAGATAGGAAATAGATAGATAGATAGATAGATAGGAGATAGATAGATAGATAGATAGGAAATAGATAGATAGATAGATAGATAGATAGATAGATAGATAGATAGATAGATAGGAGATAGATAGATAGATAGATAGATAGATAGATAGATAGGAGATGGATAGATAGGAGATAGATAGATAGATAGATAGATAGATAGATAGATAGATAGATAGGAGATAGATAGATAGATAGATAGATAGATAGATAGATAGATAGGAGATAGATAGATAGGAGATAGATAGATAGATAGATAGATAGGAGATAGATAGATAGATAGATAGATAGATAGATAGATAGATAGATAGATAGATAGATAGGAGATAGATAGATAGATTAGATAGATAGATAGATAGGAGATAGATAGGAGATAGATAGATAGATAGGAGATAGATAGATAGATAGATAGATAGATAGATAGATAGGAGATAGATAGATAGGAGATAGATAGGAGATAGATAGATAGATAGATAGATAGATAGATAGATAGATAGGAGATAGATAGATAGATAGATAGATAGATAGGAGATAGATAGATAGATAGATAGGAGATAGATAGGAGATAGATAGATAGGAGATAGATAGGAGATAGATAGATAGATAGATAGATAGATAGATAGATAGATAGATAGGAGATAGATAGATAGATAGATAGGAGATAGATAGATAGATAGATAGATAGGAGATAGATAGGAGATAGATAGATAGGAGATAGATAGGAGATAGATAGATAGGAGATAGATAGGAGATAGATAGATAGATAGGAGATAGATAGATAGATAGATAGATAGATAGATAGATAGGAGATAGATAGGAGATAGATAGGAGATAGATAGGAGATAGATAGGAGATAGATAGGAGATAGATAGATAGATAGGAGATAGATAGATAGATAGATAGATAGATAGATAGGAGATAACTAGATATCTGTATCTATCTATCTATCTATCTGTTTTGTGTATAGAGGTCCTGCTGTAATATATATATATATCCTGCTGTAATAGATATAGATATATTACAGCAGGACCTCTATACACAAAACAAGTAGAAGAACCAGCACATACAGGACACTTAGTTTGCAGAGCCTACCTGCTGCCCTCAGGTCATGTGTCCGATCACATGACCCGTGACATCATCAAAGGTCCTTCAGACTCACAGGTCCTCTTTCCTACTCGGCTGTAGGGAAGATTTGTGATGGAAGACAGGTGCTCGGGGGCCCCAGTATGGATCGGCGGGCCCCTAACTGTCACATGCGGCCTCTAGGGGCCCAGTCCCCTTTGTTACTACACTTTTTTTTCTTTTTTACTAACAAAAAAAATGTAGTAACAAACGGGAGTGGGCCCCTAGAGGAGCTGGGGGCCCCGGCATTTGCCCTACTTAGCCGGGTGCTGACGCCGGCCCTGGTAGCAGCACATGGCTTATACCAGGCATAGAGTGGTCAGCATATGTTCAAGACAATCAGGGCAGTAAATTCTGCTATACACTTACCTAACATCACAGAAGTTAGGCTCTATATGACTGAGTGGACAATATTGATTATTTTTGTACTAGCGATAGTTATCAGTGGAATACACAATAGAATGGGTTGAACTTGAGGTAATGGGTTGTAGCCTGTTTTGCTGGAGGTGTGTGCGCAGTAATAACATTTGGCTTATGGCAACACACTACCTGGTGAATTCTCTGTTTATGTAGTTGTTGTCCACCATAATGCTGCATATAAATCAGGAGCTGAATGTAAACATATATTGGCCCTTAGGGTTAGAAAGCTACAGGCATTTTACAGCTATTCCTTTGTGTCCAGGGAAGACCAGAAAGTTATTAGCATTCCTGATCTGTTTTCAGTTTTTACCGGTATGTTTCCTATTATAAGATCTAACCTCCACGTAGTGTTCTATGTCCAGGTTGTATATCTGCAGGCAAGCATTTTTAAACATGGCTCCTATTATATCATGTAAACCAAAGCAGCTCAATTGGTCCTCACATGTTTCATTGTCATATCAATGTATCATTTCTAGTTAATATATTGTATATAAATGATGCTGGTGTTTACTCCCGACATAACTAAACTGATTTACTAACGTGTTCCTGTCAGAAAATTGACAGGTTTTGTCCATTTTCCCGGTTTGGTGTTCTGAATTATTTGCTAAAGGTGTGCAACACTATTTTTTCAAAAACCTGACAAATCCATCATTTTGTGTGTTCTCAGGATTTAGTTTTGTCCTGTAAAAACGCTTTCCAGATTTAATTATTGAATTTGGCACAGAAACCCCCCCCCCCCCATTGTTAATAAATAGTGCTGAACGTATTTGTATTTCTGTCTTATACTCCTTTACATTGCTATTTCTCACTGCTTGTGTTTGATCGGTTTCTGGGTTTTACAGACTTTTCCATTCTTTGGAGTGGTTCCTGCAGTACTGAATGAACATGGAGAGGAGCTAGAAGGGGAAGCAGAGGGCTACCTGGTAAGTTTATCCCATTTACTTAATCTGATAATGTGATATGTTAGGCTATCTTCACACACTGTAAAAATGGCATCCGTCTTTATTGGATGACCGTCATTTTATTTTATAACAACGGCCATTATTCATACAATATAATCATTTTGACGGTATGTGAACATAGCCTAAAAGTATAAAGAAAAAACATTTTTTGTGTACAATGTGTGCACATATTTTATTTTACTGTGTGTGACTCTTATGCTCTTGGAGGTAGTAAATAAAAACATTTACCTTCCCTGCTTCCATGCTGCCCATACCATAAAGCTCCAGTCCAGAAGCTTCAAAAGTGCTGCAGCAAAGCCTCGAGCTCCACGAAACCAGGTCCAAATAAAAAACGGCCTGCCCCCAGTGCTCTGAGCCGGGCCATTGTACGGGAAAGGAATGGCGCTGAGTGCAGGATATAGGTGGTGGTTCAAAAAAAGGACTGCACCACTGGGATCCACAAGCTGGTGCCGATCGGCTTATGTAAAGAATAAAAAAAGAAAGATGTATCTGATGGTACATTCACTTTAATATATTACTCAAACCCATGATGTACTAGGTTTTAAGAAAACTAGGTATCTTTTTGTGGTGTTCTTAAATAGAGAGGTGCTTTAGTTGTGCCCTGCCTCTCAGAGGAGTGGTGGGCGCTGGGTGGTGCACTTACATGTCACTGACCAATGTGTTCAAACTTAAAATTTACCAGTTTCCCACTTCTTTTTTTTTTTTAATCATTCAGGTCTTCAAGCAGCCATGGCCATCTATTATGAGGACCGTGTATGGCAATCATGAGCGCTTTGAAAACACCTATTTCAGAAAGTTTCCTGGGTATTACGTTGCTGGAGATGGTAAGCTATAGTTTACATATAAAATCCGGAAATTAAATCTTAGTAGCTGTTTGACTGTAAAAAAAGAAAAGCACTGAAGAAAGAGCTAAATAGCAAATATATTCATTGATATGCATGTACATGACGCAGTGTATTTCACATACCATGACTGGTAACTTTGTTCTTTATTATCTGGCTAACAGGATGCAGACGAGACAAAGATGGATACATCTGGATTACAGGTCGCATTGATGACATGCTGAATGTTTCAGGTAAGTGAATGAACAGTAGGTTACAGCACTACCTGTGTGTTGTCATTTTGAGGGTTTGTGTACATGGTGGAGCCCAGTGCATAGAGCCATATGGCTCTCCGAGTAAAGAGTGTATGATTTCTATCCATATCCATCCTGATATAAATTGTTGGCTTATTTCCACGATCAATCAATAATAGATGGATGGTATGGGTGGGAGTTGGGACTACAGCCTCTCATATATGGCATTGATGGAGCATGCTGGACTTATACAGTACAGTTGAGGACTAGTGTACCTCTGCGGGAGCCCCATTATGGCTTCTTGTGGATAAGCTCTTATTGTAATATAGTATAGTACACCTACATAACTCTTCTATAAGACTAGACTCTGCTATTACGTTCCCACTGAGCTGAGAATGAAAGTAATTTTCTTACCTGCTTCCTCAGCATCATTTTTTGATATGTTCTCCTTGTTGTTAATATGTAAATTAGGCAGTTTGGTGCACTGGGGGAGTGTTATAGTCCTTAGTGCATCGATCCGCTATCATTATGAATATTCATCAAGCAGTCTCCATTAATAAGTGCCCAGAGTGACGTTACTGCAGAGCATCACCTCTAAATTTATGAGGAGGGTCTGGGCTGATCGGAGCTAATTTCCATATTAAAGGGTTTGTCTGGGGAGCAGAAGACTGAGGAAGGCTTCTGCTCTCTGCTACTTACTTCCTGAGATTCCAGGGGTGGAATCAGAAGGGAGGGGCCATCTTCTGCTCGCTGGATAACCTCTTCTAATAAAATGGAGGATTTAACTAAAACTTGAAAGGTGAGAAAATGAGGATGAAGGTGAGAAAATTACCGTCGTTCTCAGCATCTGCAGCCCAGGTCTTCTAATCTGCTGTTAGTTAGTTTCCCTCTAAGGCTGGGTTCACACACTGGTCACACAATATTAGATAAAAAAAAAACAAAAAAAAAAACCACTTTTTATTTTTTTCACATATTTTTGGCAGTTTTTATGGCATTTTATAGCGTGTGAACTCACACCTTATTGTCCTTACTGCTTGGTAAAACCGCTTCCTAATATGTAATATTTCAATGTGTGTCTAAATATTGTAACATCCACACTAATTCAGAAACCACAATTCAGTACTTCAGTATCCCCCACATATCTGTACCCATTCCTGAACACTGCTGTATGACTTGTTTGCATTGCCACCTACATGCACAAGTCTGCCTGTCACTCCGGAGCAGTGCCTTCAGTGTTCATCAAAGGAAAAGCGCATTAATTCACCTTGTAATCGAAGTCTCTAGTTCCTGTACTTGCTGTAATTCCGTTTAGTCAGTGCCATTACTTGTATCTTTACATTGCAGTTTAAGAATGAAAATTGCCATGGATTGTTGATATTCTGATGGTTGTCATACCCAGTACTCTCGTATGACGTATGACGTCTCGTACGTATCCGTTTTTTTTTATGAACACAAAAATGAGGTCGACCACGTTTTGTGTCCGTCAAAAAAAAAATGGATCCGTTTTGACCCGTTTTTTTTTTTTTATAATGGAAGTCAATGGAAAAACGGATGCACACAGTTGCATCCGTTTTTTTCATCAGTTTTTCATCCATTTCTTGCAAAAACGGATTGAAAAAAACGTAGTGTGAACCCAGCCTAAGCGACCATCTTTTATATGTGATTCAACAGTAATAGTTATGTGAGTAAACAATTTTCAGCAGTTTCACTGTACAGTAAGATATTGTACCTGTACCTAGGTCATCTGCTCAGCACAGCAGAGGTGGAGTCTGCCCTGGCGGAGCACCCTGCAGTAGTGGAGGCCGCGGTGGTCAGCCGTCCACACACTGTGAAAGGAGAATGTATTTACTGCTTTGTAATCTTGAAAGATGGGAAGAAATTTACAGAGCTAATTGCTGACGAACTTAAAAAACAAGGTAAGAATAAGAATACATTATCTGACCCATTCAGTTTTTCTGTCGTTTTACCCACTTTTTTCTTTTATAAAGCTGGTGTAAGCAGTGACTGCCGCTACAGGTTTGGCCATGTCTTCCAGAAGTGTAATGACTGAAAATACATTCACTTTCATCAGTTTTAGGAGAGGAAAGGCTTTTAGTGTGATATGGTTCCCTAGGCAATCAGATTATTGCCTCTCCTAGTGCGTTCCTTTGTTGTCACTTTAAACTTCTGCTGGGAGGCATGGTCAGTCTCACAGTAGCAACTACTCTTTAAAATGCAATTTTTAGGCCTCCTTTGAACACACTTTTTAAAATATTTTTTTGCTTGAAAAACCAGCTGTAAATATGTCTGCATTTATCCTGTAGCATCTTTTCTATTGCAAATCATGTGATTCAAGGATGTAAAAAAAGGCAAAGAACTACCACTGGCCTAAAATGCCGAAATGAAGAAAAAAGTCCACAAAAAAAAGCATTGCTGTGGAGTATTTTGTATTTTACTGTTGTCTTTTAGCAAAGGCCAGACTACAGTGTCTTTTTCTAGTGAAAACCAGAAAACATCAGAAAAACAAGTGTTGTTTTACTGGCAACTGCGATGTCATCAGCCTTAGGAGGTACGGGATTAAAGGGGTTATCCAGGATGAGAAAAATACTGATACTTTCTTGCAAAAGTAGCACCACACCTGTCCTTAGGTTGTGTGTGGTATTACAAGTCTGCTCCATTCACTTCAGGTAAGCAGCAGTAAAACCACACCCAAACTGAGGACAAGAGTGGTGCTATTTCTAGAAGAAAACGGCCATGTTTTTTTAAAACCTGGATAACCCCTTTATTATATATGGGTCCTCTACTTATTTAAACACAAAGGGGGAGATTTATCAAACTGATGTAAAGTAGAATTGTCTTAGTTGCCCCTAGCAACCAATCAGATTCCACCTTTCATTTTTCAAAGAACCTGTGAGGAATGAGAGGTGGAATCTGATTGGTTGCAACTAAGGAACTGATTAGGGGCAACTAAGACAATTCTACTTTACACCAGTTTGATAAATCTCCCCGAAAGAGCTTAGGCTGAGTTCATATCTGGGTTGGAGGCTTTAGTGGAGGCCTCTGTCACAGACTCTGTCCACATTACCGGACAAAAAAAGGTAGCAAGCAGTTAGGTAACAGATCCAATTATAGACTAATGGCTCCATCGGGCTCTGTTATGGTGTGTTTACACAGAGAGATTTATCTGTCAGATTTTGGAAGCCAAAGCCAGGAATGGATTTGAAAAGAGGAGAAATCTCAGGCTTTCCTTTATGACCCATT
This sequence comes from Dendropsophus ebraccatus, assembly GCF_027789765.1. Lineage (NCBI taxonomy): Eukaryota > Metazoa > Chordata > Amphibia > Anura > Hylidae > Dendropsophus > Dendropsophus ebraccatus. Next base: position 73,051,289 of record NC_091455.1, on the reverse strand, counting down.
CTCTGTTTATAGTCTGTTCCTGGCTTTGGCTTCAAAGAGCTGTCATATAAATTTGTCTGTGTAAACGCAGCATTAGTGTCCTCCCTCTGGTGGATCTGCCATTTCAATTTTTTTTGTTCTACAACTCCGATGGTGGAGCAGATAAATGGAAAAAAATCTTTAGTTCTTCCCGAACACTGTTAATATTCTTTTTGACTGTGTGTTTATAAAACATAGTTAGTAGTATACATATACATTAAAGAGACATGTTTAATCTCACTATTTGCAGTTCGGGAGAAAATAGGACCAATAGCAACTCCTGATTTTATACAGAATGCTCCGGGATTGCCAAAGACTCGATCAGGTAAAACCCCTGTTTTACATTCTGCCATGGAATAGAGGTTGGTACTGACCTGTAAATGTGTAGAAGCCATTGCCAGCACATTGATCCTTACTGACTGACTTAGTCAGACAGAATTACTAATCGCTTAGTTAGTCATTAGTGACAAACAATTTTCGCAGAATATATATAATGTATTATCTGTGCACTCCTATATGTAAGGGTTATCAGCCTTTTTCTAGGGACTAGGATTATAGCTTTCCAGCTGTAATAACTCACTCACTTCCCATATATCTTGTCACTATAACATATATTGTTTTTCCAAGAATCAGATCAACAATAAATCTGGCTTGGCTGGATGAAGTCTTAAGGAGACATATCAGGAAATAGGCCTTAGCTGTGGTGTTATCATGAAGCACAGATATAGTCTTATGTAGTCGGCACTCGTACCTCTTGTACGCCTGTGTGCATTATCATGTCTATGTGGCTATTTATTACCTATATAACAGCACTGTACAAATATTCTCTGCTTGATCCACTTTGATTACGCTTTGAAGCTACTTTAGAAAAAAGTAGATTCTTTCTAATCTCATTCAACCCCTCTAAGTCTCCCTTTAATACACACTAGTGACATGTATTGCTTTATAGCTTGCAGGTATAAACTATGCTCTATTATTGCAGGTAAGATCATGCGGCGAGTGCTGCGGCAGATTGCTCGGAATGAGAAGGATTTGGGAGACATCTCAACGCTTGCTGACCCAAGTATAGTTGAAGTTTTGTTCAGTCAGAGATGTGAAGCAGCAGCTTGAAGGATCTTCAGCACAATCCTGTATTTGACAATCTTTTTTTTTATAATGTTTTTATGAATTTAATATTTTAAAATATATTTTAAATATCTAAACTTTATAGTTTACATATTTAAAATATCAAGCTCCGTCCGTGAAGAAAAGTCCAGATTTTTGGCCACAATATTACTGAAATTGGTGCATCCTGGTTTCATTACATGAAGTGTTGTCTGGATCACTTAACATGTTTTAATAATCCAACAATGTGTTCATTAGGAACCCTGTCATATAATACTATAGTGATTTATTTTTTTTTTTTTTTTTAAACAACAATTTAAATTTTTACTTGAAGCCCTCATTTTTACTTTTTTTTTTCCAGGTTATGCAAATTGCAGTAGTAAATAGCGGTTGTAGGTTGTAATATATGAAATCGCTAAAAAAAGCCGCATTGATTTTTGTACATTTAATAAGTGTGAATGTAAAATAATGTGAAAATAAGTTACTCAGCATATGTCTTGTGACCTGTCAGTCAAATCCATTAAATATTCAGGTCAAAATAGGTCATACCAGGTCCAATGCACATCCCAAAAAAACACAGCTTTTGGACCCTGGCCCTTCTGCGAGTAGCAATGTCTTATGTTTACTTCAGGTAGAGAAACCACAGGATAAGGGAATATCTACACTTATGGATTAATTAATGGGCTATGTAATCTACACTGTAACAAATTATTCCTGGATTCTTTGTCAACCAATTTTTAAATCAAATAATGGACTAAAGGCCCTTCTACACAGGTCGATTATCTAAAAATGCTCATTCGTCTGATAATCTGCCTGTGTACAAGTGACAGCGATCAGATGATGATGCTCGGCGGCTGATCTGGTCTTTTGTGTGGTGGTAAAATGAATTGTCAGCCGCACATCTCCCTGTGTAAAGAGGAGATGTGCAGCTAATAACAATGAATGTTAATGGCTGCACGAACGATGCAGCGATTGTTCATGCAGCCCAGCCGTGAGATTCATGGTGACTTGTAAAGGCAGTGCAAGCGAGCGCTGATCTCACTGACTCGCACTTGTGTGAAGCCCAAGATTGAATAAAATCTTTACATGTAAAAGGACCTTTGGAGGGTTAGAAAAGGGGTCAATTTTTTTCCCCGTCAAAAACAGCACCATAATAGAGTAGCAATATGGCGCCAGTAGTGAGTTGGAGACCAGAGAATGTAGGGTTAATTACCACTAATTAGCCTATTTTTTCCATTAATTTATGTGTATTTACATCTTTATTTGGATCATCTACAACAAACAAACACAACCACAATCCAGTATATAGTCTGCTAGTGGATATCCTAGGATACGATACACCCCAGTATTGGTGTATATAGAGAAATTACATATACAGTGGTGCCTTGGATTACGAGCATAATTCGTTCGGGGACCATGCTTGTAATCCAAATCAACTCTTAAACCAAAGCAAACTTTTCCATAAGAAATCATTGATATGCAGACAATTGGTTTCACACCCCAAAAATAATGATTTTTTATTCTGAATAATGTAGAACAGATGAAACAAACATTCAGAAACAGCAGAATATGTGATATTATAAGTTACTGTACAGTAATGGAGAGGATGGGAAACACAAGGGCTGACAGACTGCAGGGAGCATGAAGGAATGAGCAGGGCAGATATGGGCACATGCATGCAGCACTCTGTCCTGGGAGAGAGAGGGGTTACAGCTATGGAGAGATTACCTCCACAGTCCTGTCCCCTGATGTAAGCCCCAGCCTGAAGTGGATCTGCTATGATTTGGAAGCTGAGGGAGGCTTTCATGGTCGGAGTACAGTGCTGTAGACTCCGCTATGCAGACCATGCCCCTCCCCCACTCGCGCTCCCACCCAGTACAGGGAGCTCTTAAACCAAAGCAATGCTCTTAAACCAAGTCACAATTTTGAAAAACGGTGAGTTCTTAAACCAAAACGCTCTTAAACCAAGTTACTCTTAAACCAAGGTACCACTGTACTTGATGGTGATTGTGTTTTTAATCACAGTTTTTGTAGGCGATCTAAAGATTGATGGTAATGTTGTAAATACACATAAGTGAAGTCATTTGTGACTACCCTCGGGCAGTTTATGGTATATTTTTAGCAGTAAAGGTCAACCCAAGCAGTTAAAGGGTATGTTCACAGGGCGTATTTTTTGCCTGAAGAAATGTTCTTGGATTTTTTTAAACAGTTGGTTGAACCTGCAGAAGTCAGAGCGTCTCATCGTCTTTTGACTAAAGTGCATGGGCGGAAAACTAGTGAAATAGATCAGGAGTTGCAATAAAATAAACAGCCCATGGACAAGAGTAGTGCGGTTTCTGGAGAAATGTATGACCCTATTTCCAATCCAACACATGAAGATGTCTGTGAAGACTTTCTCTTTGTAGCACTAAAGCATTCTTTATTTCCTCTCTTTATTTTTGTGTTTTTTGTTTGTGCTTTATTAGTCATCTGTATATAATATATTTGTGTCTGTGATCTATATTGATTGAAATGTAGTGGTCTATAAGTCTAGTGCTAGTCAATAATGTCTTTTCTCTCCCTGTTCTGCAGCTTTGTTTGTTGAGTTGCTTAGACAGTGTGACTGAATCCATAGATAACTATTTATAAATAGTGGGTCTAAAGCCGTCATCTAACCAAGGGCTAAGAGTAAGCGCACTGGCACCAAATTTGTTGCTGACATCTCTGTGACTATCCCATTTATTTGAGGGGTGCTTCCAGAAATGTGTGCACATGGGGAAGTCATGTCCAACTTACAGAACACTTTAGAGGTTTGTTCTACATTATTTTAAAGGGGATCTGTCACTCCCAACTTTGGTTGTGAGTCTCTAGACTTATAACGGAGCCTGCCCAGTGCCCCCTGCCCAGTTAAGCACACTACTGCACACTTCTACCTGTGAAATATAGAGATCGCTCTGAGTCTGAGCACTGTCTGACATGGCAAAAGTTTTCTAAATGACAAGGACACTTTCATGTACCTGACATATACTGGCAACAGCACTTTACTGCTTCTAGGCACAAGGCTTTGGGGTAAATGAGAAATTGTTACAATATAACACTTTCATACTAGTTCTGAGTCCCTTTCTTAATAACAACCAGGTGATGTGTAGGTAGATGGGAGGCTATAAATGGCTGTACATACTGATTTTATACACAATATGACCTTCCATGTAAGATATTCTTGTCCTGTCACAGCACAGATCATTCTTAAATTATGTGATTGGCTTTCTCTTTGTATTTTATGTATTTACGATTGAATTTCTCCATGTACTGTACATGAATTACATATACTACAGGGCCTGTAATATAAAAATGGGACTTTTTATTGGTTAATGACCTGTTGATGCCTTTTTATGAATCTATTGTAATAAACCAGTTCCCAATCAATAAATACTGTATAAGTGTAATATACTGCAGTGTCCATTTTTTCATGTATTCCACTTTTCTTTTTCATGTTTTGTACTTTTTTTTTTATAAAAAAAACCCACAGTAACAACATGTGCAGCACTGACAGCAGCTAGACGGGCTGGGGGTGACTCAATAAGGTCACAAGTATCTGAAGCCATGTTGACTACTGTGCACCTGATAGCTTCTGGAGGGGGCACAGGGTGAGATTCATAGAGCACATGTGCCCCCAGGGAAGGCGATCAGTATGTATGGGTGTATGTGACCTGTAAGGATGGATTCATACTCAAATTGGCTGAGATTGCCTTCCACATGGATTAGTGGCCCAGCGATTGCCACAAAAACATTCCCCAGGCCATAACACTGCCTCCACCAGTTTGTGTTCTTTTAGCAATGGTTGCAGGATGTTTGTTCTCTGATGTTTTTTCTCTGACACACCAACATCTATCTGTTCAATAAAGCACAAAACGCGACTGTTCCTGTGATTTTAGCCTCCGGATAATTTTGTCAGTGAGCTTTTTCACTGTAGCAGTTTAGTCCGTCTTTGTGCACCTTTGTAGCCGTCGTTCAACCCCCCACAGTATCACCTCATTAACAGTTTGTGGTGCTTTGTAGTTTCCATGTTCCTTATTTGCATTGGTGCTGTTTGTCCTCTTACAATACATTTTCATCACAGCAACATGCCTAGGTCACCAAAAACAAGGTATTTTGGTGACCTAGGCAGGTAATGGCTCCCTTGTTACTCAGTAAATCCTATAATATGCTAAGACCAATCCCCCCAAACAGTAGTGACTATATAGTGGTAGATACCAGCTCTACACAGGTTCTGCAGACTGTAAAAATAATCACAGTTAACTTATATCTAGTGACTCACAGGGGGCGTCTTCCCTGGTTGGAATGGTTAACTTTTATTTACATTTGGCCTGGGACACAACTTTTCTCTTCATAAAACATTTTATATTACTTGCTCCAACACATATAGTATTAAGTCTCTATACACCCCTTTTGGTATTAGACACCTATGTTCCTCCATATAGTAGTTAGACCCCTCTGTGCCTCCCATTTAGTATTTAGGCCCCTATGTGTATATAGTAATTGAGCCCCTCTGTGCCCCATATAATAGTTAGGTACATCTAAGCTCCCATATAGTATTTGGGTCCCCTCTGTGTCCCCATATATTAATTCGGCCCATCTGTGCCCTCATATAGTAGTAAGGTTTCTCTGTGCTCACAATACAAAATTCTGTCTGAAGCTAAATATTAATATACATGCCTTACACTACATCTAGTATGTGATTTAGACACTTTTCCTTTAAGACCTAGAGAAGAAGGATGTGGTTTGTGATAAAGGGCATGGCTTGAAATGCAAACATGTGCTCCAACATTTTGGTGCAATGTCTATCATGGTGAACAAAATATATCATCAGCATTGCCTGAGTTCAAGCCGTCTTTATTTTAGACGTTAGGGTTATTTTAGGGTTAGTAAATTTGTGCCACTTTTTTGATTTCCATGTTAAAATTATAACAAAGTTTATAGAAGATAGATACCGGCACTACTCTGTAATATGGAAGTATTCTTGGTAAATGGAGTAACTTGGTGTCACTGAGGGGTGCACTTTTGAGATATGCTATGACTTGGAACTTTAACAATCTTCAGAAAAAGTGAGAGTAAGAGGCACTCACCACTTTTTATTGCTGCTTCATGGTGCAAGAAATCATAATGTAGATAGGAGTCAGCATGGACGCCCAACACTTGATCAGTGTGACAGCTGTTTCGCGCGTATTAGCCGCGCTTCCCCAGATACTGCCCTTCTGAGTCTGCCGCAGGTTAAATATCCAATGTGAGATGTCATCAAGGGGGCAAATGCAAAATGTTACATTAAAAACAAAGTTACAATATATACAAATTCTTACATGACAATGCAATTCTTTTTACAAAAACATACTTAAATTGACACTCTCGTTCAGACCACATGGGCCTTGTGCGTTTGTTTCTAATATCCAACAAGCTTCTTTTTGCTTTTGTTCCTGTCCATTTTCCTATTTATATATAACTGTTCTAGACCCATGAATTGTTGTTCTTGCATGTGTTGGATGACCCTAGGTACTCCTTTTGCAGAGAGCACTGTGTCAGACTAAAAAGAAAACACCACTTCCTGCAGGACATACAGCAGCTGATAAGTACGGGAAGATCTTTAAATAGAAGTAAATTACAAATCTATATAGCTTTCTAAAACCAGTTGATTTGAAAGAAAAAGATTTATGCTGGATAACCCCTTTAAGATCTTGCATGCTTACTAAAACGTTTGTTAAACGGCCTGATCATCTTTCCAACATAAAATCTTCCACAACTACATGTCAATGTAAAACAATATTACAGGTACGACAGCAGATCATGTCTTTTATTTGTTTTGTTATGGAGGAATAATGAAACAAAACATGGGAGGAATAACAAAACAAATCATAGACATGATCTATTGTTGTACCTGTAATGTTCTTTATGCATTCACATGTACTTGTGGAAGATTTTATGCTGTAAAGACGATCAGGCCACTTAACAATCGTTTTTAGTGAGCATGTGAGATCTTTAGTGAACAATTTAGACCTTTGTTTAATGCTGATAGCACATGTTCATTTAATTGTAGGTCCGTTAAATTCACGACTAATGGTGCCTTTACACAGAGAAAATTATCTGACAGATTTGTGAAGCCAAAGCCAGGAATGGATTTGAAAAGATGAGAAATCTCAGTCTTTCCTTTATAACCTGTTCTCTGTTTATAGTCTGTTCCTGGCTTTGGCTTCAAAGATCCGTCAGATAAATCTCTCCGTGTAAACGCACCATGAATTCAAGTTCAGTGTCCACATTTTCCAGCTGACTTGCTTCCTTTTCACACTTTCGGTTTTTGTACTTTCGTCCTCTGCCGCGTCTTGTTTTCCTTCTAAAGGGACAAACAATTGAGGTTGTTTCATTCTCTTGTGTAATGCTGGGTTTACACGTAGCGATAATTCGCCCGATCTCACAATGAACGATTTCGAAGTTACAATTTTTTTTTATAACAATCAGCGTTTAGACGGAACAATGTATCGTACAGAAAAATCGTTTTGCGATCGCTTAAGCCTATCCCGCACATAGGTTAAATTGGTGAACGACTGTTTACAAAGAACGATTTGCGAATTTTTTGCGAACAACCAACGACGATTTGAGAACATGTTCAAAGATCAAAATGAACGATTTCTCGCTCGTCGCTTGATCGTTCGCTGCGTTTACACGTACGATTATCGTTCAAATGTGATCGTTATTGTGCAAATTCGCACGATAATCGTTCTGTGTAAACTCAGCATAACTGTAGTAACTTGATTCAAATTTATTATTCTGGGTACAAAGTTCTGTTTATTTTTGTTGTCGTTTTCCTTTTTGTGCAGTTCTTTTCTTTATCTGTTTATTCTGTTCATGAAGAGTCACTTTCTTTAATATAAAAATCGTGCGTTTTCCTCTCTTTTTTGTCCTGCATTCCTAGTGTCTTTGGAAAAAAAACACATTTTATAATTAGATTTAACACCCAAAAATTATTATTTGTAAATTGTTGTTGTTGTTTAAAAAAAAAAAAAAAAAAAGATCTGTGTAAATTGTGGGACGGTGTTTCTTTTTTACATTTTTTTTTTATATATGCTGACACCTAGTGGTCAAACAGACTACACTGCAGACTGGTACAAAATAAAAGATATCCAGTTTCACAGGCCACACAGTGACAAGTAAAGATGTTATCGCATCACTATTACTAGAAGACAGAGGATTAGTAACTGTGACTACTGGCACAGAGCAGAGTAGATAGGTCAAGTATTTCAAGATATTGTTGGCAAATATTTGGCGGAATACGTCATTTTCAAGTTCTAATGCTGTAGGGCTGGGTTCACAAACAGAGTGAAACTAACACCAAGAAAAACTATAACATATGTAGCCTTTTCTGTAAAAAAATACTGACCAGATACTCAGCGAAACACTGAGCGAACAAACACCTGATGAACATTTGTTTACCGCCATTCTTCTCGAATCCTTTATACACATGCATATATTTATTATGGGGAGAGGGGCCTGACAGAAGCATATCTCTTGTGGGAGCAAATGATCTGGCGTGTTGAATTTCTCAGAACACGTGATATCATTGAGGAGGTGACATTTCTCAATACATGTAAGAGTATAGGCTGCTCCTGGCAGGTTTGACAAACTTAACTGTAGTTCGGTCTGAAAAAAATTGTTTTCAGATTGACTGGAGACAGAAAGTTATAAGAATATGTAATTACTTCTATTTAAAAATATCAAGTCTTCCAGTACTTATCAGCTGCTGTATGTCCTGGAGGATGAGATGTGTTATTTTCAGTATGACACTGGCCTATCACTGGCCACAGCAGTGTCCCTTCTTGGCCAGTGATTGGCTGAGTTGGATTGGGGTGTAAATAAAAATACCTTTTTCTATGGCTATATATATATATATATATATATATATATATATATATATATATATATAACAAATAGATAATCCACGGCACTCACAGGGTTAAACGGTGAAAAAAGTAAGTGATTTATTGCAGCATTCCATTTTGGAATGCTGCAATAAATCACTTACTTTTTTCACCGTTTAACCCTGTGAGTGCCGTGGATTATCTATTTGTTATTTGGGAACGATCTGTGGTCAGGATCCAGGACCGCTGGCACCCGAACATTTTTGAGCAGTGCTGCTTAGATTTTCTGTTACATATATATATATATATATATATATATATATATATATATATATATATACAAAAAATAAGAAAGTCCTGCAGCACTCCTTCAGCAAAAAAGTGGTGCAAAAAGTGGTTCGCACTTAAGGGACCACAAGTGCAACAATGTACAGTCAGCAAAAAAACGCAGCACTCCGAAGATAACTTCAAAAAGACGTGATGTTTATTTTACAAAAAAATCTAAGACGCTTCGCCCTCCCACTCAGAAGATAACTTCAAAAAGATGTGATGTTTATTTCACCCCAAAATCTGCGACGTTTCGCCCTCATATTGAGAGCTTTTTCAAGCAATTGAATGAAGTAGAAGTCAGATATGCACACTGCTGCAGCATACATTGTATATGGGAGGTATCAGAGATAACAGCGCTGTACACGGCTATGTATAAAATTACAGGCGGTTCCAGCAGTTGGGCTTCCTGTGATCATATAATTATCCCCTATCCTGTGGATACAGGGCATTTGTTCATGGTGGGACAGCTCCAGCAGTAGGTTTCAATCCACCCATCTGGCCTGTAGATGGCAGTGTTCCACTGACTTGCAGAGAACTCTTCTGACATTAAACAGTCTTTTAGACAGAGCAAACTGATTAGATCGGGAATTACAGAGAATTAAGAATGTGTGATAACATAAAGAATGAAATGAATGTAGATCAGCAAACTTTCCCAACGCACTTATTTCTCATTTTCATTCTGTAACACATCTGCAACTAAATTCTCTGGCATAAATATTTCATTATCTCTATTGTTCTGACATACATATTTGTCTGACTCAATAACCACTCTGACCTGCCATAACATTAAAACCAGTTAATATTGTGTAGGTATGGCAGCCTAAAGCTGTCCTGTGGTACCTGGCACCAAGATATTTTAAATGGGCATTGTCATTACTGATAAATAATCAGCAGGGGAGGTGATATACTACATCTTTGCAATTTACTTCATTTATTTTTTTTGCCAGTTTTTATATGAAATTAAATGTTAAAAAAAGGCCACTAGGTGTCTCACTTTCTGGAGAACGAAGTCTCCATCACTTATGCCGTTTGGTCTTTAGTAACAGCAAAAAAAGACCAAACGCAGGAACTGATGTAAGTTGTCCCTCTACTCCGCACAGACTGGTCCAGTGAAGAAGAATGCTGATTGGCCAGCAGCTGTGCATGCCCCTGTATGCCCCCCCTGTACACAACCCCTGTGCATGCCCCCTGTACACAACCCCTGTGCATGCCCCCTGTACACACCCCCTGTGCATGGCCCCTGTACACCCCCCCTGTGCATGGCCCCTGTACACACCCCCTGTGCATGGCCCCTGTACACACCCCCTGTGCACTGCTGCAGCTGAGCAAACTAACAGATCTAAAGCAAATGCCATTTATTAAAAAGACCCCCCCAACTGGCTCAGAGTGAAATCCAGAAGCATAAGCAGCATATATCATAACAGGTACACTTTAAGTCCCCTAAGATGCCAGGTGTGGCCTCCACAGATCGGACTTGTTTTTCCAGCACATCCCATAGATAGTTATGTAGATACTTTAGTGGCCAAGATAACACCTTGAACTCTTTGTCATGTTTGTTAAACCATTTCTGAAAATATTTTGCTTTGAGGCGAGTCACATTATCCTGCTGAAAGAGACCACTGCTGTTAGGGAATAACACTGTCATGTATTAGCTCTGCAACAATGTTTAGTAAGGGGTTATATCAAAGTAGCATGCAGCTAGATCCCAAGGTTTCCCAGAAGAACACTGCTCATAGTATCACACTGGGGTATTACACCACCAGCTTTCCCATGTCTGCGATGCAAGTGCACCCAGACATTCATGTGATATAGAAAAAAAAAATCATACCCATAATCATAATCATACCCAACTAAACTAATAAGGGGGATGGAGCATCTTAGTTATGAGGAGAGATTAAAAGAATTACATTTGTTTAGTCTGGAGAAGAGACGTTTAAGGGGAGATATGATTAACTTATTTAAATATATAAATGGCCCCTACAAGAAATATGGGGAAAAGATGTTCCAGGTAAAACCCCCTCAAAGGTCACTGGGAGAGGGAGGTGTTTATGGGAGGGGACGTACACGCCGTCGAACATCTGCAGTGCTGGCTGAGGTATATTGATGATATTTTGTTTATCTGGCAGGGGTCGCCATCCCAGTTGGAGAACTTTATGGTGGGGTTAAACAATAATACCAAAAATATAAAGTTGACATTTAAATGGAGTCCGAACAGGATTGAATTCTTGGATGTAGACATTGAAAGGGACGAACAGGGACAATTACAAACAAATGTATATAGAAAGGCCACATCAACTAACTCATTACTTCATGCCTCTTCTGCCCACGTCAGGTCGACTATTGAGGCAAACCCAATTGGGCAGTTTCAAAGAATGAAAAGGATCTGTTCGTCAGATGAAAGATTTGAAAAACAGGCGATTGATCTAACAGATCGTTTTTTAGATAGAGGATATAGCAAGCGTTGCATTAAGAAGGGGTACAGGCGTGCAAAAGAAATGCAGAGGAGGGAACTCCTACAACCTAAAAACCGACCTAAACAAACAGAAGATAAGGTAAGATTTATTTCCACATTTAACTGCCGATGGCCAGAAATGCGGCAAATAATGCAAAAACATTGGTCAGTGCTACAAATAGATCCAATTGTGAAGCAATACTTACCTGACTACCCACTGATGACAGCCCGTAGAGGGAAAAATCTACGTGACTTATTGGTACGGAGCCATTATGTAGCAAAAACTAATAGTATAGGCGATTCGTCTAAGATGAAAGTGGGCAGCTTTCCTTGTGGGGATTGTGTAGCATGCACCAATGTTGAAAGAGCAACGACGTTCAAAACAGCGGACGGGAAAAGAGAGTACAAGATTAGAGATTATTTATTATGCGACTTGTGATTGTGGAAAAATCTATGTTGGTCTAATGTCAAGAACCCTTCGCATTAGAGTGAGAGAGCATGTGCGAGGAATATTGGCCGCGAAAGATGTGGAAGATCTTACACAACTTAAAACTATACCGAGACATTTTAAAATCCATCACAGAAGCAACCCCAAATCGTTTAAGGTTAGAGGAATAGAACATGTGAGAACTGGCATCAGAGGAGGGAATGTGAGACAGATCCTTGCCCAGAAGGAGACACGGTGGATCTCAATTTTGGGTACGGAGGTGCCCAATGGTTTAAACGAACACTGTAGTTTTGTGCCATTTTTATAATATGACTGTTCATATTTTAATGTGTTGTCTGTTTTATGTTTTTATTCAGATATAACTGAAGTATGTGGTCTCGATATTTGATGTATGAAATGAATGTGAGTGGAGTACAACAGGAAATGAATAGCTATGGAATGACCTGTTGGGAGGAAAAAGGAGAAGACACCATAAGAAACAAGAATTTTTTTTTTTTTTTTTTCTTGCTGCGTTTTTGATGCGGTTTTTCACTTAACATTGCATTTTTTTGTGTATAAGCTGTCACTTATTGCGGTATATGTATACTCATATTATTATGTTTTTTGACACTTATTTTGAATGAATTATTGCACTTTTGCACTTGCACTTTTTTTGATCATAATTCACATTAGTACTCTCTAATTGAGCGAGACTTAGGCATTTTTTATGATATTCTATATATAAGTAATGGATTTATATCACAGTTTTTATAGTATAGCACTTTGGCACTTTTATGTACTTATGGGTAAACTTAAGACACACTCCATCCCCCATTTCTATTGAATAGATATTATTATAAGGTTTACTACCATTTCCTTTAGTAACATCAACTTAGCTCACATTGAGATTTTTTTTACTGAACTAGGATATGGCCGCCTCCATGGATGTGCGCATGTGTGGAGAAGTAACCTGGACGCTGCTCTGCCGGGCGGACGTAGGTGACGCTTCCATGTTGGCAGCCATTTTGGTTGTGGGCATCGGAGTGTGACTGGACGCCTAGGGAGGAGCGCTGTGATTTCCGGGAGCTATTCACGCATGCGCCGTTTAATCCGGAAGTAGCTATGACATCATCAGATCAGGACATAAAAGAGAGCCCACATGACTGAATAGGCAACGCCCCCTGAGGAAGCAAAAAGGTCGCTTTACGATCGCGAAACGTGCGTTGGGGAACTGACCAGACCGGTGACTTTATGGGTAAGAGGCAATGATCATTTAGATGGCTTGTGCAATATGTGTGTTTATATTCACATTTGAGCATAGTGCGGACCTTTATGCACTAAGAAGCTCATAGAGAGTGCTGTTTAGAGATGGTATTGATGGGACGCAGTTGACTGAACACTATGTGGGTGTAGAGCAAGACATGCCTTAGTATACTGTGATCCGTTACATATACAGCTATAATAGCAATCAGTTTGCACTATTTGCACTTTTTTCTCTGAATATTGTTTACAGCACATAGCCTTACTTTATAAGTAAAAACATTCTTGTTTCCCTAATCACTTGGTCTGGAACTCTTTTCATGTTTGGAATTGCCTCTTGGTTATTTTATTGTATGTTTATTGTCTAAAATAAAGAAGTTTTGATTTTTATACGGGTGTTGATCCAATTTCTGTAGATATGTATATTATGGGGGATCTCCGTGATTACTAGATGGGATGAGTACTAATTGTGGAACATCATCACTTGCTGATGTGCATTTATCATCCACTGGAGTACCTGTATATATATTCATGTGATATAGAAAAAAAAAATCATACCCATAATCATAATCATACCCAACTAAACTAATAAGGGGAATTGAGCATCTTAGTTATGAGGAGAGATTAAAAGAATTACATTTGTTTAGTCTGGAGAAGAGACGTTTAGGGGAGATATGATTAATTTATTTAAATATATAAATGGCCCCTACAAGAAATATGGGGAAAAGATGTTCCAGGTAAAACCCCCTCAAAGGACAAGGGGGCACTGCTTCCGCCTCGAGAAAAAAAGGTTCAACCTCCGGAGGCGACAAGCCTTCTTTACAATGACAACTGTGAATCTGTGGAACAGTCTACCCCAGGATCTGGTCACAGCAACAACAGTAGAGGGCTTCAAAACAGGGCTAGACAAGTTCTTAGAGCAAAATAACATAAATGCATATGTATAGAACCTATCGCCCCTCCCCCTTCCCTATATCCATCCCCTCCTTGGTTGAACTTGATGGACATGTGTCTTTTTTCAACCATATTAACTATGTAACTATGTAACAGACCAGACTTATATAATCACTCTCTGCACTCTTCAGCCCTCTTCATGTCCAGGCCTAAAAAACATTAAATATACTGTTTTTAGACCTTTTTCCGTTTTGTGTCATGTTTGCCTGTATTTGTAGCTGTTTTTTTTGCAGCAAAAGCTATACTCACAAAACTGTTAAAGGACAAGTCCCATGAAAGTAAATAATGACAGAAAGGCTGGGAGTGCGGGAACATAATAAAAAAACTATACTTTTCTGTCCTTTTGCCCCGTAGCGCCGCTCCCGGGTGTCGCTGACAGTCGCTGGCCTCCTGCAGCTGCAATGTCATGTACTCGGCTGATGGATTGCCAGCTCAGCCAAGCAGTGGTCCCGCCCACTCACTCACTGACTGGGCAGGCAATCGACCAGCTGGGCTTTGAGGTTGCAGTTGGAGGAGCCGGGTACGTGATATAACTGGATGCCATCCAAAAATGACAGCCAGAGAGACCCGGGAGCTGCACAACGGAGGCACAGGGATAGGTAAGTATACTTTAAGTTTATTATGTTCCTGCACTTCCCTCTGGCCTTCCTGTGATTTTTTAGTTTCATGGGACTTCTCTTTTAAATTTATGCCCAAAAAATACAAACAGCCATTATATTTAATAGAACTAAGTAAAACAAATGGCAGGTTTTGTGTTGTTTTTACTATTTTAACAAAACAAATTAAAATGGCTCCAATACTATGGGGGACATTTATTAAGTCCGGTGTTTTCTGTGCCGGACTTAAAAATCTCCCCGCAGCTCCAGCACTACGGAGATTTATGTAGAGGCGCACTGCCTCTACATAAATCCCGTGCGCACCAGTGCGCGTGTCAGGAAACCTACGCCAGCTAAGAGCTGGAGTAGGTTTCCTGACTATTTCTTTGACGAAGATAATCATGAATAGCGCTGACTCTGAGTCCGTGCCCCCTGTTCCGCCCCCTTCACACCCCCTCGGCGGACCGGGCGGAAAGGGGCTAGATGCGAATATTTTATTCGCAAAACGGCCGTTTGCAAATAAATTTATTTGCATCTGGCCCCTTTCCGACGAATAATACGCATTTTTACAATGGTAAATGTCCCCCTATTTGTGAACAGGCTCACGGTTATAATGTTACGGTTGATTGGTGTATGTTTTTACCTACCATAGGTACATATAGCGGTAGTACTATGTGAGCTACTAGATATATAGAAAAAAAGAGAGATTCTGTTTTGAAGCCAAAGCCCAGCCACACCAAATATTCATGTGATTTTGATTTATCTTCTGTTCATTCACTGTTCAGGACCATCTATAAAATTCCCCAAAATAAGCAAAACAAAATCTCCATTTAGTGACATGTCTGGCAAGGAGTTCAAGAACTGGAAATTTATAACAGTATAAGGCTATGTTCCCACAAAGTATAAACGGACGTTCTGCCAAAGCGCTCCCCAATTCTTCAATAGAAAACCTGATAAAGAATCACGACTTCTACTGCAAAAAAGAATTTTTAGCCCCCCCCCCCCCCCCCCCCTAAAAAAATCAACCCACTGTGAAAGTTGTGCAAGGTGCAGCTGGGGAAACCTTATTCTAGTAGCTTTTGCAAAAATCTGCATTTGTTACATAAATGATGGTTTGGGTGTATTCTCACATGCCAGGAAGGCACAGTATGATGTATGGACAAAAACCACATTCAAAAAGTAACATCAATCTTTGTTTCTACAGCCCCATCACATTATGCAGCACTTAACAATACAGATGAAATCAGACATTACAGAGGAGCAAACTTATCAATAATTCAGACAAGAAGCCCAAGTTTTCTGTCTAGATGGCACAGCACTGGTGCCTAGTGACATGTGAGTATACACCCTGGGGAATGGCTGCTCATGAAGTTACAGACACATGATATAAGATGAAGGATTACTGTATATATATCGTAGAATTCATAGGAACAGCAATGACTTTCCCTTTGAAATCATTTCAGCTGCATTTCTTTGCTTTATTCACTTTCCTTATGAACTACTTAATATTGGACTGAAATCCGCTGAGCTGGAGAATGATTTAAAGCTCACAAAGAAATATTGTTGTAGTTGAGACTTTAAGTGGATGAAGTAAGGATGAGTCACAAAATTCTGCCCCCACTCTCCACTCCTCTGCAAATACTTGATGGATTTTACAGTGAATTACATTATGCTCAGTCTGATTACAGCTAAATAGCTGGTAACTAGTTATAGTGAACCCTGGACCGGACAGCTGTTCAGAGCCGCCATCTGAGAAACTATTGTAGATTTGTTTTCTTTATACAAAATACATATGCAGTCCCCGTGTGTTACTGAGTGAGGAAGGAGTCTGAAGTCATGTTGCATCGATTGCCATTACTGCTCTGCGTTTCTTTCCTTGGGGAACAGAAAATATGCCATAGGGTATAGTCATTAGATCATTAGACAATCCAGCCTTAACCTACCCTCTGACCATGTGAAAATTAAATAGTGTTGATACATGTATGTGCATGTGTGTCTATTTCATATTTTACACCACTGAAGGTTATGCTCTCTATGACTCAGACCAGAAATGGGCTTATCGTGTTATAAAAGGGCCTGGAGATAACGTTTTCTGACATATAAGACGACTGGGCGTATAAGATGACCCCCAACTTTTCCAGTTAAAATATAGAGTTTGGGATATACTCACTGTATAAGATTACCCCTCTTTAAACGCACACAAAATAAGAATTTATAAAAAACATCAAAGATTACTGGACCTGTTAGATGTGCCGGTAATCGGGCAGTAAGGGCTGTATGGACATTGTTAGTGTTGGTTTAGGTTTGGACCTAATCATTGGGCCGGCTGACGATACCTCAAACACCTGATACCTTACCTCTCCCTGCCTTCTATCCTGTGCTCTGCAACTTCCCGATCCATGCATCAGCTGACAGGCCACTGCCACGGTTTGTGATCGGCTGAGTAGCCTTTCCGTTGACAGACCACTGAGAAGCTGCAGCCGCAGGGACCCGGAAGCTGCTGAGCACAGGAGAGAAGACGGGGAGCGGTACGGTATCAGGTGCTTGGGGAATTGTCAGCCAGCCCAACGATTTTAGGTCCAAACTTAAACCAACAATCAGCTGATGATCGTTTCATAGGCTGATTGTTGTCTCTATTATGGTGCGCTTACACTGAACGATTTTTGTTCGAATTTTCGCAATAACTATCGCATTTGAGCGATAATAGGCGTGTGTAAATACAGAGAACGATCAAGCGATGAGCGAGAAATTGTTAATTCAACATGTTCTCAAATCGTCGTTGGTCGCAAAAAATTTGCAGATCGCTTTGTGTAAACAGTCTTACATAGGTTCACCCTATGTGTGGGATGGGCTTAAGTGATGTTAAAACGATCGCAATAACAATTTTTTTAACAATTTTTCACACTGTCTAAATGCTGATATAAAAACCAAATCGTTGTTTCAAAATCGTTAAATGATCGATTGGGCGAATTATAGCTTCCTGTAAAAGTAGCATTACATGGAGCGATAATAAGCCGAAAAGCCCCAATTCAGCCAATTATCGCTCCGTGTAATAGGGCCCTTACGTATGTATTTTTTATTAGACAGTATAAGTACATACTGTAGATGCCTATGGACACATTCCTTCCATATTACTGACAGCAGCAGCCCATAAACTGAATGTACACCTTTTTAAAGTCTGTTGCTTATATATGCACCATTTTGTGCTTTTTGGTTTCTTAATATATGTTTATGAGGGCCAGTCTTCATTTTTTTCAATATTTGTCTCTACTTCCCCTGCATAGTCCTAGAGCTAAACAGTAAAATTCAGGCTACCTGTAGCCACCAGTAGGTAGAGCTTAAAGGCCCTATTACTCATTACAGTGTGTTGGGGGGGGGGGCAACCAAGCGATTGTCAGATCGTCTGGGCAGCCCATAGGAGATGGCGGCGGTCTTCTGCCACCGCTTCTATTTCGCGAAGGGACGGCAGCAGATTGTTGTTAGGCACATCGTTTGTGTTTTAGCCTGTTGAAAGACAACAATCAGCCGATCGCTGTCTTCTATTACATGAAACGATTATCGGCCAATAATCGCTTTGTGTAATAGGGCCTTAAGAGTTCAATGCATACTATGTATACATAAACATGCACGCTAATATAAAAGAGTATGCAGTTAGATCCTCCTCAGGGGCAGATTAACTTTACCATAGGCCCCGGGCTGTTCAACAAGCCTGGCCTCCCCACCCCACTGTAACTATGGCAGCACTAGCATGGTGCTCATAGTACAGGATAGATAGTGATAGTGTTTTCACACCTACCATCCCTCCTGAGTCTGTCTCCGTTTGAATTTCCCGCTGCTTGCAGGTCCCTGAAACTCCAGTTGCTGTATTCATTTCTTCTTTACTTCCTGGTTTGGGCTTTCCCATGATGCACTTTGTCTACTGTGATGTCTGTGCCCAACCACCCCACCCCTTCCCCAACACACACACACACAGTGAAACCTGACAGCTATTAGCTCTGGGCTGCAGCGCTGGGGGAGAGAGGAGGGGGAGACAGGCAGCAGTGACAGAGGAAAGAGCAAATTCACTGCCTGAGCTCCGGGAGAGAGAAGTGCTTATCTGCACGGAAGAAGGGGAGATAACAGGATTCATTTACTCACTGACTGTACTGGGCACAGAGAGAGAGGGGGGGTCCCTGTAACTGCTGGGGAAAGAGAAGATGATTAATTCATCGACTCTGTAGAACTGTTAGATGGCTTCCAGCTTGCTCAGCCAATCAGAGCTAAGCAAGCTGAGTCATCTGACAAGGGAGGCTGGCCTAACAGGGTGACATCATTGTCACAAAATGGCGGCCACAGAACAGCCTGGTGACAACAGTCGTCAGATATGAATGAGTTTACTTCACTTCCTGGTTGAGGGTGGAGGGGGTAAAAGATAGGGAAGGGGGGCAGATAGGTGATTGAAGCATATTACAAAGTTAAATAACTTTGTAACATGTTTCAGTTACTGGGAAAAAGCTTTTCACAGGAGTTGTCCTTTAAAGCAGAGCTCTGAACCATTTTAAATCCTTGGCGACATCCACCATGTATTTATGCTGGAAAGTATGTAGTGGAGTCACCTCTGATGCCAGTCATATACCCTTTACATGCTGCATGACATGTGCATGATCTAGGCTGTTAGATGACAGGTGCCGCTCCTGTCATGTTTTCTAATTGCCTTCTAAAGAAGGTACTTTAGCATCAAATGGCAAATATTCATGAACATTTCCAAAATCAGTTTTTTAAGGGACCAGATCATTTTTGAAGTAGGTTTGATAAGCCTATATACTGTATTAGAAACCCCCATAAAGAAAAAAACTGCACCCTCAAAGAATTCACAACAAAATTTAGGACCTTTGTGGTGGTTCAAAGGAATTAAAGTGAATATGAAAATTTAAAAATACAACTTGCAAACTTTCATTACATATCTACTGTAACAGCGGGTAGTAACAGAGAAGTCAACTAAATATTTATTACTCTGAATCTACAATTTTTAGACATATCCCATGCGTGGTCCTAGTGCACTGCTTGACGTACATACAGGCCTGTTACGGCCGCGGCGGCGTCCCGCGTTCCGGGCCGCCGCCGCGACCGCTACCTGCCCTATGCAGCAGCCGGTGTCCATAGTCGGGGACCCGGCGCTGCTGTCACCTCGGCCCCGGGGGGCGCCTCACCTCTCCACGCTCCTGTCTCCCGCTGTGCCGGCCGGCGCGCGCGTCCCCGCCTCCTAGGGCGCGCGCGCGCCGGCTGTCTCAGATTTAAAGGGGCAGTGCGCTCCTAATTGGTAGTTGCACCCAATCACTCCCCTATAAATCCCAGCATGCCCTGTCCTTAGGGTTGGAGCCTCTACATGCTTCCCATAGCGTTTGGCCCAGCTCCCTGTTGTTCCTGTGTCCTGTCCGTTACCTGGTCCCTAGTCCCTGTTCCTGAGTCCTGTCCGTTACCTGGTCCCTAGTCCCTGTTCCTGGTTCCTGTTCCCCTGTCACTCCACCTGTTCCTGTGTCCAGCTTGTCACGTGCTCTCTCATCTGCAGACTATTGCCTGTGCCATCTCCAGCCACGCCTCGCCTGCCGACACCAGCAACCAAGCCAGGGGTAGCGACCTGGGGGTCGCCTGCCGCAGCAAGTCCATCCCGCCTTGCGGCGGGCTCTGGTGAAAACCAGCGGCCCCTTAGACTCCGCTCCCTGGTGAGGTTTGTGCCATCGCTGGTGCCGGTCCAGTGGATCCACTACTCCGGGCGTTACAGTAGGCTCCAACCATGGATCCCGGCGAGGTGCCAGATCTCCGTGACGTCGCCAGAGTGGTCGCGCAACAGGCTCAACAAATCCAGAAACAGTCACAGCAGATCCAGCAACTCACTGCCGCCTTACAGCAGCAGACTACTGCCCAGCGCACACCATCTCCTGACGCTGCTTCTTCACTCCGACTGGCTCTCCCAAGCAAGTACTCTGGGGACTCTAAGTTGTGCAGAGGATTCCTGACTCAGTGCACCATGCACATTGAACTTTTGAGTAGTCAGTTTTCCACCGAGCGCTCTAAAGTGGCTTTCATCATCAGCCTATTAGAGGGTAGAGCCCTGGCCTGGGCCACGCCACTGTGGGACCGTGATGATCCTGTTGCTGCCAATCTCCGGGCCTTCCTATTCGAGTTTCGCTCCGTCTTTGAGGAACCTGCCCGTGCTTCTTCGGCCGAGACTGCTCTCCTCAACCTCTCTCAAGGCAGCTCCTCTGTCGGTGACTACGCCATCCAGTTCCGCACCCTGGCAGCTGAATTGGACTGGAACGAGGCCGCCCTGTTGGCCACCTTCAAGAAGGGCCTGTCTAGTCGAGTGAGAGACGTGCTCGCTGCCCGAGACCTGCCTACCTCCCTGAACGAACTCATTCTACTGGCCACCCGAGTTGATACTCGTTTTTCGGAGAGGGAGGAGGAGGTTCGGCATGAACATTTACTAACCCATTCCCGTCGCCACCCCCAGTTGGCGCCGGTTTTCCAGAATCCTGACCTTTCGATGTCCCAGCCCTCTCCTGAGATTCCTATGCAGGTGGAACGGGCTCACCTGACGCCTGATGAAAGAATCCGGCGCCTGGAGCAGAATCTCTGTCTCTATTGCGGTGGTTCCGATCACTTCCGGCTGGGATGTTCCCTACGTCCCCAAACATCCGGAGGACGCTCGCACCTAGGTCCGGTGGGACAGGTGTCCCTAGGTGCGAATGCCACCATTCCAAGTCTGTCTATGCCTGTTTCCATCCGGACTCCCTCAGGACAAAATCATCAGACTACTGCCTTCCTCGATTCTGGCTCAGCAGGCAGTTTTATTGCGGCAACATTGGTCCAAAGATGGCGGCTACCCGTGACCCGACTAGCCAGGCCCCTGACTATCTCCTCGGTCACGGGCGAAATTCTTACCGACCGTGTGTACTACCAGACCGCATCTTTAGTCCTCCAGGTGGGTCCTTCACATCAAGAAGAGATATCCTTCTACGTCCTGCCCCATTCTTCCCCCGCGGTCCTCCTGGGACTCCCGTGGCTACAAGAACATGCCCCTCAGCTGGACTGGAGAACCGGGGAGATTCTCAGTTGGGGTCAGGACTGTTCCCACCAGTGTCTCAAGTCACCTCAGACCAAGTGTATTATGTCATTTCCTGTCCCGGCCAAGCCTCTATCCGGCCTACCGGCAGAAGACCAAGACTCGGCGGATGCCTTCTCTGCCGAGGTGTACCCTCTCCCCGTACCCAAGACTAAGGTCGTGTCCTCTCACCACCGGAAGAACTCACAGAAGGTCCCTTGCCACGTTATACCGCCTGATCGCCTAGTACCAGTCGTCACCTCCACTCTTCAGAGAGTACCCCCCGGAAAGACTCATGTTCACCCTGCGCTTCGAAGAGGTATTTTGAACTGGGGACATTCCTCGTTGGAGGCCGGGCACCCGGGAGTCCGTAAGACCGGCCAACGGATCTCTCGCCACTACTGGTGGCCCAGCCTATCCCAAGATGTCAAAGACTTTGTGGCTTCCTGTGCCATTTGCAGGCAAGAAAGAGGGGGAGGCCAAAGGGGGGGGGTACTGTTACGGCCGCGGCGGCGTCCCGCGTTCCGGGCCGCCGCCGCGACCGCTACCTGCCCTATG
The DNA here is from genome assembly GCF_027789765.1 of Dendropsophus ebraccatus. Lineage (NCBI taxonomy): Eukaryota > Metazoa > Chordata > Amphibia > Anura > Hylidae > Dendropsophus > Dendropsophus ebraccatus. The sequence continues at coordinate 73,028,626 of NC_091455.1, read as the reverse complement.
CAGCAGCCGGTGTCCATAGTCGGGGACCCGGCGCTGCTGTCACCTCGGCCCCGGGGGGCGCCTCACCTCTCCACGCTCCTGTCTCCCGCTGTGCCGGCCGGCGCGCGCGTCCCCGCCTCCTAGGGCGCGCGCGCGCCGGCTGTCTCAGATTTAAAGGGGCAGTGCGCTCCTAATTGGTAGTTGCACCCAATCACTCCCCTATAAATCCCAGCATGCCCTGTCCTTAGGGTTGGAGCCTCTACATGCTTCCCATAGCGTTTGGCCCAGCTCCCTGTTGTTCCTGTGTCCTGTCCGTTACCTGGTCCCTAGTCCCTGTTCCTGAGTCCTGTCCGTTACCTGGTCCCTAGTCCCTGTTCCTGGTTCCTGTTCCCCTGTCACTCCACCTGTTCCTGTGTCCAGCTTGTCACGTGCTCTCTCATCTGCAGACTATTGCCTGTGCCATCTCCAGCCACGCCTCGCCTGCCGACACCAGCAACCAAGCCAGGGGTAGCGACCTGGGGGTCGCCTGCCGCAGCAAGTCCATCCCGCCTTGCGGCGGGCTCTGGTGAAAACCAGCGGCCCCTTAGACTCCGCTCCCTGGTGAGGTTTGTGCCATCGCTGGTGCCGGTCCAGTGGATCCACTACTCCGGGCGTTACAAGGCCTCTGAAGCGTTGAGGGTACAGCCTGCTCTCTCTCCAAGCTCAAAGCGACGTGGCCTAAGGGAGAAGTAAAGGAAGGTCTGGACAGTGGGTCAGCTACATGGGCAGCAGAGAAGGAGCATGGACCCCTATTAAATAACATCAGGGGCATTGATGGTATGTTCACACATTCAGGTTTTTAATTGCAGTTAGTAAAAACAAAGACAGATATTGCGTTGAAAAGAGGAAAAATCTCAAGTCTTTTCTTTACGACATAAGTGAACACACTCTTAGGCTACAGAGAAATCTAGCTCTATTCTTCTTTAAAGTAACTGAAAATTCCAGACGTAAGCAATGGTATAGGATCCATTCTCATAAAGTTAACAGCACTGCGTAATAAAACAATGAAGAGAAGCATGACTGCACACCCGAGAACAGATGGGGGGGGCAGGTCATTATACAAGGCTAAAAAGATCCTGTCGCTACAGTTAAAGGCTATTCCTGAAGCTGAAATGTGTACGCTGAAAATGTCTGCCATTTGAAGGTGTCCAAATAAAGATTTTACGTTTTATTTCCGTGACAGCTTGGATCACCCGTTTGTTTTTAAAAGATTATTTAAGACGGAATTACATGACATTGGGATTTATTATATTATAAGTCATCTGTCGCTTGGAGGAAGGAGGTCAGGCTTGGGAAGATCTAACTCCCTGCAGCTGCTATGACAAGGGATAACAAGCTAACTGGTGAAGACCACTGGGAGCACCACTGATCCCAACAACAGGCAGAACTGCCCCCAGAAGAAGGGTGTGCACCGTGCAGGCGTGGCCATGACTCCATTCATTCTCTATAGGCCATTAACATTGAGGAGCACTGAACTCAGTCCCGGGTCCTGGCTTCAGTCTTTAGAACCATATTTGTCAGCTTATCCCCTATATTAATTTATCCCCTAACTCATCAAATGGGAATACCCCTTTAAAAACACAGTATACAGTACGCTTCCATCCTCCCTTTAAATGTAGTTATTTGCACTTAGAAAGTTTTATACCTATGCATGAAATCTGGAGCTGTTTTAGTAAAATATAGTAAATTAAATAGAATGTGGGACTTGTTCATTAAAATGTGGGCTTTAAAGGGAACCAATCACCCAGAAAATCAATGTAAAGACAAGGATATGTGCTGATAGATCACCCAGCACACTTCCCAAATATGCCCCTGTAACCTCTGTGCCCCCCTCAATTAGACAGTAATCTTACTTTGTTCAGGTCACGCGCTGTATGTAAATTTTTGCTAACTAGTCCTGGTGGGCGTATGTAGTCCTGGTGGGCGTATGTAGTCACGGTCCGGGGGCGTATGTAGTCATGGTCTGGGGCTGTAATCACGCCCAGAGGGGCGTGATTCGGAGGCTTGCGGTCCAGTGACGTCATCCGTCGGCTTGCATTCCGCGTCGCGGCCGCGCTGACGTGTTCGGGAACCCGCGCATGCGCAGTACGTCAGCGTCGTCTCCCGCCGTACTGCGCATGTGCGGGTTCCCGAACACGTCAGCGCGGCCGCGACGCGGAACGCAAGCCGCCGGATGACGTCACTGGACCGCAAGCCTCCGAATCACGCCCCTCTGGGCGTGATTACAGCCCCAGACCGTGACTACATACGCCCCCGGACCGTGACTAGATACGCCCCCGGACCGTGACTACATACGCCCACCAGGTCTACATACGCCCACCAGGACTAGTTAGCAAAAATTTACATACAGCGCGTGACCTGAACAAAGTAAGATTACTGTCTAATTGAGGGGGGCACAGAGGTTACAGGGGCATATTTGGGAAGTGTGCTGGGTGATCTATCAGCACATATCCTTGTCTTTACATTGATTTTCTGGGTGATTGGTTCCCTTTAAAGTGTCACTGTCGTTATAACTTTCACAATCTAAATAAACAGTAGATGTGATATAAAGCAAGTTTGCGATTGACATTAATTTTTTTTTAGTTATCATGGAAAACACGACACTTCCTGTTTTTCTGGAAAAAAAAAACAGGAAACAGTCAGAAAACAGGAAATCCTGTGTATCCCAGGCCAACTGAGCGCTCAAAGAGAAATCGGTCATATGATTGATGGACACTTTGAGCCGTGACTCTCTGTACTTGCTGGAATTCCTGTGTTTAGTTTGTTTTTCCCAACCAGCACAAGTCAGAAAATCTGCCTTTAGGAGACTGGACCTGGATTTCTGGTAAGTTCAGCTTTGTTTTACAGCATGACAACAAAAAAAATAATGTATGTATATGGCAAACTTGCTTTATATCGAATCTACTGTTGATTTAGACTTTGAAAGTTATAAACGTCAGGTACACTTTGATATGAGATAAAGCCACTCTCCAAATATAACAAAACAGTGGTTGTAAAGTGGCATGCTGCTATTGTGAATGCTCACCACTGCCCAGAATTCAGTAAGGTTTATTTTATTAAGAAGGACACAAATGGTTCATTTTCCATCCAGGCTAATACAAGATGTTAGCAGGATCTGCATACATCAAGTCAACAAGGAACTGCATTTAATAGGATAAGACACAGAAAATAAGATTTCAGAATCTGCAAACAATGGAAAGCGGTTATGTAAATGAATTGCAGTAATACTATTATACTAACAGGCTTATTCGTGTTAGCCGACACACAAGGATTGTGTTTGACTCGGCATTGAAGCTGCTGCATATAAAATAATCTGAAAATATTCATTATTTTAATAGTGACATCTTGAAGGACAAAGTGATGAAATGCACATGATGGTTCAGGATGCATGGCAGTTTTATTAAGGTTACTCTGATTATATATTTAAATGCTATCAAATTAGTAAGGGGAACATCATCTGTCTGTTTAGTGAGTGCTTAAATCATGCTATTGCTCAGTACTAAATTTCCAAATATCAGGGGGGAGGGGGGCTGTGGAGTATTTCCAAATGGGAACAAGTCACTCATAAAATGAAAGTGTACTTGTACTTTTCAAAAAATAAAATCCTATATATTGAGAGTCCTCTTAATTTCGGGAGGCAGGTAGAGATGAGCGAACCCGCCGGATTTTTGGTTCGTATGAACCAGAACTCTCGGCGTCTGATTCCAGTTGTCCGCAGGCTCCGTGCAGCGGGTGGATACAGCCTAAGGACCGCCTGGAAAATTGGGATACACCCGCTGCACGGAGCCTGCAGACAGTCGGAATCAGATGCCGAGAGTTCTGGTTCATACGAACCAGAAATCCGGCGGGTTCACTCATCTCTAGAGGCAGGACAAGAGCTGGGTTACAGGCACCTATCTTCTCTTAGGGCCCTATTACACGGAGCGATAATCTTTCAGATTGGTTTGATTCGGCCGATTATTGCAACGTGTAATAAAGAGAATGATCAGCCAATATAACAATTATTGGCTGTTTTTTTAGGTTCAGACCTAAAATCATTGGGCGCTGACCACACATCGCTACAAGTAATAGTGATGCGTGGCCGATGGCTGATGATTATAGTATAAAATAATAAATATTAACTTTCCACGTGGTGTGCAGCTCTGCTTCTGCTCTTTGCAGTGCCAGGCCGCGGTCGCTCAGCCAATCACCGGCCGAGAAACACCGCTCAGCCAATCACTGGCCACGACCTCGGTCTCGGCCGGTGATTGGCTGAGCGACCAGCAGCCTGTAACTGCAAAGACTGGAGCAGAAGCAGAGCATTACACAGTGCAGAAGGCCTCTGAGGACGCCCGGGAACACGTTAAGTTAATATTTATTATTTTACACTAAATGTACAGGCTGCATGGACATCCCTTGCTGCCCGATATTAATACACAAAACACAAAAGTGTAATTGGCCTGTGTAATAGCTCAGTAGCTAGCAGATTGGCGCTTGTTTACTGTTTATTATTGGGCCGTGTAATAGCATCCTTACTGTCACACAGCAGCATTTACTCCTGCCATGACATAGTGCTAAGAAAAAAATCACTAGACTGATCTCCTGGATTACATTCAGGAGGCAGCACTGTATACATACAGTAGAAAGAGCATTGGTATTTACATATGGGACATCTGCTCAGAAACATATGGGTGCTCAGTGAATTTACCCCACAGCGTCCTCTGGAGGGGGCAGACAAGGTTACAGATTGCAGGAAGACAGCCCAGGCTCTCTCCTTGCACAAGCTATGTCATAAAAATACTTTTCAAAGTTGTTCATAGTCTTTAACTTTTACTTCATACAAAGCTTATTAAGAAAAACATATGGTTTTACTAAATTCAGGTTGCACTGAACTTCCATTTTAAGCAAAACTAACTTCAAGACGGAATAACAGTTATTCACTTATTCTTTCTCTTCATAGTAGTAGTTTCATGGGGTCATAAGTGTAAACCAGTGCTTCTCTTTAAGTGGTGATAAAAGTGGTCCCTCTTCTCTCCCCACATGACCCTCCAAGTCATGTTTGAGTTGCTCTACTCCCACAGATTTATGACCCTAAGTTGTAAAACACACGTACAAAAAACAAATGGTATCATGAGAAAAAGATTTCTGAGCACAATAAAGAGAAAGAAAGAAAGACCTGGTTGCTTCTGCAGAAACCTTTGTGAGACCTGGGTTGTAGCTCACACTCTTGGGATGAAAGTGTAACACAAAATGATTCAATCTTTGCTCCACTCAAAGAATTGACGTGTGAAAGTAGAGCGGCGGATAGCAGAGGTGTGCGAGGCATCGCAATGGCACACTGAGGCAGGTGGGATTCCGAGTGGAGTCCATGGCAGGGGTTCCGCTTAGCATTCCGCTACTTTTTCTCAGTGTGAACATACCCTTATATTGTAATATATCGCCTAGGCTTATGGATATATCCACACAGTAACTAGTATCATTGATGACAGATACTGACCATTATGTTCTGGAATGCCAACAATACTGGAGAAATCTGAAAAATTTCCACACAAATCATATATTACAATTTCATAAGTATAGGGCACTGCATGCGGAGTAACTGGGATCAGTGTCAGTTTAGTTACCAGGTTTAGGGTCTTTTCAGCGGCACATTTGTCCACTGAACATTAGTCATGGCTGCAGCCTATTACCACAGATACAGGAATCTAACTATAGAGAAGGGGTAGTAAATTGGAAATCCCCAGATGATGTGCACTTATTGCACTCATCTTTCTCCGTCACTTTGCTGCTGACCCACTCTATATGAGCAGCTGCCTTGCTAGTGCCAGCCTCACCCACTGACCTCACGTCTGTTATACGGATTGCAGTTAGTGGAGCCAATTATAGACTCATCTACTGGTATTAGATATATCTTGCTAAGGGCAGACATGTCACACTCCAACATTGGTCTGTTTCATATTACCCTTTAAAATCTCTGTCACTTTGACTATATTAAAGTCCTGAGGCTGGCGGCCAGCTGTCATCTTTACAGTTGTCATATTATAAGTGGGCTGAAAACAATTATACTTTTTATTATTACCAATGTACACAACTCTAACCCTTTAAATAAGTGACAAGGGTTTTGGAATTGGAGTACCAGCGATAACTCTTTAGTTTCTTATAGCCTAGGAGATTGATATATGAACCTTCATTTACTTACTCGCACTATTTTTGTATTCAGTTTCTGATAGGAGTTGTATGAGATAATAAAAAAAAAAAAGTTTTCTTTATTTCAACAGTACCACTCATATCCATGGGCTGTCACTGGTGTTACTGAACTGGGTAACCCCTTTTAAATGGGTTAAATCAACTCTCTATCATGCTCATAGCTGCAGACATGAGCAGATAGCTGATAGGGCAGACCTGGGCATTGTAAGGCCTGCGGGTTACATCAGGGTGGCCCGCTAGCTGAATCTGAACGGCCTGCTCACTAACTCTGCCTGCCCCGTGTCCCCCTTTCAGAATCCCTAGAAGCTGCAGCCATGCAGGACCTGTCAGTGTCAGACAGAGAGGCAGGACCTCTCAGCATCCTGCTGTTCTATTCATTGACATAGACCTTGGGAACCGGGGGGGGGGGGGGGGGGGGGGGAAAGGGGGCAGTACGGGACACGGGACTATTACTGTGGGTGGGTAGGGGTCTCTACATAATGGGGCGGCATTATTACAATGGGTGGTGGGGGTTGCATAGTAGGGGGCATTATTACTATGGGGGCACAGCAAGGAGCACTGTTACTGCATGGGAGTGCAAAGCAGGAGCATTACCAGTATGTGGGAGTGCACAGTAGGAGGCACTATTACTGTGTTGGTGGGGGACACAGCAGAAGGCATTATTACTATGTGGTCGGGTCATAGAAGGGGATATTATTACTTTGTGGGGGTGTCCCCGGGGGCAACCCACATACCTACACACTTTACTGCGCATGTCACCAAACAGCAGAATTACTACTATGGACCCTATATCTAGAAAAAAATGGAAAAAAGTTGAAGTAAAAGTACGGAAAAGATGTTTGTCTGGCAGGTTCTGAAGCAATGAATTGTAGCTGGAAGAAATCATCACAGTGGTCTGGGCTAGATAGAGAGGAAAAGGGAAAATGATGCCTCAGATCAAAGATGATGTCACCTGTGAGTCACTGAATTAAGTTTTTCATACTTTGTACAACCTTATTTGGTAGGTTGAAAAAAGGTGGAAAAGGTCTGGAAACAATGGGGAAGGGATGGTGCAGGCAAATGTTTTGCACAGGGGCCCTATGCAGTCTGTGTCCGCCTATACGTCAGAGCATTTGTGATGCTGAATCACTGAGTATCAGCAGCACTCTGTACATTACTTTTAGAGCCCCAAAATGTAATGTTGACATGCTGACACGCCAGTGTACAGTCCCTGTACTATCAGCTATCTACCTATGTCTGTAGCTCTGAGCATAGTATAGAACAGGTTCCCCATAGTTTCCTATAAGCAGGTACTAGAGTAAAAAACTAAAAAATAAACTCTTACTCCCATAAATAGTTTCCTATAGGCAGGTACTAGAATAGAAAACTAAAAAATAAATTCTTACTCCTCTAAATCTGTTGCAGCTCCAGCACCACTGTCATTCTGATGTCCCCTGCCTGTACAATGTGCTTGGGATGCTACAGCCAATCTCTAGCCTCACTAGGCACATGCAGGAAGAGACTACTGAGGCCAGTCATGGCTGCAGCATCACAAGTGTATCACAACCCTTCCGGTGGGAAACACCAGAGAATCAGCAAATTTAGAGGTAAATAACATTTTTTTTAATTTTTAATCTTTAATTGTGAAAACCCTTTCTCAGTAATTATTAGGGTCTGATTAAAATATGGTGGATATTTAACTCAAGTCTGAAGAACAGAGCTCAAAAGTACAGTAAAACTACAGGTGGACTTTATATATTATAGAACTCTTTTAATATTAGAGATGAGCGAACCTTGAACACTCTGCATTTAATTATCGGTGAAGAAGTTGGATGCAGCCCCAAGGCTGCTCGGAAAACATGGATACAGCCATAGGCCATGTTCACACAACGTAAATTTTCTATTAATCACGGCTGCTGTTGCCGACTTGCAACAGCCGTGAATAATAGAAAATTTATATTGTGCTGCAGACAACGGAATCAGGGCTAAAGTGTATACACATAGTATACGCTCCGGCCGGGATTCCTAGCAGTCGCAATAAAAACAGACATGTCAGTTTTGTGCGGCCACTATTCATTGAATAGCCGCACAACCCTGACAGCTCACACTGGAGAGTGCGGCTCCGTGTATGCCCACATTCCAATTCAATAGAAATTAAGTTTATCTGGCCAGGATAAACTTCACTGACACCGGCCGTTCTGTGACATGGCTGTGTCATACCTTGTGTGAATGTGGCCATAGGCTGTATCTATGTTTTCCAGGACTCCCTAAGGCTGCATCCAAATTCTTTACCGACAATCAAATGCAGAGCGTTTGAGGTTCACTCATCTAAAATTATTATATATTATATAACTATTTCATGTAATCTTTGTACTGATGAGAAATAAAGGAAAACACTAACACCCAAAACTCTCTAAATGTTAAATAGTTTATTTTTCATCTCAGCACGGCCTGGTACATACCTCTCAGTACATTCTGTTACATTTCATTATGCCTAGGCTTCTCTATATGAAACTTCACAGAGATTTGTACGTACACAGCTGGTGGACAGTAATTTAAAAATTCATTTCCTGTGTCATCAGTGCAAGAAAATCTAACAATAAAATTACAGTACATAAATTCACAACAATATTACAGTAAAACTCTGATTCATTCTTATGAAGGATGGTACAGTACAGGGTAGAAGTTATGTACATGCACTAAAGTGCCTGTATCATCTATGCAGTGATACATCTCGGTTTGCATACAGTTTTTTGCCGTATTTCTCCCTCTCGATTCCTAAAATCCACTTCAGTTCAGCTAACTGATTGGCTTTTTGCTTTCGCTACAGCTTCAGATAATATGAAGTTTTATCATTTTCCTATGTTATAACAAACGTATAAATAATAACAAGTGACTACAACAACAAATAGTAAAAAAAAAAGAAACATATAAAAACAATGTAAAATTAAAATAAAAATAAAAAAAACTAAAGGCAGCCAGCACTGAGGAAAAAAAAGATATTTTTTTCTTCCAACTTCTGTGATTTCTGCAGGAAATAAAGACAATGGGAATTTCTTCATGATCATCTCATACAGGCACATATATGTTCCATAATAGAAACACGACCACATGTATAACAGAGCAAACATTCAGCAATTGCATGTATCATTCCTCTTCTGATGTCTAGTGGCACAAACTGGGCCGCATGGACCTGGCTTAACACATACTGGGTTGTATGAGTGAAAGTTCATGCAAGATGGCGTCAGTTCTCCTTTCCCTCGGCTCAAGTTTCCTGGTTTCCCTGCTCCTCGTGTAGATTGTTACTAGAAGGAGTTCGGGAGGCAGTCGGGGAATGTGAAGCCCATCTGGAAGGCAGGCGCCGGTTCGCTGGTCTCTCTGGTCTGGAAAAGCTAGATTCTAAGGACGGAGCTAACGCAGCACAAGGAAGTTCCTTTACAAAAAAGGGAGATATAATAACAATAAATATATATAATACATAGGTCATTGTATTTATAAAACAAAGAAAACTGCAATGTATAATATAACAATACAATAACTACATGGGAAATTATTTATTTATTTATTTTTACATGATCTGTACAACTTTTTTTGTGTGTAAAAAATATGATTCTGAAAAATAGTATCTGAACGGGAATAGCGGTAAGGATCCTCTGGTTAGGATCTTCCTTTTGAACTACACTGGAGAGCTTTCCCTTACCATGAAGTTTAATAAACAGTTCCCCATCGTCAAACAAGGGCAGAGAGATACTTAAGAAGCTAGAAGAGGAGGAGACAACAGTCCTCACACTGAATTAGTGCTAAAAGTCGGCCAAAGAGTGGTGTGGGCAGTGGTAAACAATGGTGTAGGATCACCACCACTACACAGATTTGTGAACCGGCTGTCATTTTAAATACCAGATCACTGGGACCAGTGAGAACTGTCTGGATCCCAATTGAACTGTCTGGATCCCAATTCTGCAGACAACAATTAACAGTCTTCTGCAAAATAGGATAACTACAACTAACAATGTGGTGTATTTATCAAAGGGCGTGCAAAAAGAACAAAGAAAAAGAATGGATTTGCCACCACAGCAAACAATAAGTCTCCAAGATCCACAGAGAGATGAAAGATGAGATTTCATTGACTGTTGTGGGCAACTTCTTTGCAAATTTTTTTTACACTTCCCTAAAGTATCCATCCTGTATTAAAAGGCAATGCAGTAGCGAGCTGCAAACTTTGCATGTGTGATGTATTCTCCTTGTATATTGATAACAGTAATAATAGAAATAATGGTGTATTAGTATTCTGCATTGTATAAAAGTGGAAAGAATGTGGTACACAGCTAGTTTGTTCTTTAATCCAATTATTTTACATACCGCATGGAAATTCCCAAATGCTACAATGGAAATGCTTTATAAGACTGGGGTTGAAATCTATAGGGTATATTCAATACACTTGGGCTAAAGATACACTCACCGGCCACTTTATTAGGTACACCTGTCCAACTGCACATTACCACTTAATTTCTAATCAGCCAATCACATGGCGGCAACTCAGTGCATTTAGGCATGTAGACATGGTCAAGACAATCTCCTGCAGTTCAAACCGAGCATCAGTATGGGGAAGAAAGGTGATTTGAGGGCCTTTGAACGTGGCACGGTTGTTGGTGCCAGAAGGGCTGGTCTGAGTATTTCAGAAACTGCTGATCTACTGGGATTTTCACGCACAACCATCTCTAGGGTTTACAGAGAATGGTCCGAAAAAGAAAAAACATCCAGTGAGCGGCAGTTCTGTGGGCGGAAATGCCTTGTTGATGCCAGAGGTCAGAGGAGAATGGGCAGACTGGTTTGAGCTGATAGAAAGGCAACAGTGACTCAAAAAGCCAACCGTTACAACCAAGGTAGGCAGAAGAGCATCTCTGAACGCACAGTACTTCGAACTTTGAGGTAGATGGGCTACAACAGCAGAAGACCACACCGGGTGCCACTCCTTTCAGCTAAGAACAGGAAACTGAGGCTACAATGTGCACAAGCTCATCGAAATTGGACAGTAGAAGATTGGAAAAACGTTGCCTGGTCTGATGAGTCTCGATTTCTGCTGCGACAGGTAGGGTCAGAATTTGGCGTCAACAACATGAAAGCATGGATCCATCCTGCCTTGTGTCAACGGTTCAGGCTGGTGGTGGTGGTGTCATGGTGTGGGGAATATTTTCTTGGCACTCTTTGGGCCCCTTGGTACCAATTGAGCATCGTTGCTACGCCACAGCCTACCTGAGTATTGTTGCTGACCATGTCCATCCCTTTATGACCACAATGTACCCAACATCTGATGGCTACTTTCAGCAGGATAATGCGCCATCTCATAAAGCTAGAATCATCTCAGACTGGTTTCTTGAACATGACAATGAGTTCACTGTACTCAAATGGCCTCCACAGTCACCAGATCTCAATCCAATAGAGTATCTTTGGGATGTGGTGGAACGGGAGATTCGCATCATGGATGTGCAGCCGACAAATCTGCGGCAACTGTGTGATGCCATCATGTCAATATGGACCAAAATCTCTGAGGAATGCTTCCAGCACCTTGTTGTATCTATGCTACGAAGAATTGAGGCAGTTCTGAAGGCAAAAGGGGGTCCAACCCGTTACTAGCATGGTGTACCTAATAAAGTGGCCGGTGAGTGTACAACCATGCTAAAATTTATGGAAAGCTTTATGGAAAGTGCAGTTAAACCATCTAAACTGTTGCTCAATGCTGCTGGGATGCCGAGGCAAACAATATATCAAAGTGAATGTATAATGAGAAAATTACATTTTACTTTATATACTTGGGGCTGTTCTTTTAGCCTAATTACTAAAATATTCCATTTATCTAACCACCCCTCAGAACAGAGACAATAGTCCAACACTTCCTGCATTCTATAACTCACTTGTCAGCTTTGCTGTATAGACTGGGACAGAGAAAGCAGAATAAAATTAGAATGCAGGGAATGTAAGGACAGCTCTGGTATGCTGCTGGAGGCCTGGATTTCTGGATGGGGCGACTGTACTCCATCACTCTGTAAATTGACTCTCTTAATCCAGTTGACATATGAAACACACCCTGCTGAACAGTGTCTATACAGACAATACAGGAAAGTAGTATATCTCCAATATAATCACACATAGGGAACTTTTTTCAAATAAAAAAAAAATAGCTTAAATTTATAAAAATTGGGACAAGCATTATTTATCTTCTACAAATTTATGTCAAGTTATAAAACTGAAATAAATGGACTGGAAGGAATAGCAGTAAATGGCTGTATGAATAACCTGTTGCATCATTACCTACCTAGCAAACACAGTATAACATAAGGCTTGCACATGATGGCAAATACATGGGAACACAGTGTTGTAAAAGAAAATTTTCATTGATAATGAATGAAACATTCGAAGAAAAACACCTGTAAGCATTATAGTGGCATTCTATGACATTAAAGAACAGGCATTCATCATAGAATGAAACATCAAGACCGGGAGAAAAGGAGAATTATGTATCAAGCTTATACATTTAAGGATCATATGTTGTTTTTAACTTATACTATGAGAAATTACAGTATGTAATTCTATTATCAGAACCATTCCCTTTAAAGTTATATAGAAGCAGAAAAAAGGAAAATAGTTGTAGAGAACCCATGTTTTCTACTGTCTAACCAAGACTCTAGCAGACTACAGGACAGAAAAAACATATTCTTCTCATGGAACAACATATACACACTGGAGGCAAATTACTGAGACCAACATTTCTTATGAAAGCCTTGTGCCAAACTACACTAGAGTAAGATGGTATATATTTAAAGAGACTCTGTACCCACAATCTGACCCCCCCAAACCGCTTGTACCTTCAGATAGCTGCTTTTACTCCAAGATCTGTCCTGGGGTCTGTTTGGCAGGTGATGCAGTTATTGTCCTAAAAAACAACTTTTGAACTTACAGCCCTGTGCCCAACAGTCGGGGCCTAGATTGTGTATGCATTAGGCTGGCACAACCTCTCTGTCCCTCCTTCCCACCCTCTTCATCATTAGGAATGCTCCAGGCAGATTTTCTCCTATTCCTCACCTGTGTCAGCACGGCACATGGGCTAGATTGTTAAGGCACCTGTGCAATGTTCAGACAGGAGAAAATGCTCTAGGGGCATTCCTAATGATGAAGAGGGTGGGGAGGAGGGACGGAGGGGTGGTGCAAAGTTAGGGCACAGATAATGTAAGCCACAGCTGTTTGACACAGGGCTACAGGTTTAAAAAGTTGTTTTTTAGGACAATAACTGCATCACCTGCCGAACAGACACTGGGACAGATCTTGGATTAAAAGCAGCTATCTGAAGGTACAAGTGGTTTGGGGGGGGGGGTCAGATTGTGGGTACAGAGTCGCTTTAAGGCATCTATCTGGCTGCTACAAACAGAAATCTATGGCGGCTATGAGCTGGTGTACATTTTCACCAGTTTATGGCCTAAATTATAGTGAATCTGTCAGGTAAGTGAGATCCTGCCTCTTTTCAATAGACCCCACCCACTGAAAAAATTGCAAAACAGTGGTGTAAAGCCCCTAATAAATTCCTCATTCTTCACCCATATCGTCTGCTTGCAAAGGGAAAAGTTCAGATAATAAGAATATATTAGGAACTTTTGTCAAGTAATTTCATAACAAGGCTATGCTCCCACTGCGTAAATACAACAGCCGTTATTAGGCACTTAAAAGAACAGCCATTGTTTTAGTATCAAACAACGCTATTTTAAATGAAAATTTGCATAGAAGTCTATGGACAGCGGCTGAAAAAAACATTATCTCGCCGGCTGTAGCCAAAAAAAGGACCATTGTTCAATACATTGTGTGACTTCAATGCAAATCTTTGCATTATAAAATAAATGGCCATTGTTTTAATTGAAAACAATGGACGTTCTTTTCATAAACGATGTGTGAACATGGCCTAAATAAGTACAGTCTGGAATACAAAATAGCTTGAGAAATAATCTCCTAGAAATGACACATATCAAACACCAAACATTTACAGGCGACCACAGACACCAGGGAGATCACAAAAGACACAGAAATCAAATTCCGAGCAAGAAGAAAAAGAAAGAGAAAGATTGTTATGATGTTAGTTTCGGACAGACGGCCACAACAGTCAAGTGAGTTGTTTGGCTGAACAATGTAGAAAAAAAAAAAGTTGGAGAAAGTGAAAAGAGAAGGACAAAACATAATGCTTGTGATGATCAAAACCCTTATCAAGAAAATGAGAGACTGGTTTAAAGGGTACCTCCAGTGAAAAATGAACTTCACATTGTTCTTAGAGCCTCACACGTAGCCTTTCCCTCACATCCCTCTTACACTGCAGAAAGAGAATGAGACTGTCTGCTTGAAATGGTGCTGAGGCTGCAGTTATCACAGGACTTTATTATTTAGTAAGTTCTCTCTACAGAGAGAAATGAAATAAGTGTGCAGTCTGCATGTAAAACAAGCTAAAAAGATCATAGAGTAACCATGTTTTACTTATATATTAAGATATGCAAGTCTGTGTGTAAATTTGAGATTCTAAGAGATTTAGGTGAATCACTGGGGGTACACTTTAAGGCTATGTTCCCACACAGTAGTTTTGCTCAGTATTTTGGTCAGTATTTTGCAACCAAAACCAGGAGTGGATTGAAAACACACAAAGGCTCTGTTCTCACAATGTTGGAATTGAGTGGATGGCCGCCATATAATAGCAAATAATTACCATTATTTTACAACAACGGCTATTGTTTTAAAATAACTAATTTGCCGTTAAATGGCGGCCATCCACTCAATTCCAACAGTGTGTGAACAGAGCCTTTCTGTGTTTTCAATCCACTCCCGGTTTTGGTTGCAAAATACTGACCAAAATACTGAGTGTTAACATAGCCTAAATAAGTACATTACTGGTTATTTAAAAGTGAATGCTTGTAAACCTAACATTAATCTAATTTAATGTCTACCGCAGAGTTCACACTTGGTATCAGAGATCAATAAAAAAAACAGACAGAGGGAGCAACTGATGCAACTAAACAATACATACTATAGTAGTACTTATATCAACTCTTTCTTTATTCAATTATTGTGCTGCTTTTACTAGTTAACATAAAAATGAAACTAACATCTTCCATATCCACATCTGACATCTTCCATAATCAGAACCTCACACTCCCGCCTCCAAGACTTCTCTCGTGCTGCACCAGTTCTCTGGAACGCTTTATCCAAAGACCTCAGACTCACACCCAATTCTCACAGTTTCAAGCACGCCATAAAGACTCATCTCTTCAGGCACGCTTATAACATTCCCTAAACTTGTCTCCCCCTCTGTTGGTCCCTCCCCATCTTCAACAGCTCCATGCACTTTTTACCTGTAGGTTCGCAGGGGACTGGCTCTCCCCACACCCATAGGCACTTTCTAATTCTATGTACAATGGCTGGACCATCTGCAAATGAAGCTCTTACTGCATCTTGTGTCACCCCCAGTCCTCCTAGTCAGTAAGCTCTTGCGAGCAGGTCTCTAACTCTCTTTGTATCTTTATTTATTTCATTTATTTATTCCTGTTATGTGTAAATGTAACCCCTGTATTGTGTAAGTGAAAAAAGCCCTGCGGAATCTGTTGGCACTATATAAATAAATAAATATGATGATGATGATGATGATGATGAAAATTACCAAAACCATGGAAATAAAGAAGAGAACAAAAGAGAACAATGAAAAAATATGCATGCAACTCTACAATAACTCTACAATGGCTCTTTTTACTATTTAAATTACAAAGACTGCACTGAGGGTTTGTGAAGTATTATCATATCATAATTAAAGGAAATAGATATACACACCTGTTAGAATGTGATGATAGTAAACCCAGCGATTATTATGTGCTGTTTAGGAAATATGCTTTGGAAAAAAATTAAACCTTTTTATACTTTGGGGAAGGGCCTGAGCCCCCCAACACACGACTTCACAAAATATCATTAGAAGGCTTCCAAAGTGGGTGGCTGTAACAGTACCAAAATTACTAATTTGCATATTTTCTTTTCAAAGCATATCTCTCAAACAGCTCATTAGACTAGCATAAGAAAAGCATTGCTGGGTTCAAGATGGTGGATATCAGCACATACTAACAGATGTGTATATCTAATGTTGGTGAGAGATTCCCTTTAATACACTATAGTATAAGGTAATAAGACTGCATATCATCAGAAAATGTGAATTTTGCTTTTAATGGTGTTTTTTCTTTTTTCTTTAGCTTTTCTGTTTAGACTGTGACAGAAGAATCATCTGGCCCACCAGAGAACCAGAGGATCCTCCGGTGGGCCCCAGATACCCCAGTCCGACATTGGAACAGTTCACTGCTGAGGACAAGATAAGGCAAAATAATACCACTATAAGGCTGGGTTCACACTACGTATATTTCAGTCAGTATTGTGGTCCTCATATTGCAACCAAAACCAGGAGTGGATTGAAAACACAGAAAGGCTCTGTTCACACACTGTTGAAATTGAGTGGATGGCCGCCATATAACAGTAAATAACTGCCATTACTTCAATATAACAGCCGTTGTTTTAAAATAACAGCAAATATTTGCCATTAAATGGCGGCCATCCACTCAATTTCAACATTGTGTGAACAGATCCTGTGTTTTTAATCCACTCCTGGTTTTGGTAGCAATATTAGGACCACAATACTGACTGAAATATACGTAGTGTGAACCCAGCCTATGGTTGTGTATGAAGCACCCCAGTCATTCTAGGCTCTATGGGGGTAAGGGTAACTGTATTAAACCTTATCCTGAAAACTGTATTGGTCTATTGTCACTTTTCCAACTATTACCTTCCATTTACTGCACCTGTCATAAAACACGCACACCATGCTACATCAATAGAGACAACATAGGAAGGAAGTTTAGTGTAGGACAGGCAGGGAATTGAGCCACATGGTAAAGGGATGTTACCATTAACCCCTTACCTATTAATGATATGGTGGTATTATTTGGGCACAGATGGCACTGTTGTGCGGGGGAATATCTGGCAGTGTAATATTGGCATATATACAGTATACTTTGGAAATAAGTGAACAACTGTCTTAACATTGGACGCTGTGTTCGGATTTATTTCTTGACCAAGGACAGATTTTGAATAAAATCGGGTACAGAACTGTATGACTTTGCTTAGTCAGACCACTTTAGCAGCAACTGTGGTCCCTGGTAGCTAAGCAACAAGCTCTTATTGTTTTTTTTTTTTTTTGGGGGGGGGGGGGGGAGGGGGGGTCACGACACAAAAACTACAAAAAGAAAAGTACCAGCAGAAAATGTTTGAGTACATTATTTACCTGGTTCCTGAGATTTATTATAAAGTATAAAACAGTGCAGTGTTTAGTAGACTAAATATCTAATAATTCATAACTTGCAGAATTGTCCCTCATTTATATAACAAACATTAAAGCAAGATGTAATGATACAAAATGGTAAAAGAATCTATTGGTCTATGGAACCAGGAAGGCCCTAATGGAGCTAGGGAACTGTCCCAAGTTAGGCATCTCTAATGGGCTGACTGTTCTTTATACACCACTGCTGTTGTAAGATTATCTGTAAATACAGTCTGCATCAAGCTACTGTCCAGCCTGGTCTGGTTTTGTCCTAGTACATAAGCGTTCTTCCACGCTCTTCTGGGTTGAGTTTATAAATAACAGTTGCCAGTTGCATCTATATTTAAAGTACTGACTTATAAAGTGATTGCTGTGAGCACTAAGAAAGCCAGAAGGAGCTAGTGATCACTGTGATTGCTGCACCTACAACTCCAAATCCATTTATTGTTGGCTCTGCTTCAAAACAGTGTTCAAAAGTTTTAGAGTAAGACATAAAGTGGAAACAAAAATTAAACGGAAACTTACAGCTGTGTAGCAGGCATAGTTAGAGTCCCCAGGGGGCAGTTAGTAAGACAGATTGATTCTAGACAGGATAGACAGAAAGAAAGCAAAAAGATTGAGGACTATATTAAAGTGAATAGTCAGTATTAGTTGTCTTTTCCAGCAGATGGACATTTCCACTTTGCTAAAGACTGTGCAAGGAAGAGTTACCAGAAAGAGAAATATCAGTAGTATTGTTAGTACATAGCAAGGAATGCTCTACAGACATAGACTACAAAAAAGATCTACAAAAAAGGTCAACTTTATACAAATAAAGTATACAATAAAAATGCAACAATCAGTTCTCATAGACAAATTGTATCTTTAAGATTAGGGTTACCCCACAAATATTGTTACACCTACACTGATTCTGCACTAGGGGCCACATACTGCTTTGGCTATGGGCCACAATATCACACATTGTACAGTATGTCAGTATATAGCCTGAGCATTAGGTGTTTTTATTACTTGATCCTGATTGCTGCTTTTTAGCTGATATATGGAGCCTAAGGCTATTTTCACGCAACATCTTTTTTTGGCCATTTCTGGACCTTTTTTTTGATGGCCATCGCTTTGGCACCAAAACACACCCTGCAAAACAGCCAAAAAAAAAAGATGTTGTGTGAACATAGCCTAAAGCTGGCTATAGACAAAGTTATAGACATGATACAATAAATGTGCCAGTTGGTTCTTTCCAGCTAAGCATCCATCAGGAAAATGGTAACATCTATTATAGGTTTTGGTACTAGTGTGAAAATTACTCCTGTGTTACAACTAGAAAACATTTTTTATGCAAACTAAGAGAGTTACGTGAATTATTAGTAGTAGTAACAAACAAACATTCCCATAAATGCCTCTTCAAATGTCTTCTTTTATCATCCATACCTTAAAAGAGTCATGTATTCAGCAATTGTCCAGAACTGGGCAATACTTTCAAAACTTTCTTCCAGAAATGATAGACTTTTTTTCCCCTCAATAAGCAAGAACATCTTTTCATAAGACATGATTCTTTTTAAGAGACTAATGCATCCTGCTTAACCAACAATATAGATTATATCACTTTAATGCCAATTGCCTTGGTGGGGCATCACCTAATAACAGCTGGTTGGGTTCATAAAATATTGTTCTAAAGACAAGAAGAATGCACACTAAACGCCCTTACCTCAATAGATGCTTGCTCAATTTTTAACAGTTCTGCAGCATTGTGGTTTCTGTAGCCTCTTGTTGGACTATCTGGAATTTGCTTTTGATCTTCTAAGATTTTCTTGCTAAGAATTCTGGCAGCATTTTCTGTCAGTGAGTAACCTGGAGGGGCAGAGAGGTCTTGCCTGCTACAGTTGACATCAGTGTACTGATCCCTTTGGAGCTCTATAGTTATTCTGATAGGACTTGGCGACCTTCCCCTCCCATCTAAGCATACTTCAGACATGGTCCCAAACTCTGGTCTGGCTTCTGCCGACCGAGATCTACTACTTGGCCTAGATGTTTTTTGCAAATGGTCACAAGTTACTGGGCTGTGGTCAATGATGTTGAATAGACTTGAAAGACCATCATTGATAGTTGTATGAACTGGACTCTCTCTTGTTGTTGTTGATCTAGCCCAGGCAGACTCATTGAATCCTTTTTGGGGTGTACCTAAGGTGACACGATTAGCTTGCTGATCTGCTTTGGGTAGAGGTTTCTTCTGCAGTTTTGGGGAACCATATTTCGGGGAACAACAACTACGTTCAAACTTAGCTTGCACCTTTTCAATAGCGGGAGCAACTTGCCTGCTCCTCAAACTACGAGAAGGTGAGGAAATAGGGGTAGAACCTCCTTTTGGAGTTAGACACTTGTGTGGACTGCTGGTAATGCTTCGTAAAGCTTCAGTTTGCAAGCCAACACTAATGGTTTGAGTGGTTTGCGTTCCTGTACTCTTTAAACCATTGGTCTGACAAGCAATGTCTCTGAACTGAGATTCTGCTGGGTTTGTTCGGATAGCATTTCTTACAGAATTGGCAACTTCTTTCATGTCATCGCTCATGTTTCTTGACAACTCTATACTGTGCAATGAAGATGCAAAACCGACAGTAGTGCAAACAGGTCGATCCATTGGGTGTAAACCACTCTCTAAAAAGTCTTTATGCTGATTATTAAGCTCACACGGCCATCTTCCATATACCTCAGTGGAACCATTTCTTGCTTCAGGGACATTTCCATTTGCTTTAGTTGTAGAAAAAAGTAAATCTGGTTCAATGTGTGTTATCTCTTCATTGCCATTAATGACAGATTTATCAAACCTACGAACCACAGGTGGACTGTGGAAGACCCTGACCCCCATTCTTTCTGCAGCAACAGGGCTTCGCGGAGACTGCTTCAGGCAGTGTTCAGGACTGGTCACTGTGTTTGTTGTCATAGTAACACTAGTAGTAAGGAACCATGAAGAAGACTGGAATGTTTCAGAAGGTGACTTTGACTCCACTTTTCCATTCCCTGCTCTTTCCCCACCTACTCTCAAGATTTTATCACCCTGGCCCACACTACTATAGTCCCAATTCTTGTTAAACTCTTCAATGTACTTCAGGTCATCAGGGGACAAGGGGGGAGTTAATTCATCCTTGTCGCCAGAAAGATCTAAATTCTTGTCGGGAAGGAAAGGAGAGCTCTCCATTAATCGATGAAATTCAGACATGGAGGAAACAGACATGACCCTATAAGACAAAGGGCATGTAAGCATCAAGAAATGTGGCTCCATCCTTTGAAAAAATGTCAAAACACAGGACAGGGAAACATGCATGGCTACAAAAAGCATGCAGATCAAAAAAATACACGCAAACTCCACCGCTAAATCCACAAAACATGGGGTATAGGTAATGACAGGTTTAGTAGTAATACGTACCTCTGCAATCCTCCTTTTTGTATATCTTCCTGCAATAATAAGCAACATAGGTTTGTCAATGACCATAAAAGTGTCATATCACACATTTATCTCTAGGAAGCAGTGTCCATTGATATACATTACCTTTTGGATAAACCATGCCATACCAAGTATCAGATTTAGAAACTATGACTTATTATACCATGAAATTCCATGTAAGGCACAGTAGTAAGGTATTTAGGGGCAGCATGAGTAGATTTACTTAGTTCTGCACAAGATGTTTTATTTTTATTCTTCTTTCATGTAAACCTATCACCAGTTGCATGTAGACTTAACTATGAGCAGAATTAAACAATGAAGAGTTTCCTTATCACCGTAATATATTATTCACTATGGATAGCTGTTCTGTTTAAGGCCTTTTTAGTCACAGCTGCAAATTCAGCTGGAAATGGGGATCCTAGTCACTGAGGTGGTCTCTCATGATTGATATTGCTCCCTATTCGCATATATAGAGGGAGGGATCTATCAATCAGAACTGTTGGACCACCCCAATGACTTAGAGCCATGTTCCCAGCCAAAGTTACAAGATTCCCCTGAAACAGCATACCCATCCAGGGTCAATAAAAACATACAATTTTTATAAGCCAGCCCGTCAGTGTTTAATTCATCCTGTTGTTCAACCAGTAGCCAACTGGCGACAAGTTCCCCTCCAATAGGAAGCACATGTTAGAAGTGAACCTGTTATGCGTAGACCTGTGGGATAAATAACATTTTGTTGGGGAGAGGTTTTTTTTTTACATGAGAAAGAAAAACATTAACTGAAGTAATTTCCACGTCTAGGTGTAACGCACACCGAAAGTGGGACATGGATCTGAAACAATGCAGTAAAAAGTATGTTCCTCTGAAGTTTTTACTTTTCCTAGTTTTATCTCTCCTTAGCTTTGAGATAAGGACGAGTAGGTTAGAAAATAATGTTTTTCTTTCCTTGCCTATAATATGTAATACTCTCAATGATACCTAAATATTTTTATTGTATTAGGAGAAGTATATCTACTATATCTTGTCTCCCTTCCCTTTTCCCCTATCCTTTATTTTTACTGTTATTCTAAAAAACCTACAATAAAATTTTACTGGGGGAAAAAAAGTATGATACCTGCTTCTTGTCAAAGCACAGGAGTGTTGCTCCTCCCCTTCAAATTACTTGCTATTTTGGGCTATGTTCCCACAACGACTTTGTAGCCAAAAAAAACCCCATCATTGTTTTTAAAATAATGTCCGTAAATAACCACCATGATTATTATTAACCCCTTCATGACCGAGCTCAAAATTACCTAAATGACTATACCAATTTTTATTTTTGCCTTTTTGTTTTTTTCCCTTTTTGCCTCCTAAGAGCTCTAGCACTTTCATTTTTCTATCTACAGGGCTATGTAAGGGCTTGTTTCAAGGAACAGGTGTACTTTGTATTAGCACCTTTCATTCTACCATAACATGTATGACGGAACCCCCAAAATATTATTTATTAAAATAAAAATAGGTGAAATTGGAAAAAAATGCAATATTGTAACCTTTGCTGGGTTCCTGTGTCTACATAAACACTTTACGGTAAAAATTACATGATATTGTTATTCTAAAGGACAGTCCGAACAAAACGATACGTACACTTACACAGATTTAGTTGTTTTGTTTTTTTTGCAGATTATTATTAGTAAAATGCCCCTATTGTGACTTTTATCATTGTTTTAGTTTTTCATCTATGGGGCTGTATGGGGTGTCACTTTTTGCGCCATGATCTCTTGTTTTTATGAATACCATATTAGTATAGATCACAGTTTTGATTTTTTTTTTTTTTTTTTTTTATACATATAATGTGACAAAAAAATCAGCCACAGGCAGACTCTATATGCAGAACACTGTCCGGAAGGCACAGAGGAAGGTAAGAGACCTCCGGAGGTCCGGGAAAGCGATCGGGGCCCCCGCAATCACACTGCCGGAGTTCTGATGGGTAAGTGACAGGAGATGCTCCTGTCACTTACACTTAAAGTTTAAGGGGTGAATGACAGGATGCAGCACGATCGGTGCAGCCTGTCATTAATGGTGAGAGCCCGGCTGCTATGAAGCGCACTCTGCTCCTGAGCACGCTTCATAGCGGGATATGCACTCTGGACGTACCTGTATGCCCAGGGTCATCTGGTGACAGCAGCCAGGGCGTACAGGAACTTCCAGGGTCGTCATGTTAACAGCCGTCATTATAAAAAAATTGACGTGTGAACATAGCCTTAATATTCCTGACAGAAAGTCTTTAGGAACAAACTCAAGTCCCCATCTAGATGGGTTCGGGCTGCTTTAAGGTTTTTACTAGTATCCTTAAAACATTATGTATATGTGATTATATTTGGTCAAATGTATGTCAATGTGAATGTAGATGTAATTTGGAAAGCTCTATACAATGTCTCTCAGCAGAATACTGACGTGTCAATCATTTGCATATGTGAGCAATAGTATGGACAGTAGAGATTTTGGTAGAGATTTCAGACTGATAATCCTACGTAAGATACGTCAAAGTCAGTTCTAGAAAACAAAATTACAGTGCTAACTAGTTTATTTTAACACAAAAGACAGATTTGAACTTTGAAAAAGACTATAAAAAGATAAAAATGTAAGGGTCTAAAATAGTACAATAAATAGATAAAAGACATCAATGCAGAAGAGTACACATAAAACAGCTGCAGCGTTCACGGCTGGAATAAGAATCACGGGTGATTGAAGTGCAGTACTATGAAGTAAATCCACCTACATTCTGTGGCCAAAAATGGAGCAGCAAGAGAGAAGACGCATTACCTCAGTGGAGAACTTATCACGCTCCAGTTTGCGGGGCTGAGGCAAATCGGCCTCGTCAGCAGAATCCAGAGAAAGTGCATCAAGGAAGAGGTTTTCAGAGCCAGAGCATCGATCAGTCCCTTTTAACTTGGGCAGTAACTGTTCTTCAAATGGCATTTCATCAGAATCAGAAAACGACCTGGACGCGTGAGACTGGGACCTAGGCAGTGCGGCCTTGGATAAATACTGAGTGACAGCGCCATCACTTTGGTCAGTAAGGAAAGGGTCTGTTTTTCGGGGGCTTGACTCTTTTTGAAACTAGAAAATAAGCAGATTAAAATAACCTCTTAGTGAAGTATTTTATTGCTAAAACCTAAAAAATATTGCTTTCACAGAAGAACCTAGTTACTCCAAAAATAAAAGATTTTAGTTTCCATAGTGGCACAGTATTTGACTGGTGTAAAGTAAATCATGGCACAATAAATTCAAACAATCAATCAATCAGACATCTTGGGGGACATTAATTGACCGGCATGCAAGTATGCTGGTCTTAAATTAAGCCCTGCCCCCTTTTCTCGCTGGGATTAACGCCTCTTAGTAAAGCCGGCCGGCCCAGCGCTTGACCTTGCAGTCACTGCAACAACAGGCATATATCATGATAAATGTGTTATAGACCAGAAGCCAGGCAGGTGGATATATACTTTTGTGGAAAAGGTTCCACGACAACTTGTCATATATTCAGGTAAATCTCTGTTTATTCAGAGTTAAGTAGTCAAGTAGGTGGTCCTACTCAATCACTGAGTATAATTGTACCTATAACAACAGTTATCACTGATAAGAACTGGCCTCTTGACTACTTAGCCAGAATGAGCAGTGATTAACAAGAATAAATGACTAGTTATCCTAGACCTTCCCACAATATTACAAGTCAATCTGCTTAGTTCCTCCTGATCTATAACATGAAGCCTGCAGATTGTACTGCATTTTCAATATGACAGATTTCTTTTAAAGGGGTACTTCAGTGATTTTTTTTTTCCAAATGAACTGTTATCAGAAAGTTGTGCAGATTTGCAAATCCCCATAGGAAAACTCTTCTGCAGTGAACAGTTCCTGTCACGGACAGAGGTGACAGTAGAGAGCAATGTGTCAGACTGGAAAGAATACACCACTTCCTGCAGGACATACAGCAGCTGATACGTACTGGAAGACTTGAGATTTTTAAATAGAAGTAATTTAAAAATCTGTATAACTTTGTGGGGCCAGGTGATCTGAAAACATTTTTTTCCCCACCAGGGTACCCCTTTAACTAGGACAAAATATTTTAATAGCATAGCATAGATTAGTATATTTGCATAAAACCAGAAACCGCCTTTAAGCATTAAAAGTCTCCAGAAAATATTTCTTTTAAGTAAAGTCTTACAGACAAACTGTACACTGAACAGTAGTATTTTACTTCTCCTTTCAGAGCCAGGCATTACTACAACGGAAAAACTGAACCTGTGTCCAGACTCCTGAAAACTTCTGATGCCTAAAGATTACAACTTTAATTATATAATGATATCACAGCTGCTAAACCTATGCCATGCACTGGAAATAATCTGGGGATAACATATACCAAATAATGTTACATTCTGTCATACGGAACCATATATATTATTTGTGGTCAAAGCCATGGGAACAAAGTCTAAATGCTATTCCAGTTGATGTCTGGCAAAGTGTAAGGAGTACCCGCAAACATGAATACCCCTTAGGGTTGAAAGAAGCCTTAAACCATAGCTAAGGAGTGCTTGTGATGTATTTAGCAATGTTAAAAGTGTACTAGGTCAGAGACCTGATTTCCCACAGCTCTATACCCATAAACCCTCCACTAGCTGATATTTGCTTTCCTATAAGCTGCTTTTAAGAAACCCCAGAGAACATGATGCCAGGATGGGTTAGGTGATTACTGCTTGAATGGTATAAAAGTTTCCTACTCATGTAAGACTCAGAGACCTATATTTATGAGACGCACACAGTTACTGTAGGTCTGGCTACTCTTAAAGTGATATCCCTGGTATAAGAAGCAAAATCCAAAGGAATTATAGTACTCTACAATGATTTCTAATACAATGTTTTAAAATACATGAAATGACTTGAAAATGTGACTATATATCAAGACAACTCTCTCCTGAATGTATTAAAAGCAGGAAGCAAATCCGTCTGGAGCTATCCTATAATTTAAGGCTTAGGAGACACTTTAATCACGCTCTAGGAACATTATGCAATTTTATTTAATTCTCCAAACCTCCATTATCCATTAAAAGCAAATCTGATTGGTGTTTTATCCCAAATTAAAATGGTAAATTGAATTATAGCACAAAAATGGTAACATTAGTTTCAGCTGTAGAAGTAAATGTAGAAGCTCTACAGTACACATGAGCAGTCAAATTAACCCCTTAAGGACGGGGCCAATTTTCGTTTTTGCGTTTTCGTTTTTTCCTCCTTGTGTTTAAAAGGCCATAGCACTTGCATTTTTCCACCTAGAGACCCACATGAGTCCTTATTTTTTGCGTCACTAATTGTACTTTGCAATGACAGGCTCAAATTTTGCATAAAGTACACTGCGAAACCAGAAAAAAATTCAAAGTGGGGTGAAATTGAACAAAAAATTTTTTTTTCTTTTTTTTTTTTTTTATTTAGGGGTTTTTTGTTTTTACCCCATTCGCCCTGGGGTAAAACTGACTTGTTATGCATGTTCCTTAAGTTGTTACGATTACAACGATATATAACATGTATAACTTTTCTTTTATCTGATGGCCTGTAAAAAATTCAAACTATTGTTAACAAATATACGTTCCTTAAAATCGCTCCATTCCCAGGCTTATAACGCTTTTATCCTTTGGTCTATGGGGCAGTGTCAGGTGTCATTTTTTGCGCCATGATGTGTTCTTTCTATCGCTACCTTGATTGCACATATACGACTTTTTGGTTGCTTTTTATTACATTTTTTATGGACTTGATGCAATTAAAAAATGCGCAATTTAGCACTTTGGGATTTTTTGGCGCTTACGCCGTTTACCGTGCGAGATCGGAAATGTGATTAATTAATAGTTCAGGCGATTATGTACACGGCGATACCAAACATGTTTATTTATTTATTTACTTTTTAAAACATGGGAAAAGGGGGGTGATTCAGACTTTTATTAGGGGAGGGGGCTTTTTACTAATAACACTTTTTTTTTTTACACTTATACTAGAAGCCCCCCTGGGGTTAGGGTTATTCCCCCTGGGGGACTTCCAGTATAAGTGCATTGATCTCTCATTGAGATCTTTGCTGTATTTCTATACAGCAAAGATTAATGAGATCGGCACTCGGATGCTTTCAGCTGCTGCAGCCGAAAGCGTCCGAGTGCCGAGCCAGGATCAGCGCCATTTTGGCGAAGACCCCAGCAGCAGTAAGATATGTGGATGGCTCCTCCGGGACAACGTCCACGACAATGTCCCGGAAGAGCGATTCACCCCACTAGACACCAGGGAAGTGCTGGATCCGGTAATCGGATGCAGATGTCATCTTTGACAGCTGCATCCGATTACCATATTAGTGGGCACGGCGATCGGGCTGTGCCCGCAAATACGCATGGCCTTACTCTGAACACCTATCTGGGACATATGACGTATGTCCCTAAGAGGTTAAAAGGGTACTCCGCCGGGGGGGTGGGCACTTTTTTGATGGGACCAGGGAGGGGGTGGCTGAGGAAAAAGACGTCCACTCACCTCCGGAGCGCCGCAATGCGGGACCCGCCGCTGGAACCGGGGAGGTGAGTGGACGTCTTTTTCCTCAGCCACCCCCTCCCCGATCCCATCAAAAAAGTGCCCCCCTGCTGGAGTACGCATTTAATAGATGCACATAGCAGAATCTTTACAGATCTGCAAACGAAGGCCTTATGCACATGCTCAGTATTTTTTCAAGTCCGTAGATTCCTCCCGCTATCCATCCGTATAATCCGCTAAAAATTACGGATAGGGCATATTTTGTGCATCAGTATTTCTGTAAATCTTTTTTTTTCTTCAACATTTCAAATTATCACTCATCCGTATTTTTTTACGGAAATACAGATGCCAAACAGGTTACAATCCATAAAAAATTGCGGATCCCATTGATTTTTATGAGAGAATCTGTAAAAAAACTGGGTCCGCACTAGGACATGTCCTTCTTTTTCAGCATTGGTCTGCGTCCTTGTAATCTACTGATCATGTGAATAGCCCAATAGACAACAACGTGTACTAACTCGAATATTGCATAGTAGCTGCAAGGGCACTGACCATGTAATTCCGTCAGGTTCCTATGTTTTATTTATGGCAGCCTACCTGTTCTATTCTTCTCAGGAGCTCTCTCCGTTGCTGCTCCCAGTCATGCCTCTCTCTGTCAAATTGCTCCAGTATCTCTGCTCTCTCCCGGTTCCAGTTCTTATCACTCTGCTGGACTTGTCTACGAAGGTCCATCACCAACCTGTGGCTCTCAGACAACAGCTTCTTGTACTCATCATGCTCACGGTTATAGGATGCCTTCTTCTCAGTGGGGCTCAAATCTCCTGGCATTTTTGGTTTTCTTGTTTCAAACTACACAAGAGAAATAAAAATATTCTGAACTTTAGGCTTGTAACAAAGCAGAAACCTCAAAGGTATCTTATACACTATGGGGGCCTACTTGTACGTCAGTCTTAAATAAAGGCCAGTCCCCATTTACCCAGACAGATTTACTAAGAGGTGCACGCTTTTTAGTAAAGCCAGACAGACCTGCGCCTGTTGCAGGGATTGTGCAAAAACCTACACCTCCTCCGCAGCAGGTGTAGGTTTTTGCTTGGTTTACCATGATAAATTAGTAAGGGGGGGGGGGCAACAGTTTGTTTGTTTTTTGACTTTTATGGAGGATTTCTCAACATATCTGTGCAGAGGTCATTGTGCAGAGAGGCAATTCACTTATTTTGAATTGCTTAACCCCATCTTATCTATATACTAGTGTCAACTTTCATTGTAATCCTGTCTGTGAAGGTAAGGAGGAGATGGCTGAAAAGTGCCCTCTACTATAAAGAATGGGGAAGCTGTAAGGTACTGGGGCCAAGGTACTCTCTCTCATGGTATGTTTACACAGATAGATTTATCTGACAGATTATTGAAGCCAAAGCCAGGAATGGATTTGAGAAAAGGAGAAATCTCAGTCTTTCCTTTATGAGCTGTTCCCTGTTTATAGTCTGTTCCTGGCTTTGGCTTAAAAAATCTGTCAGATAAATCTGTCTGTGTAACGGAGAAGACTTGTTTTAAAGGAAACCAGTCAAGTCCTAAAGGCTCCAAAACACCTTAGACGTCAACTGGTTAATATTCATTAATATTTTAAGAAATACAAGACATACGATGATGACTCATATTTCTCCAATTGAGAAGTTAAGTCGGATTGGATACAGCACATGGTAAATGTCAGGAAACATGATATCATATTATGAACAGACGCAATGTCTGACTCGGGGAACACCCAGATTTAGGTAGGAAAAGTAGTGATTTATAATCCAAACATTTCATTAGTGGCCAGCGTCTCCGCTCTGCGCTGAATGATCTTGTTCCAGATATTGCAGTCATCCTGCTAATCGTTCTTCCACAAAAACATATTTCAACCTGTCAGTATGAAGTGGTTGCCAGGAGTGATTATAAAATCCTTAGTGCGGTGTCCTGATTACTAAACCACCTGCCACCGGGAACAAACAACTGGTATACAGCTAAAAAGACCCCTAAATACATGATCGCAGAGCTCTAAAGCAGCAAATACATGTTACCAAAGCAAGAGTCATGCTCCGGCTCTATATGGCAAGACTATCACTTGTCACCAGAAGGAAAAATCCCAAATTGAAAATCAATATTTCCAGCAACCTTCAGCAATAAAAAAAATGCAAACACCGGGTGAAAGCATACAAAGATACGCCCATCATTCTCACAGTCAGCATTTAGTCTGATCAAGTATTGATGACAACATAGACTATCAATTCACAAAGTGCAATAGATTCAATAGTATTCCATAAAACACAGGATGTGAACAGGTACGTGTAAGCTAGACGCGTTGCGGCTGTTACCAGACTTTATCACAGCAAGTAAAAGTAATGTATTAGCACAGGATGACATACTGTTTAAAAACTTTCATGTTTATCGGTTTCATGAAAACTGTTGACTGTGTGGTAGCCTCCTGACTCTCCGCTGACCGACCATGTCTGTAGGGAGAAGTGTCAAGCCTGTTGGATTTTCTTCAACCCCATGTAATGGTTTTGTTTTGGGAGGGATAAACCAGTGCCAGAGGATTCTGAAAATTGGGAGAGGTAAGGAGAAGCCTTGATAAATGCCCCCCAATTATTTCTTGCCATAGGCTGTACCCATGTTTTCCTGGCAGCCCTAGGGCAGAATCCAACTTCTCTAGGCGCTAGGAGTCAAATGCTGAGTGTTTGGGGTTGGAGAACTTTGCCGAACCAAACAGTTCGTCAAGCCTTCTGAACACTATTGATAAATAAAAGAGGACCTGTCACCACTCCTGACCTGTCTGTTTTACCAAATACATGCAATGTACATGAAATAGCCATTCTGGATTTCTTATTTTTATAGCTTTGTGTTGGGTCATGTCTTTGTTATTCCTAATAGAAATGTATGACTCGATAACCAACTAACGTGACGATTGGTGATCTAGAAGAGATTTTCCTGTTTCATATTGTATAATGCCTCCCTTCTTAAGATGCTACAGCCCTTTCCTCTTTTTTTTGCACTACAGCCACTGTACAAGGAAAACAGCAACCAAAAGCATCGCTGTGTGGAGACATACTGTAAGGAGACCACCAAGATGCACCTCTATATTTTTACGATGAATGGGAGTTTGGTAGTCAGAGTACCACTGATCAGAAAGTAGTGGCATATCCTAGTGTTACTGTACTCATGTATTACTTTATAAAGTACAAAACCCCCTTGAACATCCAGACTACATTACCCTGAGGACTACATTAAAGTACCCTGAGTTCTGGTGCTCTCGTCTGAGAAGTGGTAAATTAAGATACAAGACTCTTGGATAGACTGGGCTATCACCTTAGAACTCTTATAATTACAGGCTGGAGATTAGATGTAACTGTACAAGCTTTCTGAAAGGATTTATTCCTAGTATAGTGCACTTTGGTTGGAAGCAGAGAAATGAGGTTAATCTCAATTGTAATCTCTGTTTAATCTCGCTCTGTCTCACTAATCTTTTTCCCTGTAGGCACATCTGAGGCGGCAGGCACATCCTCATTTTTTATATGTGAACTGTTTGGTTTTTCAAGTCCTAACATTTTTATTAATTTATTCGCTTGATCTCAAGAACAGTTAACAACAAGGAGACAGTCTGATGGTCACCAAGGTCTGTCCTGAGAAGTTGCTATGTGATAATTTGTGATTTTTACCATAGTACCTGTGTAGAACAGACAAAAAAAAGAAGATACGAGTTGTACAACTATATGCGAAGTGTGGGATTTAATATGACCGACATCTCGTACCAGTGTTAAAAATTGGCCCACCAGCATACAAGCTAAAAACAAACAATTGTGCATATATTATGTGAATATTTGCCCTCTGTGATGCTTGCGCTGGATAATGAATTCCCCTCAAGGTCTAAGTCTCTTCTATCTGGCTTTTAGGCTGCTCAGAGACATACTTTTTGACGGATTCAGCCAATTCCGGTGGAATCTGTAAACAATATTATGTCAATAGGCTATATTACATTGGCAGATTATCCATGTGTAATATTACATGGACCAATATTACCCATGTAACAGGGCCAATGATCAGCCAACATGCAAGCAAGCATTCAGCAGCTGATCACTCCGACACTCCGAGCTTAAAAACTTTTGGCGACACATCTCCATGTGTAATAGGAGATGTGCAGTCAACAGCCGATTAAAGCGAAGGGCCAGGCTTGCTGGCTCATTCGTCCAGCTCTAGCCAAACAATTACTGAGACGTGTAATCTGTAAACGAGCACCCGTATGGGAGATCACACCCATTTACTAAGTGGTTTGGTCCTAAGAACCATCAAAGACATTAGACTCTACATAAATCTTATATCTGTGGTCACCTTTAGACCATAGTTAGATGCTGCATCTTGAAAGGGTACTACAATTTTAAAATAACTTTTCACGTGTCATATAGACATGTGTAAAGTTTTGATTGGTCAGGGTGTTAGCACCTCTAAGATCATTAAACCAAGTGGGGAGAAGAGCTCAGCTGATTCTAAAAAAAAGTCCATGCAGCTAAACAGAGAAAGACCCGGCCCCCCTCACCAAATAGCTTTCAGTAGCTGGAGGTGTTAGAATAGCTTAAAGCAAATGTACCATCAGTACATGCACTTATTTCTCATGTATAGAATGGTGCGGGCGCAGGGAAGCCAATGCCATAGTCTTTTTTTTGCACTGTGTTCCCGTGTACCGGCCTGGGCTGAAGCACTGGAGGCGAGCCATCCCATCCCCAGGGGGAGGAAACCCTTGTCCCGCTAGGACGTGGCTCCATAATAATCAATGGAGATGCATGATAGAGGGGTGGGGGTTTCCTCCCACTGGGGGCGAGGCAGTCCACCTCCAGTGTTTCACCCCAAGCCAGTACCCGGGAATAGGACAGCACCGTACTGGGCTGCGGTTCAAAAAAACTGTGCCGTTCTATCCATGTGAAACACTTAAAGCAAATGTACTGATGGTACATTTGCTTTAAAGGGCATTTGTCAGCTGTAATTTATGTTCCTAACTGCTGAAACTTTTAAATAGCTGTTAGGTCAAGGAGACACGTGGTACCTTTCATGTATCCAGCTGTGCTTCCAAGATGTAGAGAAATGCATTTATTCTGTGGTACAAAGAGTTAAAGAGGCTATTCCAAGCTCCTGAATAACTGCAAGCTGGAATGATTCCTTTCTCCCCTTCCCTGCTTTATTGACACCTGAAAACCGAATCCCTAGCAGGATCATGTATGGGAGGGGAGGAGGCGTTACAGCTTGCTAAACTTCAGGGGCTTGGGAAAGCTTCTTTTGACTTTTCTTTTTATAAAATAAAAGCAATTTTTCTATGTTATGGGATCACAGACAGATGTATGAACGGTACCAGGTGCAGCTGACAAATTCCCTTTAAAACAGTCAAAGTAGGCTGTTTTACTCATTTTGCGTAACTCTTGTTAAGCTTTATGGCTATGCTGTGTCTGTAACTCGAGGTGGGGGTGCTGGTGGTGGGGTAACCCCAGATCAGTTCCAAATGGCAATACCACTTTAAAGCGAATGCACCATCAGTTAAGAAAATAAAGTCTACACACTACCTGATTGGGGCTGCCATGCTGAATCCAACGGTGCCCCCCCGGTCTCCAAGATATCAACATTTTTGTGGATATGCTAATTAGCTAGTTTGGTGCACTTAGCAGCGGGCTAATTAGCATATCTACAAATTATAGAAACCATAGAAACCAGGCGGCGATTTTCATAACCAGGGCACCACTGGAATGAGCGCAGCAGCGTCAAACAGGTAGTTGTGGTAACTTAATATACTTGACTGATGGTACATTTGCTTTACTGCTGGCCACACACGATATAGTTGTTCGGCAAACCCTTGTGTTTCCCCCATACAGTTATATTACTGGATCTGAATGGATATCTGAAAAGCTGACATTTATCTAATGTGTATGGTCATCTTCAGTATGTTTTTATCCCACACTAGATATACACCTTGCAGAGTTTATATGTACTGTTCTGGTTGACCTCCTCATAAAACCAGAATATTTATGATTACAAATGTAGTTATTAGCTTCTGCCATGGAGTATGGGGTTCCATACCTGCTCCAGACGACATCTAAGTTCTGTTTCCTCCACTTCCCAAGCAGCTTTGTCCTCAGCATAGCGTTGATGGACTTTGTGTCTGTCTGTTGCCTCATCCCGCAGTTCAGAGCGGAAATCATCCAATAAGCCCTTAAATGCAGCAAGGAGGCGACGATTTTCAATTGCCTAAAGGAACAGTTAGAAATAAATCAACTTAAGATGTAACAAAGTGACCTCTATAAATAGGGGCTATATACGGAAATGTTATTATTATTCTATTACGCATACTTACTGGTAGAAGGTAAATTATATCAAAGCTATTTACTAAATAATCTGCAGACAGAGATTTCCATACTCATCATATGTTACTGTCTACATTAATTATGAATCCTCCTCATCCCCAGGGATTGATGTTCCGGCCTTTTATATGAGATAGGTGAGTAGCCACAATGACTGCATTGATGTTGTGGTTGGAAGATGTCCATCTTAATACTCCCCAAGGAGATTTTGGCAGTCATCATCCTACCACAAATTCAACAGTGAAAACAGTAAAAAAAGGGGTCATTTACACTTTTGTTATATTGTACATATCTGACTATACTAAGAGGAGTAGTTTCATAGATAGCATACAAAGGCCTGATTTAGATCTAGAAGCACAGGGATCAGCACTTCTACCTGCTGACTCAACATTACAATAGAACATTGCTTATCACTCCGATGTGTTGTACCTTATCTGACACCACAAGAACACATTTCATTGATCTACCTAGAAACATTGCCTGGACAATTGTAAATCATCAGGGCCCCCGGTGGCAACAAAAGTTTAATGCTATCTGAAGTGATTTTAACTATTTTAGGTAATTTTACTGTACTAATCTTTAGTGCCACAGTTGTTATACTGATCCATGCTTGTGACAGACAGAGGCAGCATGGGAAATATAAAGAAGAATGAGTTTCGTTTACAGAATGCTTCCTTATGCTGAACAATGCCACAGGAAGAGCAGCAGATAGGGGATGAATACAACTGCTGAAAACTGTTATGTGATGTTCTGCAGCAGCTCTGGACAGGGAGATGGCAATAGTGGCTATTGCTGTATGCAGCGGGACCCAAATGCCGATTGTTTGGACTTTGGGTAAGCTGGCTCATCTCTAGTGGTTATAGAACTGGGGCAGACAGATAGATTGGACAACTGCAATGGTACCAGCGGTTTGGGGAGGGGGGGGGGAGGGGGGAGATTAGCTCAGATATGAGATTCCATTTCCAAAAAAAACATTTACATATTGTATATATGGTGCAGGTATGCCAGACCTGCTTTTTGTATTCCTTTCTGCAAATGCAATGTGACGTGCTTCAGCTTGCAGGCATTGAACACTGCAGTACCTGCTTCTGATGCTGGAGTATCTCGGCTGTCTGTAACTGAGGGCTGAGGTCTCGGCTGTGCTCTGCTGTGGAATGTTGGGGATAATCTGTTAAGGCAAACACTCCGTCATCCTCCTCCTCCTCCTCCACTTCTTCCAAGTCAGGATCACCTTCTCTAAAGTCAAAGTGTGCAGCAAATTCAGGAAGGGCGATCAGCTGGTCGATCTGCACAGAAGCAACAGTTCACAAATCAATCTCCTCATCAGTTGTAAATGCAGTGTTTTAGGCCAGAATAGTCACCTACAGCTGCAGAGACACATCAAGCTTTTGGGGAAGTAAGAATAAGTCATCAAGTTGCGCTCAGTACAAATATACAACCATATTACACAATAAGTTATAAATCCAATATTACACCAATCAGCCAAAACATTAAAGCGATGCTGTACCCACAATCTGCCCCCTCCTAACCGCTTGTACCTTCAGTTTAATCCAAGATCTGTCCTGGGGTCCGTTTGGCAGGTGATACAGTTATTGTCCTAAAAAATACTTTTAAGCTTGCAGTTCCAAATTGGAGTGTCTGTGTCCAGGCTTGCATCGCCTCTCCGTTACTCCTCCCCACCCTCTTCACCATTAGGAATGCTCCTGGGCAGGTTTTTTTTCTTTTCATCACTTGTCTGAAAACTGCACAGGTGCCTTAACGTCCAACACATGTGCAGAGTTCTTACAGGTGATGAATAGGAGAATACCAGCTTGGGGCATTCCAAATGATGAAGAGGGCAGGGAGGAGGGACGGAGGGCTGGTGCAAGTCTAATGCACAGACACTCTAGGCCACGCCAATTTGACACAGGGCTGCAAGTTTAAAAGTTGTTTTTTAGGATAATAACGGCATCATCTGCCGAACGGACCCCAGGACAGATCTTGGATTAAAAGCAGCTATCTGAAGGTACAAGCGGTTTGTGGGGGGCAGATTGTGGGTACAGAGTCGCTTTAAGAATGCCTAAAAAATATTGTGAATCTCTTTGATCAAAATTACTGTGGCTCATTCATGGAGTCATGTACTCCACTGTGGGTATTTACCATGGGATACCCCAATCACCCCTACAGACCTGTTACTTTGTAGATGCTTTGACCTAGTCATCTAGCCATCAAAATATGGCTCAGAGTCACTTAACTTACACTTGCCCAACTCTACTGGTTCTAACACATGGGTGTAAAGAACTGTTTTGGAGATGTGTTTTTGGAGATTTACCTGCAGTAACTCATCTCCTACTTCTTCTTCTTCCACCCTTTTGCATTGTCGCCAATGTGCCAGCAGCCACTTTAATTTGACATAAAGAACAAAGACATTTTGTTTGAAGTTCCTCAGATCTTGCTCGAGGAGGCTCTTTTCCTGACCCCATGTTTTCTCCTCCAACTTATTCTGCAGTGTGAGGCTCTGCAGCTCCAGGTCTTTCCTCCTGATGTTCTTTAGATGCTCTTCTTCTATCTGTGTGATGAAAAGCAGAAGGCACTTCAACATAATATATTTAACCTACATCACCAAGGTACATCAATGTTTGTCTTTATCATGACATGTACAGTTTTTCACTGGCATTTATAGTTCTCCCAACAATCTAAAAGAAAAGATTCTACTGTTGATTTTCTTAACCCATTTTACTCCTTTTTAAATCAATGGCAGCAAAGCAATGATGAGACATACACTATATATTGAATGTCCTGTACAAAGATACTTTTCTTTGCTTACTAATCTGACAAAATGATGACATACAGAAGAGAGAATAAAGCCTGAATATCACTCTGCAACAACAGATTAATATTTTATAAGACATATGGATTTGTCATACTGGAGCTCAGCACCATCCATATCTATCAGCAGCTTGTGATAAGTGAGCATTTACATAGGAATGACGGTAACGCCTAATAGACAGCATTACAGCAGCACATAACTACAGTACATCTAATTTATACCCATCACCACAACAGTGAGATATAGACAATATCTGCTGTGAAACGTCTGATAATACCATGTGCATGGCACTTTGGGGTAATCAGTAACGTCATTTTGGGATCTCTTTCAGCCCATCTCCCCTGGCAGTTTGTGCAGTACTGGATTTACAATGACTAAGATCCCAGACATAGAAATAAGCTGGAATGAATGAATCTGTTTTCGTAGACTGATCATTTATAACACTGGGTGAATGTTGAATTGTCTCTTTGGTTGCATTGTCTAATGACAGCAGCACCTTTTAAGAGGTTGGATATATTAGGCAACACATGACCAGTCGCTTCATGAAACTGAACAATGGGAAAGCGGAAGGATCTTAGGGATTTTGACAGGGACCAAACTGTTATGACTAGAAGACTTTCAGAGCATTATCAAAACAGCAGGACTTATAGGATATTCCAGGGCAGTGATTGTTACCCATTAAAACTGGCCAGTGGTGAAACCGAGTCCTGGAGTCCAAGGCTCATTGATATAATGGGATGCTCTTGGCATTGTTGGGAAACCTTGGGTTCTGGTATTCATGTGAATGTTACCTTGACATGTAAGACCTACCGAAACACTGCTGCAGACCAAGTACACCCTCAATGGCAACAGTATTCCCTAATGGCAGTAGCCTCCATCTGCAGGATAACATGTGTGTAGTAGGCCTCCAAAGTCCTCAGATCTTCCAGTTAAGCATCTGTGGGGTATGCTAGACTTCCATTATACATGGCTTGATTTGCTGCCTATCATAGAAAAATGGCAGTGACTCCCCATCTTCATTACTCTTTGGTTGTAGGCTGAATTTTCTGACTCTGGATTTATTTAGCTAAGGAACTTAAAGGGGTACTCCAGAGGAAGAAAGTTTTCAAATCAACTAGTGTTAGAAAGTTATACAGATTTGTAAATTATATAATCTCAAATCTTCTTGTACTTATCAGCTGCTGTATCTGTATGCTCTGCAGGAATCAATGTTTTCTTTTAAGTCTGACACAGTGCTCTCTGCTGCCACCTATGTTCGTTATAGAAACTGTCCAGAGCAGGAAAGATTTTCGACTGCTCTGGACAGTTCCTGAATTTGACAGAGGTGGCAGCAGAGAGCACTGTGTCAGACTGGAAAGAACACACCATTTCCTGCAGAACATATAGCAGCTGATAAGTACTGGAAGACTAGAGTTAAAAAAAAAAATAGAAGTAATTTACAAATCTGTATAACTTTCCAACAACAGTTGATTTAATAAAAAAAATTTCCGGAGTACCTCTTTACATTTATTAGGTAGCCCAAAAGTGGTGCTTGCTTATTAGTATCAGTCTTGATCATCTGGTACAAAGGCCAAGAACCAGCTGTGAGAATTCAGAGGCCTAAGTTATCAGATAAAAAGAGAAGGAACCATCAAAAGCTAATTTCAAATGTCAGAAAAGTAGGAATGTGTCAAAGACCTGGTTCAAATGTGCCTAATAAAAAAATAAAAATTTAATCTTAAAAAATGAATGTCAATAAAATTAATCAAATTTTATACCAACGATATGACTTATATGCGTTAGGTATAAAAATAACTATTATCATTTTTTTTTATGAACATACATTAAAACTGTAAGTATGTTGTCTAGACACAAGATGTTAGCCATGACGGTGGCAGAGGAAAGGATATACGTTTATGTTTTGGAATGATAGTGTTATTATGTAGGACAGTGGAGTATGACACCATTGTACAGCTTATTGTGCTCCACAACAGACACACAAAAGAGAAACCTCATGAAGAACAAAGACAAGGCCATTGTTTTCTTGTTACCCAGTGTTCTATTTGTTTGGTGAGTGAAATGTGGCTGGTAGTGGATTAGAGATTCATAATACCTGAATGAGCCTGTCTGTCACCTTGTCATGCTCTTCTTGGTGAAGTCTCCGTTCCTGTTCAAGAATAGCCTGTAGTTCACGTAACGCTGAATTCTTTTCAGGTGACACATGATTGCTGAGCTGATTATTAGAGAAGACATACAGCAGTGTCACTTATAGATAAGTCAGGGCATAAGCAAAATGATACAAAAACAGCAAACCCCCTGATACTAGCACTATTCACCGAAAACAAGTTCTAACTGTGTATGTTCACATTTCTTCAGTAACCAACCAATAACGTTAACTTTTCGTTCTAGTGATTTTCAGTGATTTTAGATTATTTGGGACTGAGTTGGGAACTTTAGAATTTTCATGAAGGAGTATTCCAGAGAAAAAGCAAAAAAAAAAAATGATTTAACTGGTGGCAGAAAGTCATACATATTGGCAAATGACTTCTATTAAAAAAATCTAATAATTAAAAAAAAATATATAATAATTACCAGCTGCAGGAGGTTTTGTCTTTCATTGCAATCTGACAAAGTGCTCTTTGCTGCCACCTCTGTCTGTGTCAGGAACTGTCCAGATCATGTTCAGAGTTGGCAGCATGGAGCACCATGTCACACAGGAAAGAACTATACGATATCCTCCAGGACATGCAGAAGCTGATAAGTACTGGAATGCTTACATTTTATAACTCCTTAGGTAACACCAATACGCTATTTCAATGCTGTCACTAATGGGCCTTATTCTACTACATGTGCCTTTTTACAGCAGTATCAGAATGTTGTGCTCTAGTGCCAAAATCATGAGAGATCAGCTGTCTGTAAGAAAGCCTGGCTCCATTGAAACTGCCCAAAGCGAAAAATCCTCTGCTCTTGGTAGTTTAACCTGTTAGATGTTGCTGTCCAATCATGACAGCTGCATGTAACAGGTTCTGATAGTGTGATGGTGGTATACTTACCCATTGGAAGTTCAGTGGTGGTCTCCATGGCGGGCCTCTTCATGGCTGTATAGATTGCTTGTCAGCATAACAGTGACACTACAGTGGTAGTGTGTGTAACAGTGATCAGCAGATCACTTTTACATAAGTGTAAAAGTGAAAAATGTGTGAAATAAAACATAATAAAAATCCTCCCATCCTACCCCTCCCAAACATTTAAAGCGGCACTATCAGCAGGTTTGGGCCAGTCAACCTGCTGATATGAGCCGGCCGCTATTTCCCTCAAGAATCCCCGTCTGTCCTCTTTATACCTGTACAGTCCGGTATAGTGTTGTTTTCAGCTAATTACTGATATGCTAATTAGCGTGCTAGGAGCATTTGGGACGTTCCCCATGCACCGGGAGAACCCTCTCGGGCTGCCTAGCCTGCCCCCTCCCGGCCCACCTACTTTGCATTTTCATATATGCATAGCTAGGCCGCTTGTTACGGCGCATGTGCAGGAAGCAGCCCGTTACAAGCGGCCTAGCTATGCACATATAAATATGCATAGTGGGTGGGCTGTGGGGGGCAGGCTAAGCGGGCCGAGCGGGTGCTTCGGGAGCATGGGGAACACCCCAAATGCTCCGAGCACGCAAACTGGCATAGCAGTAATTAGCTGAAAACAACACTATACCGGACCACACCGGAATAAAGAGGACAGCATAGGAATCCTGAGGCCGCTTTAAATGACATTTTATTCCCCATACAACATGAATTGTTACATCAAATTATACCACTATTTACACTGCACGGTGCACACTGGAAAAAAAAAATATTTAAACCGACAGCGCCAAAATTGCTGTAATTTGTCAATCCGCCTCAGAAAAGACATCATAAAAGAGATTAAAAAGTCATATATATGCAAAACTTGTTATCAATAAAAACTACACATCTTCCCTCAGAAAATGTGCCTGCAACCAGCTCTGTCACAACAACCATGCACATTTGCTATCATTGCAACCGAGTGACCCAAAGAATACAATTATATAATAAAAATGACACTTTTCCATTATTCACCCCCCCCCCCCCCCAAAAAAAAGAAAGGAAGAAAGAAAAGGTTTAATAAAGATAAATCAAAAAGTTACATGAATCCCAAAATTGTGGCAATAAAAAGTAAAATAACCCCGCATATGGCTACATGGGCAAAAATAAAGCAACGGTATGACTCTTGTAGAGCAGTAGAAAGTAAAAAGATAGCTCGGTTACTAAGGGGTTCTGTATAATCTGTATAACTTTCTGACATCAGTTGATGTAAAAACAACTTTCTCTAGAATACCCCTTTAACACCAAATAATGTCAATGCAGAGCTTCCTACACTCATAGCTCGCTCTTCCACTGCACTAACGGATGAAAGCAGCCCATGCCCAGAATGGGAGGGTATCCTAGTGGTTGGATTGCCATATATAATGACAAGTCAATAAACACTGCTGTGGGGGGACACTGTTTGGTTAGTCACTAGAATACAATGTCACTCAATTTTTATTAGGAACAAGCTGGGAAATAAGGAGTTCAGTTGGGATGAGAAAAAAGGCAAAATAAATAAATATAAAAATCGGCTTTGGTACTATGGCCATAAAGAGTGTTTTATACAAAAAGACTGGTTTGTGGACAATGAGCGCCCTGATGCTGCTACTCTGCACCTATCCTGACCCCTTGTATGTGCAGACAAATCAGTGTAGGTTGCTGCACACAATATGTCTTGGACATTTCCTTAAACAGTTACCAAGCCCTGCAATCTGTCAAGTGGGGTATGTTTGGCAAAGGGTGCATATGAAGTATGTGCGGTTTATACTATAGTCAATCCCCAGGGCACTATTTACTTAAGAATTCTTATCTGGACAAATGCATATAGGAGATTACACCACGTACAGCCTAATAGTATTCATCATATGAAAATTCATAATTACTTCGATTCAAGTTCTTTTTGGTTTCTGTAAATCGCTAACAACTAGCATTCTATTTGTTTTATATATCATATATATATATATATATATATATATATATTTAGCAGAAAGCATAGTGCTTTTTGTCTTTTAATGTCTACTATACCCTTCTTATCCCCTTTTTGTCAGAGGTCACATGTTGTGTAAATATTACATCACATCCAGCCTAACATTACATGTAAAATTCTGTGTGGATATGACTGCATTGCAATAAATGAAATCT
Source organism: Dendropsophus ebraccatus (assembly GCF_027789765.1). Taxonomy (NCBI): domain Eukaryota; kingdom Metazoa; phylum Chordata; class Amphibia; order Anura; family Hylidae; genus Dendropsophus; species Dendropsophus ebraccatus. Next base: position 72,986,697 of record NC_091455.1, on the reverse strand, counting down.
GTGCTGACAATCCGGGGCTTTTCTCCAGCAGACAGGACATGCTGATGATATAAATAATCACTGATATGTCTAGAGTTGTGATTTTAGTAAACTGCATGTGAATGGGGCTTGTCCAATTCACTTACATTGTACATTTTTACAACAAAATATGTGAGCCATATAGAATGCCCTGTGGCACAGATTTTAGGAATGATAGAACACCAGTTGTCAGTGCAGCCATGTGTAATATCTGAGCAATGTCTGAAAACATGGTACCACACTGTACAGAAATGAAAACTTAAAGGGGTACTATCAATTATGAATCTAACCTGCTGATAGCTCCCTATTGTGCATAGGGCGGCGAAGAGGAAGGTATGTCTCTTACTTGTATCCTCTGCGCCATTCTGTACAGTTGTTAATGTAATTGTGTCTCCGGTAAGGCCGTTAGGAGCGCTGCCCATCCCCCAGAGCACTGATCTGAGGGCAATAACCCCTAGTACTCCTAACAGCCTTAAAGGACAAGTGCCATGAAAAACTTTTTCCCAGTAATTGAAGCACATTACAAAGTTATATAACTCTGTAATGTGCTTCAATCACCTATCTGCCTCCCTTCCCTGTCTTTTCCCCCCTCCACCCCCCACCAGGAAGTGTCCTAACTCACACAGACCTAATGACTGTCGTCACCGTCTCCAAGCTCTTCTCTCAGCTCCTTCTCCTGTTACATCAGCCTCCCCCCTCCCCTGTCTTGTCAGGTGACTAAGCTTGCTCAGCTCCCATTGGCTGAGCAACTGCAAGCCATCACTTGGACTGGGGAGGGGGGCTGCTGTAACAGGACCTAGAGCAGCCCTCCTGCTGATGACTCACAAGAAGAAGCTGCCTGGTGACGGTGATGGCAGTCATTAGGTCTGTGTGAGTTAGGACACTTCCTGCTGGGTGGTGGAGGGGGGAAAAGACAGGGAAGGGAGGCAGATAGGTGATTGAAGTATATTACAGAGTTATATAACTTTGTAATGTGCTTCAATTACTAGGAAAAAGTTTTTCATGGCACTTGTCCTTTAACAGAGACACAATTACATTAACATCTGAACAGGAACAGTGTTGATGATGAAGGTAAGAGACATACCTCCATCCTCTGCACCCTGTGTACAATCTGTAGCTATCAGCAGCTCAGATTGGTCTAATTCTCTCAAGACTGCATCTAGCTTCTCCAGGCACCTCTGCTGAAAGAAATGAACTTTGCATTGATTATGGAGGTACACTAAAGGGAATGTGTCACATCGAAAATGCTGTCTCATCTGCAAGCAGCACATTAAGGGAGCCAGAAGACAGAAGCTGAGCGGAGTGACGTTTAATACAGCAGGAAAAGATTCCGTGCCCAAGCGGACTTATGTGTCCTGTGGGTGGTCTCATAAGTGACTGACACCAGATTCCCTGTGAAAGATATTACGGTGCACGCTGGCCATCTTCTTTGGGAACACCACCCCCTAAAGACCAGGCTTCAATGTAATTTTGTATGCATTGTATATTGAATCTTTTCTCACAAAATTATATTATCAGTCTAGTAACCGTCCCCTGCTCTATTACCCTGCCTGCATATTGCTTCACATTTCCAACATTTTCTTCCTTTTTACATAATTTATCACTGCTAGTTCTAAAACATATATCTTTTCTGCTTTCATGCCTTCTAAAATATAGACTTATCTTGACGCTTACTTACCTTCACAGGCAGCCATTTTTCCCCTTTTAGACTAAATAAATAAATGTAAAGGTGGAGCATGTTTACATAGGACCTGCGGCCTCATCAAAACCCTTTCTCTCTCATAAACCATGTGTGGCTGCTACTCCATAGGTTCCTATGTTTCTTATTTTATTTTTCTAAACCTAAACCCACTCTCTGTCTATTGCTGCTGTTATGTTACCAGTGCATAGACTGCCAGCTGGGCAGTCACAACGCTCAGTTCTCAATGAGGAGAGCACTGAAGTTCACACTCTCATGACCACCCATTTTATAGTATACTAGCATATTGGGCCCCTAAACTAATGGCTCTGGTATCTATGCAATGCAGGAGGCTAAAAGAAAAGCACAGGATTCTGTGTTGCTATGGGTCCTTATGAATTACAGCAACTTAAAAACTATAGACACCTGTGAGAATGATTTTTAAAAAGGTTTTGCTTTGTAGGTATTATGATGCAGAATACATTTTGTGCAAAGGTCTTTGTTAAAATGTTTGCTTGCTTACTTACATAGTCTATATGACTGTCCCCAGCAAACTACCTTACATCTGCTCTCCCCTCTGTTTTCAGCCTGTCTGAGCTTTCCTCAGGGTTTCTCTCCCGCCTGTCTTCTATCTGAGCCTGGTGTGTAACCCCCTTCTTACCCCTCTCTAACAACGAGAGAGCAGAAAGTCCATCAACAATAACAAGAGAAAATCAGTGGAAAGGTGTCCATAGTTTTAAGGTTTTCGAAGAGGCAAGAGTGGCGGCACCTGTTTCTAAACAGCCCTGAACACTTAAGTAAGAGCAGTACGGCAAGGAACAAGCTTGTGAAAATTAATGATTAATTGCTCTCATTGAATTTCCCTTTAAGCCTCGTGCTCCATCGGGAACCATGGTACTAAACATTTTACTCATGCAAAAATGTGTCTTTCTATCCAAATGTCATTACGTCTAGTTGGAAGGGGTTATACAACATTGCTGACCTCTAGACTGAAACAGCCCTTGTCTCCTGGCCTGCCGTGTTCACTGTCTCCATCTGCTCTGCGATGTGACTCGTGAGTAACATGGAGACGGTGTGCATCTTCTTCATGCTCATGATGGAGTTGCCATTCCATTTGTTCCCTCAGCTTGGGCTGCTAAGTGCATGGGCAGTATATAAACACAAAATAAAAAAAAGACCAAGGTGGGGGAGTAAAGAAAAACAAAATAAACAGACATATACACAACAAAATAGGTAAGGAAAATAACTTAAAAACACTACAAAACAAAGAAAAGCGTGAACAGGAAGACTAACTTAAAAATGGTGGTATAAGACAATGATGAAAACATAACCAAAAAGAGGATGAGCAAAATGATGGGTTGAAATATCTGCAAAGCAAAAGAGAAAAAAACAAGGGGGAAAAAAGAATGCAAACACTGGTTATGAGACGCGCATGCAATGAGAGATGCATGTGTCATACCAACAGCAAGCGTGCAAGCAATGAAAGCTTCAGAAAACCAAGTTTCTTCCCCAATTTAAGACTACTTCATGCATTTCAATAGGACTAGTTAACTGTCTTGTCATAATGCAAATATATAGCATTATAGTTGATAGTAAACAGGTTATTAACTACAAGGTTACAATCTAATAGCTCAGTTATTACTAAACTTTTTCTAAATGAAGTTGTATGTATACCTTTGACTGTAATTTTGCAGTTAATATACAGATGCAATCTACATATAACACTAAGTAACTTTATAATTACAGTGCATTATTATCTCCTACTTATCCTGAGTTACAGCCTGTTTTATTGTTCAGAGCTGCTTTCACAATGGCAAAAGGTAGTGGAGCTGTAATAGCCCAGCATTTTCTGCTAGTGTAAAGGGAATATGTTGCCTAGATTTTTTTTCCCCCCTCTGATTATAGCCAGATATGGAAACATGTTCTTTTTTTATAATCTGTTCCTTTTTTTTCATGTAATATTTTTTTTATTATTTTTGGTACATTATCATAGGGGCAGTGGACATGCCTGAGCTGTCTTAACAGCATTTAGAGATATGACAATAGACAGGAGCCGTGAAAAGGTAATGCCACAGAAAGGGGGAGGCTGAGTTGTAAACATCATCTATTGTCTTCTCTATCTACTAGTGTCACCTTGCACTTTAAGGCCATGTTCACATGGCGCAAGAGACCGGCCATTCCGTGACCCGGCCAGGTCACGGAACGGCCGGTGTCAGAAAAGATCATCCTGGCTGGTACTGCTGTACCGACCGGATGATCTTTGCTACCGCTTAATTCGGATGCGGGTGCATCCGCGAGCACCCGCATGTGAATTCCACTCTGCACACAATGGAGCGTGCGGCCGCTAGGGATGTGTATACACTCCGGCCGGGATTCCCTCAGGTGTAGCACTACGTAAGTACCACAGAAATCACGGCCGTTGTTACAATGCCTGTGATTACTACGGTGCTTAAGTAGTGTGAACATGGCCTAATGCTGTACAGGTCAATTTTTCTGCAGGTTCTTATTATCGCCACAGGAAAAACAAGGAGCTTTAGCTTAGTTTTAAAGGGGCTATCCAGCGCTACAAAAACATGGCCACTTTTCCCCCTGCCTTGTCTTCAGTTCAGGTGCGGTTTGCAATTAAGCTCCATTTACTTCAATGGAACTGAGTTTGAAACCCCACCCATCTGGAGACAAGAGAGGGGGAAAAGTGGCCATGTTTTTGTAGCGCTGGATAACCCCTTTAAGCTTAGCGGTAAGAATGAAAACTGCAAGACTTCAAGATTATTTTAAAATATAAATAGTAAAATGGAAAATTGGGGGGAAAAAAACGTTTAAAAAATTCTTAAAAACTAAGTGTAACATTAAAATTTGATTTTAATAATAGTCAATTTTCTGAAGATACATTCCCATTAAAGTCTCCATAGAGAAAGCTCAGGTGATTTGCATTCTGAGAAGTGTCACCTTTACACCAGGTACTGGACAGGAATCTGGTGCAGGTATCTGTCCTACTACATTATAGGTGCTCAGCTAAGCTGTCAAGGATGTATAAAGCTGCTTTTAGCCAATATACAAGCTGTAACTGAGGACTAGTATCAGTAGATTAGTAGATCTACATATAAACTGTAAAATTATGTTCAAAGGTGGGCGTGCAATTTGTTATATTACTCTTCCAATGCTAGTTAGCTGGGGAAAAAACAATGTCTATGTGTTAATGACAAAAAGCAAAAAGATCATGTAAACTCACAACATCAAGTTACCTGAAAGTCAGTTATCAGATCCTTTCCAAGATTTCCAATAGGAGAATCTCGAGATGCTGAGGTCAAATTGGACATAAAACTTGATGAATCTGTGAGATGTGGCATTGGGGAGAGGTCTTCTACCTGCTCTTTTAGACCTTCGCCTGTGTTCTCAATCACATCTAGAAAACTATTCAGTTCTTTCTTGAACATTTTCATTTTATTATTGATGCTGTTCAAAACATCTGACCCAGTAAGGTCTTCCTTTTCTTGAGAGCTCCTCAGCACCTCCTCCACAGATCCAGCTGTCATCTGCAGCTTGGCATCATAGATCAGGCTGTCTGTGTCTGTAATAAGGCGGTCCACAGTTCTTCCCAGTCGATCAGCCTCCCGTTTTATGCTCATAAAATATTGTGCATCCTCTCGCTTTTTAGCCAGCTCCATACAGTACACATCACTCACTTCTGATGGTTTTACACTTTCAAAGCCAGACGTTTTTTCATAGGCATCTTCAGAGTCACTCTCCCCGCCAACAGGTCCTTCCCTCTTTGGTTGAACAGGACGTCCATCTTCACTGTCACTTTCTTTTTTTCCTGCGTCACTTTCTGCATCGCTGTCCCGTGGACTTGCTGTTCTCATTCCCAGGTGTGAAACAAGATCATAACGTTGTACATTTGACAATAAAACCCTATTTTCGTATTGGAGTTTCATAACCTTTGCACTTAGGTCACTTATCTGGACTCTAGCAGACTTTAGCTCCTCCTGTGTACCATTGCATTTGGAGGAACTGTCATCGATCCAGACTAGGTCCTGAACTGGTCCAAACTTAAATCTATTTAGCTCTGTTGTAAGTTGTTTATTGTGATCCTCTATCTCTGAAATGGATCTCCTCAAGAGCTCTGCTTCCTCCTCCACAAACTGGAGATGACGCCGCAGCTCTGTGGCAGATTCCATGGAATCACCATATGGTGAGGTAGGAATGCTTGAAACATACTCCCTGCTAAGAAATTCTTTTTCATACTGACACCTGAGGTCTTCCATTTCTGCTTTAATGCCCCTATTTTCCACCTCCAGCTCAACTATTTTTCGGCCAAGGATATTTGCTTCCTCTTCCACCAACTTTAGACGCAGCTTTAGTTCAGCCTCTCTTGTGCTGGGTGGACCTCCAGTTTCCCCTGCTGGAAGAGGACTTTCAACATCTCCGTAAATCGACTTGTATTTTTCTAGTTCTTGCTCTAGTTCGTCTTTCTCTTTTCCAAGTTTTGCCATTTTTTTTCTCATCAACGCTGCTTCTTCCTTTGAAAACTGCAGTTGGCACTTTAAGTCAGCGCTGTCCTCCTGTGTATTAGGAAATACATTCACATTACACTACTGCTGTTGTAAATAAATGGCATGCCATAGTCATATAAGATGCAAACCACAGGCAAACATAAGCGCTGCCATTTTCAAAAATGTCTGACACATCACAGAGACATATCAACATTTCAACATGTCAACTATGGGGGTCTGGATGCTCACACTCCCACCAATCACTAGACAGTGAGGACACCGACACGGCAGAATGCTTCACTCCTTATCTTGGTGCAGGAGACTCACTATATCACAAACTCGTAGCAGAGACAAATAACGAATTATTAAAGGACAATTTTCAAGTACAATGATGCCCTTGACAGCCAAGAGCACACTTTCCCTACTCCATCTATACCTTTTAATACACTCACTTTGCCATATTTCGGCATGTTTATTTATATCACATGCATTACCATTACACATGTGTACATAAAGCTCAGTACAGTTTAGAGATATACAGACGATATTCCCTGCTGACCACCCTTTCAGTAGATTCTTTCAATTAACAGTAATGATTATGGTATGTCACTAGAATCATTACATATTCCTTAAAGGGGTTGTCCGGCGATAAAAAATTATTCACAGAATAACACACATTACAAAGTTATACAACTTTGTAATGTATGTTATGTCTGTGAATGGCCCCCTTCCCCGTGTCACACCACCCCCACCCGTGTACCCGGAAGTGTGGTGCGCTATACATTACCTGTCACGTGCCGACCACGGTCTCCGATCCTCAGCAGTGACGTCTTCTTTGGGAGGCCGGCGGATCTTCCCGAGTGCCAGCCGCCCTCTGTAGCGTCATCCGAAGCTCAGCCGCGATTGGCTGAGCATAACTGTGCTCAGCCAATCGCGGCTGAGCGGCTGATGACGCGGCCACGTCATCAGCTGCTCAGCCGCGATTGGCTGAGCACAGTTATGCTCAGCCAATCGCGGCTGAGCTTCGGATGACGCTGCAGAGGGTGGCCGGCACTCGGGAAGATCCGCCGGCCTCCCGAAGAAGACGTCACTGCTGAGGATCGGAGACCGTGGACGACACGAGATGCGGTGAGTATAATGGACCACACTTCCGGGTCTAGCGTGGGTAGGGGGAAACACATCATACATGTCCGCTGATCGTTGCCTTTTAACATGAGCTATTACACCAAATGATTATCGGCCAGAAATCAGCCAAGTACGGCTAATAATCGTTTGGTGTAATAGGGCCTTTACACTGTGGCCTTGTTCTATAAAATTATGCAACTCTGCCTCACTCCCAACCCCAATCCCTATGTGCAGATAGCTCATCCCTCCATACATGGATGCCTATGGAGCAGCTTATGATGATATACGTCACTGTGGCTCTCCCATAACCATTACACTGCACTGAAGCAAGGAACACAGGCACAGTGACGTGTACAAAGTGACAGAAGAGCAGAGCTGCATTATTATAAAGAAGGGGCTCAGAGCAAGGAATATGTATTAGTCAGTGTCATACTATGATCATTACTGTTGATTGTAAAAAAAAAAAAAACTTTTAAAAAAGGTGGCCAGCCCCTTTAAGGCCAGTTTTAAGTGTGTGTAGGTAGGTCCTGGTTAGGGATCTAGGATGCGTTTAGTTAAGATCATCAGATCTACAGTCAGGCTGGGACTTGCAGCTGTAATACTAAAGCAGAAATCTGTGCATATTAGATGGTCCCATCACCACTGATAAAGATTAACTTATCTCCTTCAAAACTCAATATTAAACCATTATGTAGCATTCTCCCAAGTAATAATGATTTCATCATGTAATTGCCATAAAGTAATTGCAAGGGTTTCCGGGTATTATGTTTTTCCCATATACCACTCACATCCTGGCAGTGGCTCGGACACTGCACAACCTTTCTGAACAGTTAATTAGATAAGCGTGATAAAAGTTACAGCTACTGAAGCCAAAATCCAGATACCTGACTGGACGCCTTCTTATCTTTGTGCATCTCTCGGCTTCCTCTTCGTTTTAGTGTGGTCTGAAAACAAGACAGAGCCTCTGGTTATTCAGGAATATTTAACACAGCGGAGAACTGAATTATTCATTCAATGTACTATTAATACAAATGGAAGTGCTGAGTTCAATCAAGTATCTGCAACTTTGGATAAGAAAGATAAATAAAAAACTATTATACACCCAGTACATAAAACACCATAACAAACATACTGTACATACCAAGTTTACCTTTTCAGAAATGTCAACCCTGACTGGCTTCTATATATACAGTATACAGTACATAGAAGTGTAATTAGCAAAGGTTTAGCATGTTGTGACATCGGTGACCTGTGTTATATGTCATTTTATTAAGAAATATGGACCTTTATGTTTTTCTCATAAGTCACTATATAGGAGGTGCACTATGAGCAGTAAAATATCATAGTCTTCAATGGCTCTAAAGGGAATCGGTCAGCACTCAAGGTGATGACAGTGTGCGGTAGTTGGCAGTCCACTTAAGAGCATGGCACCAGTTTGTAATTTGTCTGTTTCTCCTACTTTAAAGGGAACCTGTCACCCCCCGTGCCGGGGTGACAGGCTCCCGACCCCCCGTTAGAGCCCCCTATACTCACCTGATCCCGTCGGGTCCCGCTTCTGGATCCAGTCGGGTGACGGAGATCTCAGCCGCTGCAGCCCGGCGCGCGCGCTGAGAGATGAGTCCAACGCTCATAGAGAATGACAGGAGAGTCCAGCGCTCCGTCATTCTCTATGAGCGTTGGACTCATCTCTCAGCGCGCGCGCGCCGGGCTGCAGCGGCTGAGATCTCAGTCACCCGACCGGATCCAGATGCGGGACCCGGCGGGATCAGGTGAGTATAGGGGGCTCTAACGGGGGGTCGGGAGAATGTCACCCCGGCACGGGGGGTGACAGGTTCCCTTTAATGAAGAGTCAAAGAGGAGTGGTGGCTAAGTGTTTGTACCGCACTCTAGCACACCTCACCACTGATTTCTCCTCCCTCTTTTTCATGAATAATCTCTGCTGCCCAGCCTCCTGCTTGCTCAGCTATCAGACAGTGTCTCTGATTGCAGTGTCTCTAATTGTAATAATCTATTACATTTTTCATATTCACTAAGGATGCATTTTTACATAAAAAGTGGCACTGGTATTCTGTAGTGTGACTACTGATGGTGCAGTAACACCATCTGCATATTGCTACAAATTGCCCTGTTTTTTCTCAGCATGGCTTCTACAGGTGAAACAAGTTGAAAGCATTTAAATTAACTAAACAAGTTATCTCAAAGATGTGGCAATGCACCATGTGTAAAGTTTTAGAAACTTGCCTTACAGCATATTACCAGTGCTGTTCATCATGTAATGAATGTCATTTAGCTGCACCTTTTCAAGGCACAATTTAGGCTGTATTACACGGCACATGTGAGGAGGAAGCAAGCGTTGACCTGTCCAGTCAGCGCTGTGCTATTACACGCACAGACATAGAGCAGGGAGGAGCATGGGGGAGGGGCAGCGGGAGGGGCTGCCTGGACAAACCTTCCTTTTAACATGCGCTATTACACCAAACGATTAACAGCCGGAACGTCTGGTAATGTGCCACATATGGCCAATACTGGTTTGGTGTAATAGAGTCTTTAATTATGTGTCTGTTCCACACTAACAATCACTGGGTTGTTTATGTAGCCATTTAAATGTATTGTTATCAGCCACATACCCTCTATTTAAACAGCAAGATGATTTTACCAGCAGTACAAAAGATTAAATCAGCTGATGATCGAGTGTTTGCTTTCTTGTTCGCTGACCTGTTTACACAGACTGAAAATATAGGACATTTGGGGAAATCTATCACAGGCTATGCACCTATTTTTAGGTGAATAATTGGATTTTTCACCCATTTTTGGTCTAAGTTCTATTTATGAACTAGTATTCGATGGGTGAATATTTTTTAGATGCAACTTTTTTTTAATTTGCCTGTTTTGAGTATTCACCCAAAAGTTCGGATAATCTGGGATTAGCGCCCATTTTATCATTTGTGACTTTTTAAAAAGTCGCACAAACAGGTGCAGGCCTACATCTGGTCAGTATCAGGTGAATATGCTTGTGCAATTTTTGAACTTTTTCTGCGCCTTTTTTGCGTCTTTTTACTTAGATACATTCACTAAGGCAGTACAACATTTTAATTAATCAGTCAGAAAATATTGGACCAAAATATACACCAATCCTCATTAGAATATTTGAACACATTAGACTCGTTACTAAATGTCCCCCGTAGTTCTGAGCTTTCATTGACACATCAACTGCACTACTTGGCTGTGCTCTGTGTAGACTGCCATAAAATACAGTACAATTACTGCCAATGACACAGCACAGCCCTGTCTGACTGCGGGTTCATGCTGGGTAAAGACAGCTCATATAAAAGCTGCTACTTTGCTCTGTGGTGGCAACAACATAAGGCATCTATGACTGGCAGAGTGCAACCTGGCTTTCTTTCTATCTATAAATACAAGTGTCATGGCTGCAGACATTACGCATTAGTGTTATAAGGTTACTGTCAGGGACGGACAAGACGGAACGAGGACAGGTGAACCCTAACACTGGCACCCACCCTGCTGATACTACCTACTTGCCTCAGATGCCCTAGATGGCAAACGGGCAACTGGGCGGCAGTCCCTGCACTAGCTAAAGTGCCACACAAAACAAACGAGACAGACAAACACAACAAGAGAAGGGTCAGGATACCGGGTCAATAACTAACGGGCAGCGAAGTACAAAACACGAGTCCAAAAGAGTAGTCAGAAAGGCAAGCCAAAAGGTCAGACAACGGGAAAAGCAAGGTCAGAATGAATGCTAGGTCAAGATACACTAGGTAAACTAGGCTCTATCACAGGCAGGGGCTAAGACACAGGGAGAGGAATATATACAGCCTGGAGTCCAGCCCTCTAAACGTAATTGGAGCCGAGACTCCATGTGACCCAGAGAGATGGATTGACTGGAGCACCCTGCTGACAGCCATCCATCTCTAACGCCGCTCAGCTGATGAATTCAGCCCGGCCGCGGCTAGCCAGGTGAATGTAACGTCGGGCTGACTGCCAGGGACGCTATCGACGCACCCCTAGCAACCAGCCCGGCACTAAGGACGCCGTCGGCGTCTCCTGAGCCTGGCCGCGCGCCCCGCAGAGCGAGAGCCGGGAGCGCGGCCGGCTGTAATCATGCTGCAGTGAGCCGGCTGCTAGGGACGCCGGCGGCGCGCCCCCAGCAACCGGCCCCGCACGTTACTAGGGACGCCGGCGGCTCTGTTCAGAGTCCGGCCGCGCGCCTCGGCAGAGCCAGGAGCCGAGCGCACGGCCCGGACCCTGACAGAACCCCCCCCTTGAGGAGGGGCCTCCGGACCCTCACGGGAACCTCCAGGTTTGGTAGGGTGTTCTTCATGAAATTTTTTAATCAACAGAGGGGCATGAAGATCCTGAGAAGTGACCCATGTGCGCTCCTCCGGTCCGTATCCCTTCCAATGTACGAGATATTGTATTGTTCTGCGGATTCTCCTAGAATCCAAAATTCTTTCAATCTCATATTCTAGTTCGCCTTGAACCACTAACGGGAGTGGAGGGGAACTAGTATTGGTTGGAGGTACATATCTCTTAAGTAGGCATTTATGAAACACCGGATGGACTTTCAAAGCTTGAGGCAATTGTAATCTAAAAGACACTGGACTTATAATGTCTACTATAGGAAACGGACCAATATATTTCGGGGCGAGTTTATACGAAGGAACTCGGAGGCGTAAGTTTCTTGTAGACAGCCATACTTTCTCGCCTACCACATACTGGGGACCGGGGCGGCGTTTCCGATTCGCATATAGGATTTGTTTTTCTTGGGAAACGGTTAGAGTCGCTAGACTCTCCGCCCAAACTGTGCACAGTTTCTTGGTGAGTTCTTTGGCAGAAGAGAAGTGTGTTTCCTGACCTGGAACAGCAGAGAATCTGGGATGATAGCCATAATTGCAATAGAACGGAGTAACCTGCGTGGAAGCATTTACATGATTGTTCAAGGCGAATTCCGCCATAGGTAAGTATTCTGACCATGTAGACTGATTATCTGAAACGAAACACCTAAGATATTGCTCCAGGGATTGATTGGTCCGTTCCGTCTGACCGTTGGTTTCGGGGTGAAATGCTGAGGAAAAAGACAGTGATATATTTAACAGTTTACAAAAGGCTCTCCAGAATTTAGAAACGAATTGTACTCCTCGGTCTGAGACTATGTTGGTAGGTATACCATGCAGACGAAGGATATGTTTGACAAACAACTTGGCGAGAGACCTGGCGTTGGGAAGTTTTTTTAAAGCAGAAAAATGGCACATTTTGCTGAACCTATCAACCACCACCCAGATTACTGTCTTCCCTAGAGAGGGAGGAAGATCAGTAATAAAATCCATGGATAGGTGAGACCAAGGACGACCAGGTAACGGTAGTGGTTGGAGTAAGCCTTCAGGCAGTGACCTTGGGGTTTTAGCTCGGGCACACGTTTCACAAGATTTGACATATTCCCTTACGTCCCGCTGCCATGAGGGCCACCAGCAGGAACGAGATAGGAGGTAAGTAGTACCGGCAATACCAGGGTGTCCGGCGAGTGTAGACGCATGAACCTCATTCAAAACTGCTAACCTTAGGTGTACAGGGACGAACAACTTATCAGGAGGTACATTAGCAGGCGCATCATTTTGAGATCTCAAAATTTTTTGTTTTAAATCCATGGATACACTAGCAATTACAATACCTGGGTTTAGGATATTTTTGGGTTCCTCCTCAGGCATATCCTTATGCCCAAAGCTCCGAGATAGGGCGTCAGCCTTTACATTTTTGGCCCCTGGGCGATATGTTACCAAAAAATTGAACCTGGTGAAGAACAAGGCCCAACGTGCTTGGCGTGGGTTCAATCTCTTGGCCTTATCCAGATATAATAGGTTCTTATGATCCGTAAGAACCGTAATCTGGTGTTTGGCACCCTCCAAAAAATGTCTCCACTCCTCAAAAGCCCATTTGATGGCCAACAGTTCCCTATTACCAACGTCATAATTGACTTCGGAGGAGGAGAATTTCCTGGAGAAATATGCCACGGGTCTAAGATTAGTATAAGGTTCCCTTCCTTGGGACAACACTGCTCCGACCCCAAACTCTGATGCATCTACTTCTACCACGAATGGTGAATCTAAGTCAGGGTGCACCAGTACCGGTGCGGACGAAAAACTATACTTAAGCTGGGTGAAAGCTAGGTCAGCCTCTGGAGGCCAGGAGGTTGGATTCGCACCTTTCTTTGTTAATTCTGTTAAAGGCTTGACAATAAGCGAGAAATTACGGATAAATTTTCTGTAGAAGTTAGCAAAACCCAAGAATCTTTGAATTTCTTTCAAGGTGGTGGGTTTTGCCCAGTTGAGTACTGCTGCCACCTTCTGGGGATCCATCTGTACAGACTCAGGAGTTAAAATGTATCCTAGGAATCCAACCTCCTTAACCCCGAACAGGCATTTAGATAATTTGGCACATAGGGCATTCTTTCGAAGTCTAGATAGAACCTCACGCACATGTTGAACGTGGGATTCCCAGTCAGAAGAATAAATCAGTATGTCATCGAGATAAATAACTACGAATTGACCAAATAGATCCCGAAAGAGATCGTTAACAAACCTTTGGAAGACGGCTGGGGCATTGCTTAACCCGAAGGGCATTACTAAGTACTCAAAATGCCCCTCAGGCGTGTTAAAAGCCGTCTTCCACTCATCCCCTTCTCTGATCCGAATCAAATTGTAGGCGCCCCGCAGGTCAATTTTAGAAAACCAGTGGGCCCCTACCACCTGGTTCAAAAGATCCGGGATCAGGGGAAGGGGATGTTGATCCCTGATGGTGATTTTATTGAGTTCCCTGTAGTCGATACAGGGACGCAGACCACCGTCTTTTTTCCCTACAAAAAAGAACCCTGCCCCCATAGGGGATACTGAAGGTCGAATATGACCCTTCCTCAGGCTATCCTGAACGTACTGGCGCATCGACTCTCGCTCCGGAGGAGACAGGTTAAAAATGCGGCCCTTAGGAAACCTGGCCCCGGGCACGAGATCGATGGCACAGTCGTACGGACGATGAGGAGGTAAGGCGTCGGCAATGGCCTCATCAAATACCTCAAAAAAATCTGAAATAAAATCAGGAATAGGTGACTCAATCACTGTACATATTACAGGTTTAACCTGTAGCAAATGGGCGTCGCAGGAGCCACCCCACCGCACCAGCTCCGCAGACGGCCAATCAAATACCGGATTGTGCTGACGCAACCAAGGCAGACCCAGTATAATATCGGCGGCCAACTCATCCAACACAAAAAATGATATTTCTTCGCGATGAAGACACCCAACTTGCATTGATATCTCTGGAGACCGAAATCTCACTGAACCGCCTCTCAGAGGGGCGGAGTCCACACCTGCCACTGTAAACGGAGAACTGAGAGATATCAATGTTAATCCTAATGAGTCCATAACAGAGGTACGGACGAAATTCAGGGCGGCACCTGAATCAACCATGGCAGAACATGAAATTACTGTATTTTTCCACACCAGGGTAACCGGTAAACAAAAATTATCAATCTGTTTAGGAGGTACCTGTGTGCCTGAGTGACCCTCCGGATTATCACTCAGGCACTGAAGTTTTCCGGCTTCCGGGAAGGCTTGGTGGGACAGTCCTTCAGATAGTGCCCTGGCTTTCCGCAGTAAAGGCAGAGAGAATGTTCCATACGGAATTTTCTTCGTGCTGAGGCACTTCCCAGGATCATAGGCTCGTCAGAACTCGTAGGAGAGGGAAGCGACTCTGTCACCTTGGGGAACGGTTTAGGGAGCTGACTGACTCTTGACTGTACTGTAGTCACCCCCATCTTTTCCCGTTTTCGTTCCCTGAGTCTCCGGTCAATGCTAATAGCCAAGGTCATATAGGCGCTAAGAGAATCAGGGGTGGGATGACTGACCATAGCATCCTTGATGGAATCTGTGAGACCCTGTCGGAACAGGGTTTTCAGGGGGGAATCCTGCCATCCAGTCAGGGCGCACCACTGGCGGAACTCCGAGCAGTACTCTTCCGCAGTGCGGCGGCCTTGCTGGATGGACAATAGGTGGGACTCTGCTACTGCAGCACGGTTGGGATCGTCATAGATTTGGCCCAGGGAGGAAAAGAACGTTTCCACCGAATTCCACTCTGGCGCATCAGAGGGAAGGGCTAAGGCCCAGTCCTGAGGAGGCCCTTGAAGGAGAGAAACAATTAGTGCTACCCTTTCGGCATCAGAAACAAAAGGGTCAAAACGAAAATACAAATAGCAAGACTCCCGAAAAGTACGGAACTTGTCAGTGCTTCCACTAAATCTATCAGGTAGTATCATTTTGGTTTTGTGCTTAACTACCTGGACGGGGGCTGACTCTGGACTCAGTGTCACCGGGCGGGATGAGGTAGCCTGAGACAAAGTATCCACACGATTAGCCAACTGGGCTACCAACCCCGCCACACCTTTAAGCTGGGTAGTCAACTCATCGAGACGGTCAGCGACCGATGTATCGGTACTCATGCTGTTCCGTCGAGAGTGACGTAGGTATGATTTGGGCCTGTGATAATGTCAGGGACGGACAAGACGGAACGAGGACAGGTGAACCCTAACACTGGCACCCACCCTGCTGATACTACCTACTTGCCTCAGATGCCCTAGATGGCAAACGGGCAACTGGGCGGCAGTCCCTGCACTAGCTAAAGTGCCACACAAAACAAACGAGACAGACAAACACAACAAGAGAAGGGTCAGGATACCGGGTCAATAACTAACGGGCAGCGAAGTACAAAACACGAGTCCAAAAGAGTAGTCAGAAAGGCAAGCCAAAAGGTCAGACAACGGGAAAAGCAAGGTCAGAATGAATGCTAGGTCAAGATACACTAGGTAAACTAGGCTCTATCACAGGCAGGGGCTAAGACACAGGGAGAGGAATATATACAGCCTGGAGTCCAGCCCTCTAAACGTAA
Source organism: Dendropsophus ebraccatus (assembly GCF_027789765.1). Lineage (NCBI taxonomy): Eukaryota > Metazoa > Chordata > Amphibia > Anura > Hylidae > Dendropsophus > Dendropsophus ebraccatus. The sequence continues at coordinate 72,970,431 of NC_091455.1, read as the reverse complement.
TTGGAGCCGAGACTCCATGTGACCCAGAGAGATGGATTGACTGGAGCACCCTGCTGACAGCCATCCATCTCTAACGCCGCTCAGCTGATGAATTCAGCCCGGCCGCGGCTAGCCAGGTGAATGTAACGTCGGGCTGACTGCCAGGGACGCTATCGACGCACCCCTAGCAACCAGCCCGGCACTAAGGACGCCGTCGGCGTCTCCTGAGCCTGGCCGCGCGCCCCGCAGAGCGAGAGCCGGGAGCGCGGCCGGCTGTAATCATGCTGCAGTGAGCCGGCTGCTAGGGACGCCGGCGGCGCGCCCCCAGCAACCGGCCCCGCACGTTACTAGGGACGCCGGCGGCTCTGTTCAGAGTCCGGCCGCGCGCCTCGGCAGAGCCAGGAGCCGAGCGCACGGCCCGGACCCTGACAGTTACAGTATGGTATTGGTAATAAACAGTGAACTGCTTAAATAATTACATGGAATAATTGAATCAATGTAATAGTCTCAGCTGTCTTCCCATATCCCTTTTGCGGCAAGCAGCAGAGCCAGCTGTCTGTCTGATCCTTGCAGAAATACGTTCTCATGGTGAACACAAAACAAAAGTATATGGCTCTTTTCACATCATGTTAGGGTTCTATGATATACATACTGGAATGGTGCTGCCTTATGTACATCTGTACAACTGTATGAAATTGTATTTACTTTTTTGATTGATCCACTAAGACATCATTCACATATGTATTAGATGTACTGTACCAATAGAAATCACGGTCAAACATTTCACAGAAAATTCTTGATAAAATAGTGCACAATGTGACTTCCTAAGACATTCACAAAGGAATTAAAGTGGTGTGGGGGCAAAAATTGCTGTTTCCACCAAAATTTGTGACCAAGTTCAATTCCAGTAAGAAAGACCTTTCATTCAGGCAGCTTCTCTGAGCTATGCCACTAGGACATAGGCCCCACCTCTTTGACCCCGCACCGCCCAAATAAAAGATCTTTTTTTTCGTGGAATGCCGGCACCAGGAGAAAAACGGACCCCGGTACCAGCCATGGATTTGTTAAAGCTACATAACGGTACTGGTGGTTTGAGGGGGTAGGGAAAGATTTGCTTTAATAGAGTTGATGTACACTGTGATAGATTTATCAAAGATTGCACAAGCAGTTGTAGATTTTCTGCACCATGTATTAATAAATTAAACTAGATGTATACATCGGCTAATATGGTACCAAATGTTAGCTAATGTCTATATTCGAAAAGGAAAAAACAAAAAACGCAGCATATCCTAATGTCTTTATTCGAAAGGAAAAAACAAAAAACGCAGCATATCCTTTGATAGAATTGCAGTCATATTGCTACCCATAAATGGATTATAGGGATTGTGTGATTTCTATACATTGTAATGTCCCATTGTGATCGGTCCTCTTGGAGGTGGATGTTCTGCCAGTGTACATGGCAGCTATAGAATTTCGGCAGCACAGAAGCAGTTTAATATGAATCACATACTATACAGGTCAGAATGCCAACATTACACAGATGATGACATACCATATACCTTACGGGCCTAAGACACGTTCCCACAAGTTATTTATCATATGCTCAGCAATGAGACAGAGAAAATTGCCAAACTCTGTAAAATATTTTTCACCGCCATCTGCTTCCCTGGCAGCTCATACACACACATATTTTGGCATTTCTATCTGTGCCTGTCATTAGACTAACAACACATCCAATTTAACAGATTATTACAATAATTGCTTTCATTTTTCTTATTCAAAGCAATGCTGAAAGGTGAATAATGTTACTGTGTCTATGACAAGATTAACCATCAATTATGACTTTTCATTCCCCTCGATGTAATTATTACTTTTGGTGTAAGATGAATAGTTACACGGGATGAGACTCCTTACAAAGTGAGCACAGCAATTGTTATTAGACTGTGAAAAATACATGTCAGTGTTCACACGTGGCATATTTCAAAGTCCAGAACACTGTACAAAATGTTCCGCCCCAATGCTTTTGTTTACTTACCTCATTGACATGCTGCTGATCCCACTGCAGCCAATCACTGAGGCTATAGTGGGTTTGGAACGTCATCAGCAGTGCGTTATTAAGCTAAGTAAACAGAGTTCTGGTAGTACCCCTCACATGATCACGAATGAAAAATGTCAAGGTGCATGTGACCAAAAGGTATGGCTCAGTAGTAGAGATGAGCGAACCGGGTTCGAGTTCGAGAACATCTGAATCCGAACGTTCGGTATTTGATTAGCTGGGGCTGATGAACTTGGATAAAGCTCTAAGGTTGTCTGGAAAACCTGGATACAGCCAATGACTATATCCATGTTTTCCACATAGCCTTAGGGCTTTATCCAACTTCAGCAGCCACCGCTAATCAAATGCCGAAAGTTCAGGTTCGGATGGACTCGAGCATGCTCCAGGTTCGCTCATCTCTACTCAGTAGCCATTGTTTCATATGGTCAGTAGAAATGCAGGGTGCTGTGCAGTGTTTTGGCTACATCATAATAAATGTCAGCGTTTCCTTTCCAGTTTCGGGAAACAACCAGGAATGTGATACATTGGTCAGAAACAGTTTATCAAAGGATAACTCCAAAGAAATGAAGCCAGTACTGGGTAACCTTCCAAACCTTAAGTGGCCACCTGGATTGCCAGTCCAGATTCAACCAGTACCACGCAATAAGGTCACAGTGGAGACAGAGGTCCGAGCAAATTAAGCCGTATGAAAGTTTATTTAGGTCCACAAACACAGATGTAATGTTTCGCCCAGCATTTAGTCCTGTAACATCCAGCATTCATTTTTTCACACTTTCCAGCTATAACTTAGCATTAAAGTATAATGTACTACAATATACATAATACCTAGGTAGGTTACAAAAGAAGGTGGTATGGAGAAGGTATACAAAGTACCTGATCAATAAAGCTTTAAATGGTTTATTGGATCAGCCCTGAAGAGGTGGGAACATGACTGTGATCATATCCTGAGAAGCCGCTCAATAAGAGAACCAAATTCCCCAAGACACTGAGTAGATGAAAATAGATAGATGAGCCAAGGGCAAGACAGTAATGAGTAGGGAGCTGTGAAGACAGAGGTGCTGGGCACACACACGCTTACACAGGGAAATTGCATATTCACATCTAGGCACGAGGAATTCACATTACTTGGGGAAGTGGAAACACTGGATTAAACAATGTTTGCTTCAGGCAAGATCAATAGCAGGATTATTAAAAACTCAAGAGCAAACAGAAGCCTAGCTCCATTTCCATCTCCTGTCTATGATCTATAACACGAGAGCACCCGAATGTTATGTCACATTTGGATATAACAGGTGGTATTGGACCATAATAATGAGTATGATAAGTAAACATTCACCAATAATATCTTCCCACAAAAAGCAGCAGATGCAAAAAATCAGCAGTGAATGGTTTAAGAATCTAATGCAGTTTTCATGAGAACATGTCATAGAAACGCAAGAAAAGTTTTCATTGATGGGAGTCTGGGTGCTGAGACCCCCGCTGTTCATTAGAAAGAGCGTGGAAAAGCGCATGGCTAGACGCTGTTTTTCCCTGCTGTCACACGCCCATTGAAGAAGGACTCCATAGACTTAGTAGAATAATACAAAATGGTATACCTACAAGATACCTGACAGAATAGGCACAATACGTTCCAAAAATAAGAATATACCCACTACAATGTGCACACTTTCTCACTACCAACTTGGTTATGTGAAATCCTGCAAAAGAATTCAATAAATTACTGGCAGCATGGTAATAAAAGGGACAGTATATACAGCGGGGAAAATAAGAATTTAATACACTGCAAGTTTTCCCACCTACTTTATCGTAGGTTCACTTCAACTGTGGAGAAATAAAATCTATTACAAAAAAAAGCAAAAAAACAGTAAATCACATTGTATGATTTTTAAATAATTAATTTGCATTTTATTGCATGAAATGAAAGTGCTTGATCACCTACTAACCAGCAAGAATTCAAGCTCTCACAGACCAGGATTTCTTTAAAGTGAATCTTAGTAGTCAAAATAATTTTTTTTCATTACTCAGTCAGTGTCGGTGTGCTGATCCGTTGCAGTCCAGTTTTCAAAACGCTGTCAGATTCCTGCACTCTGAGCCATTTTCTTCTCGAGCACTGGCCCACTCTATGTATTGGAGGCGTCACTGAGGGAAGGGGATATCATTATACTGGATGGCCCCAAGGCCCTCAGTGTAATGATATCCCCTCTCCTCCGTGATGTGCCACCATTAGAATCAAGCTTGGCCGCATCACTGCGTATTTAAGGGAGGATGGATGGGCCATGAATCAAAAGATTTTGTCCAACAACATCCTTCTCTAAGTGAGACCATTGAAGATGGGCTCTGGCTAAGTCTTCCAGAATGACCAGAAACACATAGCCGGGGCAGCTAAGGAGTGGCCTAGCTAGTCTCCAGACCTCAACCCAGTGGAAAATCTTTGGAGGGAGTGGAAACTCAATGTCGCCCATTGACAACTCCGAAACCTGAAAGGTGTGGAGAAGATCTGTATGGAGGAGTGGGACAAAATCCCTGCTGCAGTGTGTGCAAACTTGGTCAAGAACTACAGGAACCGCCTGACCTCTAATTGCAAACAAAGGTTTCTGTACCAAATATTAATTTGTTTTTCTATTGTATGAAATACTTATTTCATGCATGATGATAATTTAAAAATCCTACAATGTGATTTTCTGGAACTTGTTTATTGATTCTGTCTCTCACAGCCGAAGTGTACCTACAATAAAAATTACAGAGCTCTCCATTCTTTGTAGGTGGGAAAACTTGCAAAATCGTCAATGTATCAAATACTTATTTTCCCACTGTATGTGTTCCCATGATAGTGTGAAATAAATAACTAGCAGCCTGAATATACTAGTGTATACATGCATTCCTACATTACTGTGCAATATATACCTAGCAGTTTGGCTATACAAGTCTATATATGCATTCCTATAATACTGTGCAATACATGACTAGCAACCCAGTTATACAAGTGTATACATGCAGTGTTTCAATACTGACTTAAATATGACTAGCAACCTGGCTGCAAAGTACAGGTAAGCTCCAATGAGTAACGAACCAGTGTAAATTAACAGAGTTAAGATGATTTCACACATGGTGTTCTTCTGGACAAACACTAGTTGATTCATGACATTTTCTTCTGCAAAAACCCTGCGTCCGGGTGTTCATTGGGAGTCAACAGGGAGATATAAAATGCTTTACCTACAATGCTTTTTGTTTGTGACTTCTCTCTCCCTTGAGTTGCGTTTCTTGGGTTGTGGCAGTTTTTCCAAAGCCGATTGCTGGGCCTATACCTGTTTAGCCAATCACCGCCCTATGTGATACGGTCCTTATTTTTCTAAAATGATGTAATTGACAACAGTTTTCTTCTGATCACCTTTTTGAATTATGTGCTCACCGTCATATAAACACTGAAAGTCTGACTATACCAAGAGACTATAGACTATAGGAGCCAGCTAGATAAGTCCAGAAGTTAGTTTAAACCTTTAGGAACTCAAACCATAAAATCTCTCATAGACATTACCAACAAGCAGACAGCACCAAATTTCTATGTGGACTGTCAATCTGGAACATACTAGCTAATCCCATCTATTCAGAAGTGGCCATCCTTCGCACATTGACAATAAATAGTTAAAATAGTATTTTTGTCATCACTATCTATACGTATGCCATTCACAAACATCATATCATCCTTTGACATTGAACAGGTATCACAAATCCGATAACCACAGCAGCTAAAGACACATCTCATCTGTCGGTCATCTAAAAATAGTATTCCATACTGTGACCTTGCAATGTTTAACGTTCATTCAAGGTTACCTGTGGTTGGGATCAGCGATCGATGACTCACAAATGCACACTTATACCCCTAGACAAGTAGCACTGTACTGGCTACTTAGTGAATCACTTGAAGCATCACTGATCACTACACATGCACCTAATCTAAATCTATAAGCGCATGTACATAGAGAGATCTGGCCTTCTGCTGGAATGATTTATAGATATGTAGAAAAACATAGAAGTGGATATACAATGTGGGAATTAATCGTTCCCTTGGTATGAGAAAAAGTGCTGTATCGGCAAGGCTGCTGAGTGCTCTTCTATGCTATAAATGGAAGAGACGCCTAATGGCTGCCGGGATCATGTGCTTAACCATTTACAAGCATCCTGAAACTCCACAACCCCCAATGGAAGCAAACAAAATCAATAGGTCAAGAAATGGTGGTGCCAGCCACAAAGTCACGTCTCCTAGCTTCTAATCTTTAAAGCAATTAACATGTAAAATACAAGTTTTGGTATTATTCCTCTGTCGTTCAAATATAACCTAAAATAACCATGGGCTGGAAGAGGCACCCAAGTTGTGCACGGTCCTGAAATGTTCTCGGTTTACTCTAGAGATAGCACATTATTCTCGTTCTGCATTTATACATACACTATGCTGTAGTTGTACTCATTCTGTAATTTAATGCTCGGTACTGTACGCATACCACATCCCATTGTATGATAGGCGTAGCTGACTAGGTGGCACCTCAGATACAACTCTGCTGGCTCAGTTTTTTAAGACACACAATGAGATTATTCTACAGTATATATGAGTCTTGGCAGGTTTAGGAGAATATAAGGCAAGTCATTTATCCTGAGAGTGTTTATATGTGTGTCTTTCAAACTTGAAAACAATGATGAGTAAATGCAAGTGTTGTAGAACATTGTCTATATACCATCCTAAATAATATTTTGTATTTTCTTCAATCTGAGCCCGAAGATACATGCTTTTTTCAAATTTTTTGGCTTTTTAAAGGAAACTAATAGCAGGTTATAAGAGGTTATGTTCCAGTAGGGCAGGGACACTGAGTAAGAGGGAAGTTTATTGAAGGAGCTGTCCGCCCCTCTTCATGAATATTCATCAGGCATTCTGCAGTGATAAGCAGTCGGAGTAACGTCAAAGCAGAGCGCTGCCTGAATACTCATGTGGGGTGGGGCGGTAGGTGGAGCGGTGCAACAAGAACAGAGGATTGCAGGAAAATGGTGCTTAGGATACCTATCTTTTTTCTACTTTCTCCAGCCCTATGGGAAAAAACAGCAGGTTAGATTCTTATAAACTGCTTTTAATTTCCCGAAGTTTATAGTAGAACAAAGTAACAGAGGTGTACAGGAAATTAATAGGGTCCTTCTCCTGACAACCCCACTGATCAGCTTATTAAAGGGGCTGTGGTGATACAAGTAAACTGAAAGGGAGAAGCTTCAATAGCAGGCACAGCTGCTACGGAGTGTACTGATCTGTGACGTGGCCCCAGTGCTCGCATGAGTGCCATAAACCATTCAATCAGCCAATCAGAGATTGTAAGAGTCAAACCCCCCACCATTTGAATATTGATGGGTCATTAATATGAAAGAAATTACCTTAAAGGCCAGACTTACCACTGTGGGAGGTTTTGTGACCCTAGTGTTGTGTACGCCGCAGCCTCTGAGTAAGCAGATATTACAATGCTTACTCTGCTACAGGCTGCAGTGCACACAGCTCCCTGCTAAAATGCAGTATACAATACTTTAAAGGAGGCTCTCTCTTTGATTAGCACTGTGTGCACTGCAGCATAGCGATCAGTGGGTGAGCGGGTTCAAGGGAATGTTCTGTGACACAGACATTGGCAGCGGTAGGGAGGCTGTGTTGGCTCTTACTCATGCTAGCCAATGTCCAAAGGAAGATTTAAGAAAAACTTTGCACATTTTTTAAATAAAAGTATATTAGAAAACTAAATAACTTTATTAGAGCAGTATAATTTTAAAAAATCCCCCCTTTAAATATATGCCAACCTGATATAACTCTTAGGGCCCCATTAAAGGGGCTGATGGTTAGAGATTACCCCAGTATTAAACTCCAAAATCCCATGTGAACAGTGCTCTATCCATTACAGCTATATACATCAGTTTTTGAAAAATAAACAGTTGTGACGACTTTGTAGAGTTTTTTTTAGCACTGGGGTCTATCTTACATTGTTACTGACATATAAAAAAATTATCAAACATGGTGTAAAGTGAAACTGTCTCAGTTGCCAAGAGCAACCAATCAGATTTTACCTTTCATTTTCCAAAGAGTCTGTGAGGAATGAAAACTGGAATCTGATTGGTTGCTAGGGGCAACTGAGACAGTTTCACTTTACACCATGTTTGATAAATCTCCCCCATAGTGTGTAAGTTTTCCGGAGTAAGCACAGTGCATGTTCTTTCACACAAACCATATATTATAAAACAAACCCAAAATGCATAATCCTGGAATAGAAATGTTGTTTATGAACCAGGAATAAGAACATTATGTTATGTTCAAGGAAATATATTTGTGAAAATAGAGAGGCAAACAAAAAAGCAAAGGTTAACATGACATACTACTTCAAAGTTACGCTCTTCTGGCAGCCATATTTGAATACCAAAATCCATACTCACAAATACAATTTATATATACAAATACAAGCAATGTATTGTTTCCCAATTATTGACATCTGTGGGGAACAAGAACATCTTCTACTTAATTGCCATTTAAGGGAACATTACTAGAGACATGATGCAACCATACAACAAAAACACCTTATTTAAGCATATTGTGGCTGCTCTATTGTACGCAGGCTGCAGACATAATACTAAGACATGAAATCCGATCATCATAGAAGTGGCCGGGATAAACAGCGCTTGCTGAGTGTTAGGACAGGCCTGAAACCACTCCACATCAGAGTTTTTTTTTCTTTTAAATGAACTATTTAATGTTTCCATGTAAGGACATCAGCAAGACTCCAAACACACTTCACTGCCATCTTTAATCTGCTGTCAGACTTTTATGCTTTATAGGTTTTCATTTTGCAGTTACTTTAAGGAGCCTGAAAGATAATAAGAACTGTGCACATAAGAATAAATTGCTAAGGAATCAAAGGAGGAATAATCTCACTTTATAAGCAAAATATACGTAGGAGATTATTCTTCACTATGAATGCACTACTGAAAGAGCAAAGTCTTCATACAATTGTCAGGGAGATCTAGAAAGGTGCAAACACATCCAAGTAACTGCGTTAGATATATGCACATCTTTAAGGCTGGGTTCACATTATGTATATTTGAGGCTGTATTTGGTCCTCATGTCAGGTCCTCATAGCAACCAAAACCAGGAGTGGATTGAAAACACAGAAAGGCTCTGTTCACATAATGTTGTAATTGAGTGGATGGCCGCCATATAACAGTAAATAACGGCCATTATTTCAATACAACAGCCATTGTTTTAAAATAACAGCACATATTTGCCATTAAATGATGGCCATCCACTCAATTACAACATTATGTGAACAGAGCCTTTCTGTGTTTTCAATCCACTCCTTGTTTTAGTTGCTATACAGCCTCAAATATACGTAGTGTTAACATAGCCTAATAAAGCTGTAACTTTACAGTATTTTAGGAAGGAGGCCGGGGATGGATGTTTTCTACTGTGTTTCCTGGAACAAATCTGCAGCAATATCTCTGTGGCAAGTTTGTAAAATCTTATCCACTTGCCTGTTACTGTATCCGGCCAGTGTCCGACTGGGGTATCTGGGGCCCACCAGAAGAAATCATTCTGGGGGCCCACCAATGAAGAACCAGTGAGAAACCACATATCATAAAGTGTTTGTGCAGGTTCTAAAGCTGGGGGCCCACCGGAGGATGCTCTGGTCCTCTGGTGGGCCAGTCCAACAATTAATTTGGCTGTGTATTGTAATAGGGCAGGTTTGCAAGCCAAATCTGCAGCATTTCTACTACATTAGAACTACCATTGATCTCCATGAGAGTCAGTGCCATTCCCCTTCTTTCTGCACTGGAGGCATCTCTCTGGCCAACCAGCATTCTGCTCCGTACTGAGGAGGGAAGGGAACACTGTAACAGCTGTCTACAGATGGGTCCTCTTCTCAGCAGTGGATAAAATATACCCTGGTCCATGGACTGTCCACACACACTGTGCAGCTCCCCTAAATTAGATGGCACCCATGATGATAATAAATAATGGGGGGAAAAAACTCACTTCCCACACGCTCCCTTGTTGCTACAGCTCTCCCATCCAATGCAGCGTACCGACAGGCGGGCGGGACTTCTGATGCAGGAAGCATCTATAACACACACTGCCTGCACAGGAAGTCAGAAGAAGAGAGCACACGCCCAGATAGCTGCCACAAGGGGGAAGCATGTATTGTCATCATGGGACACATATCACTTTGATCGGCCAGGGAAAAGAAGAACGTTCATGCCATCTATGCAGACCGCCTTCTAAATATGACAGCAGTCTAGCTCAGGAATGAGCGCATATTGAACGTTTCAACCTCAAACAAACCATCAAGATTAAAAACTAGTGCACTTAAAGGTGAATATAACCTGTACAAGTTTTGCATTTTGAAACCAATAAAGTTTGCAAAAATAATTTTTTGGATTGGTTTGTGTCTTCATTATTGGCTATTCCATACCTGCATACAAGGGAGGATCATGGCAGTATGTATTAGTTGGATTTGGCTAATATGACAGAACAAATCTGTAATAAACTTTTAATATTAGTCATAAAAGTGTACCTATCAAAAAAACTGGGGGACATGTTATAAGTTTTGATCGGTCAGGGTATTACTGCTAAGACCCCCTGCGATCATAAGAAGAAGAGAAGATGCAGTAGTGTACTTCACATCCTCAATGTCACTCATCTTGCTCCAGCAACCCCAAGACCTAGAGCCACTGGATGGATATCACTTTCAGGAGTGAAATGTGCTACCACCCTCTATATAAATCCCTCTATAGACACAACCCTGTATATAAATCCCAGCACACCTGCCCATGCGCCCTCACATAAATTCAGCTAAAATGTACCTGTGTATAAGCACAAATTGTAGTAAACATACACCCCCTCCGTGTCATGCCACGCTCCCTCTCCACCCACCTGGTGAGTACCATGTAGATCTGGCTAGAGGACACAAAATATTACACAATTTGCTAGCACAACATTTTGTGACTTTTTGCCGCCTACTGCTTCTACTAAAAGTGATGCCAAAAAATTATGTTATGTCTACGGCTTACTCATATTACTAAGAGTTGTGAGCATATAAACATACCCCCTACAACACTTTATTCATAACAGACTTCACCTGCAGCCCTGCAGGTATAAGGTGTAATGTATACCAATGCCAACATGATGAAACCAGCTTACAACATTGACCTGGAATCATAAGCATCCTGTAACAGTTGACGATGGAGGAATACATCTGTAAGGAAGGCATGGCTTCAAGCCTTTACACATAGACTAAGGACTTGTGGATTAGGGTACACATATGCTGTGTATTACAAATTTGTTAAAAAAAAAATAATTCCAGAACCGGTTTTCAGACATATACCAAAATATGTGGTATATATATATCAGCAAAAATTTACATATCAAATACTCCAGATCTTCCTACTATTGCAAAAGCTCAATAAATGTATGCGTGAATGTAGTATTAATATTGGTTCTGCTATTAAACTGTAATTGATCTAAAAGATGAGTTTCCCAAGCAGGCTGATCAATATTAACATCCTGAAAAAACTCTATATAGAGTTAAATCATTCACCAATGTCAGCCAGCTCATTAGGAAACTTCTCATTGTACAAACAAACTATAAAGAGCAGCCTTCTCCCAGGGTCTGTACAGGAGATGCTTGACCTTACATATGACTATTGATCATGAGTTCATTAAGGAGGACCCCTGATTTTTTAAATGATTATGTCTAAGAACCTGAAGACAATTTAACCCTCTATCATAATGTAAGAATCTATTACCCAGCCAGAAGTGTGCAATGAACAACGCATCACACAATTTCCCAAACTAATGCCCCTTCTACCATTACAGCACTGCCAATTGTCTCTCTATCCAGTACAGTGAGTCCTCAGTAACTGCAGAGTTTCAAACATCATATGGCATTACAATCAGTGCAGAACCTGTCCACCAGAAGCCTAATGGCATGGACTACCATGACCTGCACAGAGGTTGGAGGGGATCATTGGATCACGAGACCCCGTCTCGGCCGGAGGGAGGAAAAGAAGAGGAGCGTGTCAGAGTGGACCTGGATAGAAGCTGATTTCTTCATCTGAGAGGGAGAATCAGTGCGGCTAGCTGAAGAACGGTGCAAGAACGAAAATAGAAGCATTTTACAGAATGCGTGTAAGTATGCTTCTACATTTTATTAAGTAATGAAAGCTTTGAGGTGAATACCCCTTTAACCTGTGCGGGGATCAGATTCTGTAAGGAACAGCTGCCGGAGCCTAGTACTTACCCTGAATGGAAGCAAGCCGTAGTACAACTAATATAGCCCAATAGGATTTTGTAAAGCATTTACATTCCCATCATATACAGAAAACTATAATTACATGTTACACCTTGTTTTTATTGGAACTGACAAACATAGCGGTAGATGGAATAATGAGCTCACTCTACGCTGAAGTCTATCAGTGCGCTACAATTATGCAAAGCAGCAGGAGACAATAATTAGCTGCAATCCTCCTTATTGATTCCAGTGCACATTAGACTTTTATGTTTATAACGAGAGCAGTCAGGCTTTTCCTGTGTCTTCACAGTTTAGAGTTTTTAGCAGGAAAGTGGCTGCACAGGCAGAGAATGGATTATTATACTATACCGTATACCACGCCTGTGTGCATTCGATTTACAACTAAGGTAGGGTCACACTTCAGCTGGGGCTCTGTTCGAAGCTTTGGTCAGAGAACCATTTGGCGCCACAGAACGGAGCCAGACAGTGTGGTCAAGAATGGGCACTGATTAAGACAGATACCCATGAAATCCCATTGACTTCAATGGTATATGTCAAATATCCATGTGGTGTTTGAGAGGACAAAAAATTACTACCTGCAGTATTTCTTGTCCGCTCAGATCCTGCAAGAAAAAAAGAATTTCCGATAAAGTTCTGTGAATGGAGCCCCAGCCCCAGTGTGAACCTAAGCTAAGATTCTGTACTCTATCTGTATTCTGAGTGCAACACCGGACCTCATGCAGTTCTTCTGAAGAAATGTATTAAATGTGAGACCACACATGCAATATTTACATGCCCCAAATGCAATGTACAACAGGTTTAAGTGATAGCTTGAAATGTGTTGGTGGTCTTAGGTCCCCCTTTTTTGTGCATTTTATGGAACGAACAAAGACCGCACATTTTAATGAAGCCGGACATTGTCCTTCTTTTGCACAATATGTGGGTTGCACTGCACATAACCTAAAGAGATGTAGAGATCAACACATAGCTTATTGGAGCATGTTTTGTCTGCATTTTACATGCCTTATGGCTGTCAAGCTTTTTTAAAATAAAGAAATAAAAATTACAGTTTTTATGCTTCTGGAGCTTCCTTCTTCTGCATATATGTCTCTTGTTGTTGTAAGTCTGATTTGTGGATCTGCAGAATTCCAGTGCAAAATCTGGAATACTGGAATATGGCCTGTTAACACAGGTACAATATGTCCATCTAAATGAGGGCATATACTGTACATATTTGAAAACATATACAGTATATATATATATATATATATATATATATATATATATATATATATATATATACACAGACTTGTTTGGTTACTGCTGCCATTTTTTACTACCTAGCAGACATTATAAGGACTGGCATGTAGCACCATATTTTTTCCTAGAAGCATTGCTTCAAGGGGAGAGACCAGTCATCCAATATATGCTGAAGTACACAATGATTTCTTTCCTATTGGTTCTCAATGAATTAGACTGAAAAAAAAACATGTGCTCTGTGTAAAATTCGAGGCTCCTGTAAGTGCGGTACTGGACCACAGACATTTATGGCCACCTGACTTGTCGCTTCCAAATACCTTTTCATAAGTAGGGTATGTAAGGACGCAATGTGCATGAAAATGTCTCCCAATGTGGGAGGAATCTATTGTGTCACTTATGACAGCTTTTTGGTGACATATCTCTCCTACACTTTTGCTGGAAATCTAATCCCACTTGTCTATTGTACCGGTCTGCACTTCTCAGTCTTGACGTTTCCTTCTACAGAGAACACAGAGCAGCACGCCGCTGTGTTATTATCTCTGCATTAGGCAGAGCCTCTCCAGGCACTTCTATACACTAGGATTTTCTACAGCAAGACCTGTGGGACCTGGCTAGACAAATTGTATCAGAGCAGGGACCCCGGGCTCACTGATTTATGAGCATGTCCTGTTACTGTGGACGGGAACTGAGCTATCTGATCAATAAAAGTATTATACTTCTGTCATTTCTGGCAGCATTTATATATTCATCTATCAATAAATCAGTATTTTGCACCAACAACTAAATAAAACCAGTCTGTACGTGTAAATGAGTGCTATCATTTTGCATTGTTACTGCTTTTTTCTTACAAAAAAATAGACATAGGGGGAGATTTATCAAAGGGTGTAAAATTTAGACTGGTGCAAACTGCCCACAGCAACCAATCACAGCTCAGCTTTCCTTTCAGCACTGCCTAAAGCTGAGCTGTGATTGGTTGCTGTGGGTAGTTTGCACCAGTCTAGATTTTACACCCTTTGATAAATCTCCCACATAGTGTTATAGCACCTGCAGAATAGTAAATGTGCTGTTTTTAACATGGAAACACACTGTATGCTCCATTATATATACTGCATTGCCCTTTTGTTTTCTCTGGTTACTCTGTCACACATGGTTACTCGCTGTACAGGAAGAAATCCATAAGCTGTCTCTTCAGGTGAATTACAGTTATCCGCAGCATAGGGATACACAGAGCTGTACAGAGAGGGCTGACATCATTCAAGTCAAGAGGATCAACAGGGTGATAACTGGTTAGCAACAATGGTCGGTGAAGCTGATACCTAGCCCTTACCCATCAGGGACCATATGACTATCTTCATCATACCAGTGCTACAGGATATGTTGACAGTATGAAAAACATGACAATTCACTATATGAAATGTCAGCTTGGTATGGGACATCACTGGTGGCGACTGCTTTTTGAAACATAACATAACTGGTGGGTAGCTTGCTATATGTCACTATAGGCTTGGTATATGACATCATGGACAGCTATTGGTGCTTAGCTTGTTTGTGACAGACATCATAGGCAGTTAGCTTCCTAAGTGATATATATATATATAAAGTTACACTAAAGGCAACAGTACATTTGACATCATAGGCAATCAACCTGCTACATGACATCACTGGTGGTTAGCTTATGTCAAGCTAGTTTGGTATGTGACATCATAGGCTTACATCATTTTAGTCTCATCTGTTTAAAATAAGACCAGTATTCCAGTATGAATGCACAAGTATAAATTGAGCCTTTACATGCTATAAGATGGAGAGCAAAGGCTTCAGCAGTAATGATCTTTATTCATTGATAAATGCAATGTTACGACTATCACTGATCATTAGCTCTATTACACAGGATCCAGTAAAGGGAAGAGTTTTTTTTTTTTTTTTTTTTATACAGATGGATTATGACCATGCTGTCCCTTTCTATAAGGAATGTTGGCCTTACATTGGCTCTTTACGTATATAAATGTTATTATATACGTGCTGCATGATAGTAATGCTGTCAAACACTTCTCCGCTGACGTCTCACACTCCCTCCTACTGATTCCCAATTCCATTCAGCAACCAGGAGGGGAGATGACACACTCTGCTCTTGCCAAGAAAACTACAGTGGAATTGTACTGTACCTCCTGCTCAGCCAACTCCCTGGCATTCTGCATTAGATGCTGATAATGTGAAATGACAAGACCTTCCAGTTTTGTGCTCTATGTGAAAAATGCAAAATGATACGAGAAAGAGCAGACTATAGACTGGCATAAACATCTTGTCTACTCCATAGAGCGCAAGCATGAAGGTAACACTGAGGCTTGGGGATGTAGAGAACACAGTGTATATGTTATAATAATAGAAATTAGGTGATAAGTAAACATATGGTGATAGTACAGCAAGTAATACAATTGCCTAGTAAACAACTCTAAGAAGAAATCTGTCATCTCTGTATAAGGACGCGCTGTTTCCATGACTCCCATAAAGTCGTAGTGAGTAGCAGCGCTCATACTCTCTATACAACCTCTTACGTTAGTAGGCTGGAAAGGGAACTAGACTACCACATCTAGCAACCAGTGGGCATCTCAGCAGGCCAACCATCTAATATTTATCCCCTACAGAGAGGCCAGTACAGATGTACTCTGAATAAACAAAAACGTATTCCAGCAGTCCAATAAAATTCAATATTTATTGTAAATGTTCCATAAAATGGTTACATACAAAGAAGTGCAAGTTCCATAAGGATGCTGAACACATTTCAACTCGCTCTGAGCCTTGATCACAGCCTTGATGCACAGAAGTACTCTGTCTGGAATAGCCCTTTAAGGGCAGTAGTTGAAAAAACAATGGTTTGGATTGGCTTGGATCTATGCCCAGCTTAATGGGGTTCGCTAGTTTAGAAAAACTATATAGAGAGAACTCTGAGTTATTAAACAGAGGATCCTCTTTTTGTCTTTTTCATCCCTTGGCCAGAGATGTTATACGTAGTGTCTCCGTCCTGCCTTGGATTACACAGACAACCCACTGATATGAATGGGCACTGTGACATGCATGTGGCCTTGGAGAGAAGTTTGACACTTCCTACCTTGTTTCCCTACAGATACAGGGACACATTGTAGGTAGAAAGTATGTAAAATGGAGAACCCATCTAACAGCCAAGACTACTTCCTTTTTTGATTGACTGGCAATAAATCTTTTGGGATCGGTAAGTTGCGTTTGTTGGCATGAAAGGGACAGGACAGTAAAACTTCATGGGGGAGATTTATCAAACATGGTGTAAAGTGAAACTGTCTCAGTTGCCCCTAGCAACCAATCAGATTCCACCTTTCATTTTCCAAAGCGTCTGTGAGGAATAAAAAATTGGAATCTGATTGGTTGCCAGGGGCAACTGAGCCGGTTTCACTTTGCACCATGTTTGATAAATCTCCCCCCATGTCTGTTGAAATGCTGTGAGATCCCATGAGCTACTGGTCTGAAAGGATGTACAGTACTGCTCAGTACCTACAATTGTGGGAATGTGTTTATATCCTGTGATTTTCTTTAAATAAAAATAACAATGTAAAGTCTTTTTTCAGAACCATCCATTTTGTGGGAAATAGGTAAATTTGCTGGTTAGTCTAATGTGCAATGAAAGCTCCCAACATGTCAAGTCACTCGGGCCGTCTGTTTTCTTCTAAATAATGAGGTCTGTCAGCTGTGGAGTGCGGCTCAGGAGCAGAAAACACCCTCTTCTCCTTTCTCTACATGGCGGCCCTGATCCATTCACTCTTTTAACAAAACCATTTAAACTATTCATAACAAATCCCTGTGCAGCTGCTACCCTGCATCTAATCCTCCTGGAGCTTTGTGCTCTGCAGCAGGGTTGCCCCAACACTATGTGAAGCCCAGCCAGGCAACTGTCTGAAGGTTTCTTGGCAATATCAACAGCATGAGTCCATCACAAAGAGGCACAAAGTAACTTCTAGCAGCTGCATATCAATGAAAGATATTGCCATTTTTAAAAATGTATTGCTAGGAAATGACTGGAATTATAAATTTTGTCTGCTTCCTAATGCTAACCTTACAACTGTGTCATATAGTGCAAGGACTGAAAGCTTGCTTTATCTTCTCCAAATATATACTCATATACACTTATACATATACTGTGTATAGTAAAGAGAAAAGTCATGTAAATGTTCTAACAGAATATATTACAAATTAATGTTTCATCCTTGCACCAACTTCCCCCTTATTTACAACCATGACCACTAGTAATAATACTGAGGGCTCCTGAGTCCATAATAAATTCAGTCATTACTGTCGCCTTTTATATCTCCAGACATGAAATGCACTAAAGTGCCCATAGTTTACACCTCTACTAAATAAAGGAGAGGGAAATTACATGAAATAGCTTACAATGTTACATTGGCATTTTCAGACATTATATTTCCAATCATTTGGCTCCATAAGAACACAGGGTTACACGTAAGTTGCAGTCATATCGCTCCATTACCATGACTTGTGAGTCAATTTAATGTTTTGATATGAAAAACATTGTTGCTTGTGGTCTTATTCTTGTCATGGAGCCCTCACTGGTGTATAGCGGGCTAAAGAGATCATAACAGCTCTTCTAGATATAATGGAGCCACAAATAAACACTGGGTGCAAAGGACGATTTTTTTTTTTACAATAAAGAAAGAATTGTAGAGGTGATACTTTATATTCGGGTAATGTATCCCATTAGGATCTATGTCCTTAATAAGCTCGATGAATTTCCACCTGCTGTGCTATATAGGGAGATTTTAAGGTCTGTCTACATCCCTTTCACAGGGGCATTTGATATAGCAGCAGCTGCAAGATACACCCATTGATAACCTCCTGTCACCTACTTTGTGTGGCTGCAATCTGGCAGTGCTACATAATAATCCTGTGCTGAATGGCAGCAGGAAAAGCTGGGAAAGACGCACTTATACATTCAAAAGGAATGTGTCCTTTATTACTGATTAGAGCCAGATACTGTAACATGTTTGTTTTCTGTGATCTCTTTCTTTACTGCTGTAATTTTTATTTTATTTAAATTTGTTAGTATGTTATTAAGGAGGCTGCCTAAGGTTTCTTATAAGGGGGCTGCCTAAGGTTTCTTATAAGGGGGCTGCCTAAGGTTTCTTATAAGGGGGCTGCCTAAGGTTTCTGCACAGCATATAGAGATACACTTTCCAGCAGCCACAAGGACATAGAAAACAACAAAATAATAATCTATGAGAACGTTTTCTAGGCATGCTCTGCAGCCTGTGCAGAGATCATTGTACAGGGAGGGGGACAGCAGTGCGATCCACTCCCTGGCCATATCTTTGTAACAGCTTATTCTGACAATGTAAGTCCATTAAGGCTACATGTCAGAATTAGTGAACAATCAGGGAGCGGATAGCTCTCTCCCCAGCTATATCTTCTGTTCACAGCTGTGGTCAATAACTGCCGAATCTGTTGGCGCTATACAAATAAAAATTATTATTATTATTATTTTACATGCCTGATTACATTTTTTAAGACAGTGACTCTATCTGTATCTCTATCTTTCTGCTGCATTTTTTCCTGCTAAAAGTATTGCGATTCTTTGATCATGTGATTCAAGGATCTCTCGTGAATGCTTTTTAGGCAGTAAAAAAAATTCTAAAGGAGCTCTACAAAACACACATGATAAAGCACCCTAAGGTGTTTTATTATTATTTTTTGGGCAGCCTCTTTAGGGTCTGTTCCCACGTACAGGATCTGCAGCAGATTTGAAGCTGCAGATATCATTGTGACTTAAAGTGTCACTGTCGTGAAATTTTTTTTTGCAGAAATCAATAGTCCAGGCGATTTTAAGAAACTTTGTAATTGGGTTTATTATCCGAAAAATGCATTTTTATCATGAAAAAGCAGTTTGAAGCTCTCCCCCCTGTCTTCATTGTTCTCCTATGGAGAGAGCTAAAGAAAAGACCAAAACAGGACAACAAAGTGTTAATCTACAAATCCCTCACCCGTTATCTGTTCTGACCATCACCAGTGACCTGTCTGAGCTCAGATTACAGCTGTCACCCAGCTCCGTGCCTGTAATCCTCTGTTATCTGCTTTCTGCTGCCGGCTAACTCCCTCCTTCCTCCTCCCCCCTCCCCTCTCCCTAGAGCAGACAGGGTACGTCTCCTGCAACAAGTCACAATTTTCAGATTTTTCAGAGTGGATGAAAAAGAGGAAGGAGGGGGGGACCTGGGAAAAGGCTTTTTACATGCAGATAATGGCAGATTTGGCTAATAAACCCAATTACAAAGTTTCTTAAAATCGCCTGGACTATTGATTTCTGCAAAAAAAAAAAATACGACAGTGACTCTTTAATGACGGATGCTGCAGATCCTGTACATGTGAACACACCTATAATACATTTTTTCCGGTGGATTTTATTAAAATTTCTCCAGTCACTGTGGAATAATTGTGAGTACTATCATTGACTAGGACAGGGAAGAGCACCTTGCTGCAGCACAGCAGTTCTCACCTCTTTTGCTCTTTCCAGCTCATTGTGTAATGCCTGCTTGGCCACATCCATTTCAATGATTTGTTGACGCAACATTTCATTTTCATCTTCTGCTTTAATTCGCTTCTCTTCCACATTTTCCAGCTCGTGGTGCAACCTGACAGATACATCTTTGGCTACCTGTTGACACATATACACAGATGATTAAAAGGATTGAGGCCTCTAGCACATTCAGCAGCTGTGAAACACAAAGCACTCTCTGGTCCTTAATGCACAATACGTATGTATGTGCTCTATTCAGGATATATGTCAAATATATCTATACAATCACATTGACATTTTAGACATCACAATCAATTTCTGAGGCAATTCTAGTCTTCTCTGATTTGCTACATGACCACATGACTACTCAACATAAAAACTTGCCCTTAATCCAATATAGTGGCTTTCAAGAAAGAAGCAATATTCTGGATATAGCCTAAAAGATAGGCCCCCTCATCGATTCCCTGCTGGGGAATATATATCATTTTCCCTTTAATTTCTGAAATAAAAGGGTGTCCTGAGACTTGTGACTTACCATGTACATTGGCATCGGTGAGAGGCATAGGTTAAGAAATCCGATGGACATTACAAAATGCAGTGCAAAACCAATATTGTGAAAGACCTCCTTGTGCTCTGACCTGTCAAGGCATGGACTCTTTAAGATCTATTAGTGGTCCCGTGATATGTGGGACTAAGGTGTTAGCTATACAAACAGTCCTGTATCCTTCAAGGATCAGACTCATTCTTTTAGCAGATCCCAGAGATACTTAACTGGATTAAAGGGGTACTCCAGTGGGGGGGAGGCTATTTTTGGATCTGGCCGGGGAGGAGACGGCTGAGAGAAAAGACGCAAACTCACCTCCCCGCTTCCAGCGGCGGGTCCCATATCGCTGCGCTCCGGTCCGCGGGCGCTTCCTGGTGTCTGACGCGGGCTCGAGACATGGCGTCTCAAGTCCGCTCAGTCAGTCAGTGACAGAGCCGGGATCCGTTTCAAGTCCGCTCAGATCCCGCCTCTGTCACTGACTGGCTGAGCGGACTTGAGACGTCACGTCTCGAGCCCGCGTCAGACACCAGGAAGCGGCCGGGAACCGGAGACCGGAGCGCCGCAATAGGAGGTGAGTGGATGTCTTTTCTCTCAGCCACATCCTCCCTGACCAGATCCCATATTAGTGCCCCCCCCCCCCCCCCCACTGGAGTACCCCTTTAAGAGCTATTTAGAGCCTGTACTTTTTACCATGTTCCTAACACCATTCCAGGGTGCATTATCCTGCAGAAGGAAGCCACTGCCATTAGAGAATGGTGTTGCCATAAAGCTGATCACTTGGCCTGCACTTATGTTAAAGGGGTACTCCGGCCGCCGGTCACTTACTTCCCCGGTTCCAGCACCAGGTCCTGGATCGTGCCGCCCCGTTCTCCCGTCCCGCGGGACCCCGCTAGGACCGCTGGATGGCTGAGCTGCCTTGAGACATCACGTCTCAAGCCGCAGCTCAGACTAGGAAGCAGCCGTGGGATGGGAGAACGGGGCGTGCACGATCTGGGACCCGGCTCTGGAACCGGGAAGGTAAGTGACCGGTGCCCTCTATATCCACCCCCCTCCCCGACCACAGACTAAAAGTACTGCTAGCCCGGAGTACCCCTTTAAGGAGGTAGTATGTGTCCTCATAACATCTATATGAATGCCAGAACCCAGTACAAGTAACACAGTAATGCAATCCACTTGACTTTCCATAAAACTTTCACTATAGTTCTTCTACACTCACAAGGTAAGTAGACTGCTGAATATTTTTCTGAGCAACGTAAGTTCTCCTAGATGCACTGTAATGCATGTAAAATCCTCCACATAATAAAGCTTGCTGCTTAGTGGAGCCTTGGCAATGGAGCCTTATTTTGGAACCAGTGCCCCTAATGATCTTCAATGCTGTACAATACGCTGCCATAGCTGTTATTTCCCAGTTCCTAGGAAATCTTTTTATAGTTGACAGGAAGCACTCCAGTGTTTATATGCTCCGCAAGTAATGAAGCAGCCGGCACATGATCCTAGAGGGTCCGGCCAAAGCCAGGACTGAAGGCTTTGTTTAGCTGTGAGAATTTGTCCTCTGACATTTTTAATTAATAGAAAAGCAAGTGGCTGAAATAAAAGGGAACTTCAGCAGAACATATGCCAATGGGCCCCTTCATGGTCAGCATGCTAGGACCTGGCCAGAACATCCAATTAGGTTTTGGGTTTTATGTCCTCTCTGCCATATTAAGGGGTTAATAGAGAAATATTTTATTTAGCTATTTAATTTATTTATAAATAAACTGTAACGTTTCCACCTACAAATTATTTTCCCAAAACAAATCCCATTTTCCATTTTGTAAAGAAACATTGGGGGAGATTTATCAAACATGGTGTAAAGTGAAACTGTCTCAGTTGCCCCTAGCAACCAATCAGATTCCACCTTTAATTCCTCACAGACTTTTTAGAAAATGAAAGGTGGAATCTGATTGGTTGCTAGGGGCAACTAAGCCAGTATCACTTGACACAGTGTTTGATAAATCTCCCCCATTGTCTTTCTCAGAAAGCTTCTCAGAAAGTATAAGGAGCAGTTGCAAGACAATAGAATTGTATCCATCTTTCCCATAAATTTGTATAACTAGAAAAAAAATGAGTCGTTTATTAAAATGGTTATCCATGGTTAGAAAAAAGCACTGCTACTTTTGCTGTTTCTGGAAGAAAGCAGACATGTTTTTGTAAGCCTGGACAAACCCTTTAATGCACAAAATGTAACGGTTGTCAAAAGCTGGAAGCATCATTCTGAATATTCTGCTGCAAAATGAATAATGTCAACAGCTTACAATACATATCCCACCTTTAAGTCTTGCTCTAGACTCCTAATGAGCTCTCCATCCACTTGGCCTGTCTGTGCAACTTTTAAGCTTTTTTGCTCTGCTTTCCTGAGGCGGTATTGCAAGATACGGCAGTTCTTATTGGCTCGGTCAAGCTCCCTTCGGAGCTCCTGCAACTGGTAAACATCTTCTTCTAGATAGCTGTCACGCATCTCCTCCATTTCAGCTCGCAGCTCATCCAGCTCATCCTGTGGAAAATCCCATCAAGAGTTATTAGCATTTATACACACACTGAAGAAAAAGTCTGGAAAATGGGAGAAAAATACAAATTCAGATTGTGAAGGAGATTATTATACAGTTTTGCAGCCGCCTCTAGGGGGAGTTTTATGTATATTCATTATGTTCTATGCAAGACATATGCAGTAAGCTCCTTAGCTTCTAGAGATGAGCGAACCTCAAGCATGCTCAAGTCCATCCGAACCCAATCGATCGGCATTTGATTAGTGGCGGCTGCTGAAGTTGGACAAAGCTCTAAGGTTGTCTGGAAAACATGGATACAGCCAATGACTATATCCATGATTTCCACATAGCCTTAGGGCTTTATCCAATTTCAGCAGCCACCTCTAATCAAATGCTGAACGATCGGGTTCAGATAGACTCCAGCATGCTCGAGGTTCGCTCATCTCTATTAGCTTCCCCTAGTGGTGACTGCTGGCAACAAGTAATTTATATTTTGGAAATAATCCCTCTACCCACATCAAGTTATATTATGAAAATATTTTTTCAGAGGTTTTGGATGAAAAAAGAATGGATCTACAGTACACAAGTTTATATAAGCCATATAAGACGGTTGGTTTTCTTAATACCCTAAATACATATCTAGAAGTCAGAACTGTATACATAAGGGTCTGAATCAAAACATAAATATAAGTACATAATATACTAGACTCTATTACTATTACTAGTAACCATTACTATTAGACAGCTGCTCCACTGCCAGCAAGCTCTAATAATATTAGAGACCACAGCTATGGTTCTGCAAAGAGGCCGACAGAACACTCTTTTGGCCTCTATGGGGCTAATGTAACCCTATGAACACATTAGTATTTATGACTGCTTTACACCAGTTTTCCGACATGCAAAATTGCCTTTTAATAACTCTTGTGCATCCTATGCCACCACTCTTATGGGTTATTCTAATAAAACCAGAAGAAGGCTGGGAGGAGGGCAGAGGCAGCTCCGCCTTCATGCCTAGTTACCGGGATGGAGGATTATTTTGAATTTGCCATCCCGCTTGAGTCTGCCGGGCACATTGTTGGAGAACAGCTCTAAGGTACTGAGGCCAAGTCACACTTCCTTAGGTAGGTACCCTTTAACTCAGAAATCTGCAGAATTGTGATTGCAGCAGTGGATATTTGTCCACCATTTATTGATATTTAAAAAACTTCTGAAGATCACATGTGCTTTCAGTTTTTGGAGACACACTATAATTTGCAGTGTAAAAACAATACAACAATCACTGCTACATATGTCTATTATGCTGCAAGGCCAAAGGAGGTGGGAGAATCACACAATAATAATATTTACAGTTATGTTGATGGCAACTGAGTGAGAATATAAAGTTTCAAATGTATCTCCTAAGATAGAACTCTGTCTCAGAGAACCACTCATTCCATTACCAGCCCGCTGCCCTTGGGATATGAACACACTATTATTAGGTTTGCACTCAATTTTAGGCAGGAAGGAGGTACAGTATGCCAGAGCAAACTCAAAGTAGGCACGATTTTCCATTACAGCTTCTCCGCCTTGTATTTACATGGACACTGTATTCCCATAGCAAAACAAAATAAAAATAAGATCAAATAAAATTAGAGCAACAGAAACAAAGAGCAGAAATGTTGTAATGTAATTATATGTCAAGGAAACAAGACAGAGTTTACTTACAATGTCAAGATATAACTTAAAGAACTGAAAGTGTATATTTTGGAGGAAAGAAGGGAAATGAGGGACATGGTCAAAATCTTCAAATAAGGTTCACAATAAGGTGAACACAATAACAAGGGGCCACAATCTTAGGTTAAAAATAAAAATCCCCACACACCTTATACTTTAGTCTGCCATACCAGTCACTCACAACGGGTCCAGCTGTCAGTATAAGTTATAGGTTCACGTATGACACCGGCC
Organism: Dendropsophus ebraccatus; assembly: GCF_027789765.1. NCBI lineage: Eukaryota > Metazoa > Chordata > Amphibia > Anura > Hylidae > Dendropsophus > Dendropsophus ebraccatus. Next base: position 72,945,275 of record NC_091455.1, on the reverse strand, counting down.
GTTCTGTGACCCAGCCGTGTCACAGAACGGATGTGTCTGTGAAGTTCATCCCGGACGGTACTGCAGTAGTAGCCGAATAAACGTCACTTCTGTTGAATCAGGACGCGGGCGCCTTCGGGTGCGCCCGCATCCCAATTCACCATAGCGGCCTAAGGTGCACTTTCCATTGTGTGAACTGTCAGTGTTGTGCGGCCACTATTCAAATGATAGCGGCCGCAAAAATGGTGCGTGGTCAGCGCCTGACGATTATAGGTCAGAACCTATATCAACGATCAGCCGATGACAACGATCATCGGCTGATTGTGTCTTTATTACAAGGATAGGGCCGATTCGGCCGATTATCGTTCCGTGTAATAGAACCCTTACACTTGCTGATTACCAGAAATGAGCTCATTTGGCCGATAATTGGCCAGTGTAAAAGTGTCAGCAGTCAAGTGAGCTGGAAGACGCCCGGTCGGCAGCTGACTGTGTCTTTTGAGCAGCCCTAAAAACCATTGCTTACCAGTCGCACATCTCCCTGTGTAAACAGGGATGTGTGGCTGATAGCAATGTATTTAAATAGCCCCACGAACCATACAGGGACTGATCATGTAGCCCGGCTGTAAAGGCACTGTAAGGGCCCTATTCCACCGGACGATTATCGTTTGCATAATCGTTAACGATTAACAATCTCAAACGACCGCTATTGCGAAAGACCTGAAAACGTTCACTCATTTCCATGGAACAATAATCGTTACTTATGATCGTAATTGCGATCGTTTCTCTTTGCTATTTATTCGCTATTGCGTTCGTATCTATTGCGAACGACCGAACGATGTCTTATTCAATGCGAACGATTTGCGAACGTTTTGCAAACGAGCAACGATAAAAATAGGTCCAGGTCTTATAAAGCGATCAACGATTTCTCGTTCGGTCGTTAATCGTTAACTGCATTTCAACCGAACGATTATCGTTTAGATTCGAACGATTTAACGATAATCTGAACGATAATCGTCCGGTGGAATAGGGTCCTAAGTGAGCACTGATCTCGCTGAAGATCATGTAAAAGCTCCATTATTTGTTGGCCACCTTCATACACACCACTGAATCCCGCTCCTGAGAGCGGTGGAGGAGCAGTGGGAGGTTACGGAGGGGGTTTGGTGAAGAGAAAGGAGGAGGAGCGTCCAGACAGTAGCCTCTCCTCTCCACAATGTCTAAGGTGGTGTCAAAAGATACAAATGGTTCAGTTCTGTTGTGTAATGATGGCGTCAGCATTTCCATTCCTCAATTCCTCCAATGTTCTCAACCTTATAGACCCAGTGGGTCATTGTGGGAGAGTCAGCATATTTCTAGTGGGTTGATACACAGGCTCTGGATAATGTAAGTCTAGTCTAAGTCTAGTCTAGGGAACCATGGCTCTCCAGCTGTTGCAAGACTACAACTTCCATCATGCCTGGACAGCCAAAGGTTCAGCCAAATAACAAACTAGTGGAGTCTGTCCACTCAGAACTAAGTTAAAGAATACCATTACATTTACAGAACCTGCAAAAAAAAAAAAAAATACAAAAGATCCAAGAAATGCTGAATAGACGCATATTGTTCCTATATCTTGTGTGTGTTTACAGTTCCTAAAAGGTGTGCGCTGTTCTCCTTCATATAGGAAAGTTAAAAGCCCAAAATTAAAATAACATATAACAACACTGTGTAAAAGGAGTGATCTGTACAATAAGAAACGCTTATTGTAAAATCCTGTACCTGTTCCTTCATGACACTGATGCATCACTACTGTCTAAACGCCAGGGATGTATCAGATTATGTGATGCTGTCTGCATAAGTATTTGGAATTGTGCAGGCAATGGCTGATCTCCGTTAAAGGCGTTGTCCAGAGAAAATTTTTCTTTCAAATCAACTGGTTTCAGAAAGTTATATAGATATGTAATTTACTATTAAAAAAATCTCATGTCTTCCCATACTTATCAGCTGCTGTATGTCCTGTAGGAAGTGGTGTTTTCTTTTCAGTCTGACAGTTCCTGTCTCGGACAGAGATGTCAGCAGAGAGCACTGTGTCAGACTGGAAAGAAAGAACCACTTCCTACAGCACATGCAGCAGCTGATAAGTATGGGGATACTTTTTAAATAGAAGTAATTTACTAATCTATTTTACTTTCTGAAACCAGTTGATTTGAAAGAAAAGGATTTTCGCTGGATAACCCCTTTAAGGCCCTATTACACAGAGAGATCTGACAGATTATTGAAGCTGAAGCCAGAAACAGACTACAAACAGAGAACAGGTCATAAAGGAAAGACTGAGATTTCTCCTATTTTCAAATGCATTCCTGGCTTTGGCTTCAGTGATCCTTCAGATAAATCTGTGTGTGTAATAGAGCCTTTACAGTGTTATCCAAGCCTTATTTACTGTAGCTACCTTGGGGAACAACAGTCAAAGAGATTAAACAGACGCTACTATACATGACAATACGGTCAGGTGATTTCTATAGATTATACATCCATTAACAGAGGATCAAAAGTAAAAGGAATATCAAGCAAGTGGTTTAGCTGAGAACTGACAATGAAATAAAACTGTTCAAACATCAATGCAGGACTAAAAAAACTGATCTGATATGGCTATGCTGATACTGTATATATTAAAATATTTCTTAGTTTATCTGAAATTGTTGGAAATCTGTTAGGTGGGCATCACAGAGATACCCTCTTATGTACTTAAACCCTTACAGAAAGGGAACAGATCCCAAGGGAAAGAAGCAATAAACAACAAGGCGGGTAATTGACTGTTATGATATACTGCCATCAATATCTTCCACATACAAATAGATAAAGAGTAATAATACGAATGGCTAAATGTAGCAAAGATAATGCCAACTACACAATAAAATCCACAATGATGAAATATGTTACTTGTTGGCTGGGTTCACACTATGTATATTTCAGTCAGTATTGTGGTCCTCATATTGCAACCAAAACCAGGAGTGGATTGAAAACACAGAAGGGATCTGTTCACACAATGTTGAAATTGAGTGGATGGCCGCCATTTAATGGCAAATATTTGCTGTTATTTTAAAACAACGTCTGTTATATTGAAATAATGGCCGTTATTTACTGTTATATGGCGGCCATCCAGTCAATTTCAACATTGTGTGAACAGAGCCTTTCTGTGTTTTTTTTTTTAAATATATTTTTATTAGCACTCCGACAAAACTGTGAAAACCATATTGGCGTCGCAGCGCCCATTTTTTGTTTTATCGTAGAAACAGTATGAGTAAAAAATAACCGGACAGGTTCGAATATCTAAAGCCAATGCAAACAGTAATTAAACAAGTAAAAGCATCACAACAGAAATTCGCTGGAACAAAGATTGTCAGGTATATATCAGAGCACAAACTCTAGATTTAGTCTTAAAGGCCTTAAAGACCCTAAAGAGTGGGGCAGTTCTAAATGTGCCCTACCGTTCAGGGACTGGGCTACCAGTAACATCTGTGTCACCCCCAAGGTGCCAACAGTGCCTGGCAGAGAGAAAAGGAGAAGAAAGAGAAAGAGAAAAGAGAGAAAATAATAATAATAAAAAAAAAAAAAAAAAAAACACACTACACCACACACATCAATACAATGCACCCCGGGAAGGGAAGGGAGGGAAGCAGGGAAGAGCTCAACAAGGGTCACAGAAAGGGTCTCATGGAATGCTATCCTGCCAAGGTCGACCTCACACTATAAGCCACCTCAACCACGAGGAGGCAGCTTAAGAGGTCCCAATGCATCTTTAAGGTCTTCCGTCAGGTACCAGGTGGAAAACCTGTAGGGATATACAAAAGAGTGGACTTGCTCTCTCGTAAAATGCGTCAGAAGAAATGTCCTCCATTTAAGGAAAAACTGCTTCGCGTGTTTCTCAGTATTACGTTCCGCTTCCAAGCGGTCCGCTGCCAAAAAGGCCTTCAGATCTTCAACCACCATAGATAGCGTGGGTGGGGAGGAATTGAGCCACTCCCGAAGCAGTATCCTTTTGGCTATCAGTAGTACACCATGAACCAAGGGCGGCACCCGCTTCATCCCAGAGGCATCAACAATTGTAGAGTCGATGGACTGGAAAACCAAGGGGAGGGGATCGTCAGGGAGTGTCAGTTTCCAATGTCTGGCTATAAACAGAATAACCTCCTTCCAGAAGGACTGGGACAGAGAGCAGGACCATATACCGTGCCAGAAATCCGTGGCCGGGGTCCGGCACTTAGGACAGTGCAGGATTCGGTTCGGGTACAGAGGTGAAGCCGGTAGGTTTAAACCAAAGTAAGCGCTATGCATCACCTTAAAAAAGGTTTCCCTCCAGACTTCGCTTTCTGTGTTTTTAATCCACTCCTGGTTTTGGTTGCAATATGAGGACCACAATACTGACTGAAATATACGTAGTGTGAACCCAGCCTGGTATTGTAATCTTGCATTTATATATAAGTTCCTGGATAATGTAACCTTTATCTACAGTATTTAAACATGAATTGCTATCAAGGTAATTCTACAAAATCTGAGTGTTCAGACCGCCAAGTACCTCACTCCCCAGTTCGTGGCAATCTCTGTCTCACTGCAGGATTAGGTCTCGGTCTCCAAAGACTTATAATAGAGACTTCTGCAGATAGATGGAAACTAGCTCTATCATATACAAATAATAATAATGACCTGAACATGGAGACCCTCTGAACAAAACTGTGATATTGCTTATTCAAATTGAAAACTTGATTTAAAAGGTAGCTGAGTTTTCCAAAAACCTTTTTACATAGCCTAGGAACATGTGAAAAGTGGGGGTCTGGATGAACACTAGAAATAACAGGGAGAAACGTACGGATACGGATTGCTTTGCCTCCCTCTACACCAGCCCTATGAGGGCCCCATAATATACCTACTGAGTCTATATCAGTCACATGGCACAGGGCCCAGAAATCATGCACTGGGCATGGTCTTCTCCCAGGTATGGGTGTGAAAACTAAGACCGATGCATCAAAATGTTGGAAAAGTTCTAACAGCAAGAAAAAACAATCCGTATGACAAAGCAGAATGCGGATGCATGACAGAAGGCCAACAGGTGACAACCAAATAACATCACAGGTGAAGAACTCCAACAGCATCCAGGAAGGTGCAAAGGTTCAAGCTATTTATTGGATATCCAAACACATGGGAGCTACAATTCCACCTGCAATGTAGTTCACATGTGTTTGGATACCTTATAAAAATCTTGATCCTCCTGGATGCTGTTGAAGTTCTTCACTTATGATGTCCGTAGGACATGTCAAAATGTCAGCTAATCTATCATAGACTCATCAGACATGGAAGTATATACTGTACCTACAGAAACTATGTTAGAAATCCCCACATTTTATTTGTTGTTGTATAGGATTGTGATGTCAGTAGTTCTCCTGCCCTGAGTCTATGTATTTTGCACAGCAGTGACGCATTGATCATTGTCTTTGTCTGTCTCTTTGATATAAATATTGCCTCTATTGTAACCAGTTGGGAGAGTGACATCTAAGGCTAGGTTCACACTGCGTTTTCAGCATCCGTTTAACGCATCCGTTTTTTTGCAAAAAACGCATGAAAAACGGATTGCAAAAAACGGATTCATTTGTGTGCATCCGTTTTTCCATTGACTTCCATTATAAAAAAAAACGGATCCGTTTTTTTTGGCGGACCAAAACGGACCATAAAACGTTGCTGACCCTATTTTTGTGGACGTTAAAAAAAACGGATCCGTTAAACGGATGCTGAAAACGCAGTGTGAACCTAGCCTTACTAGGCATTCATTTTCAGTACTTCTCAATGAATATTTACTGTCTGGAGAATGAGGATTGTTGATCTCAGCCAGCAAACAATGGGGAGGTACAAGTTAAGCTTAATGCGAACAAACATCAGGAACCTGCAGTTCAGATGAGTACATTGTCTCACAACGGCTGTACACATAGTACGGCAATAACTGGTTTTAACAACCTTTTGTTAAAAAAAAATGAAAAACAAGTGTCAGGAGATTAACCATCAGGTGCAGGTGGAAGACAGATGGAGGATCACAGATGGGCTCTTAGCAAAGGAAATGGACCATAAGAAAAGATCTGTTGCAGGATGTAAGGAGACGGCAATTTATATTACTCAACTAACAACATATCTCAGTAAGTTCCTATGTTGGAAATGACCAGCGATATGTGCAGATAAGTGTGCATGTGCCTTTCAGCAAAGATATACATTGGATGGATTTCTTGGACCTGACAGAACACTATAATGGTCACTGCATGGGAATATTTACTAGAAAAAAAAATGTTGTGTGGTATAATTTTTTTACTGTATCCCCAAGTTCCTAAAAAAAAGGGTATGCTAATGCACATTAGCACGGCACACTGTGCCTGGGTTCACACTACGTATATTTCAGTCAGTATTGTGGTCCTCATATTGCAACCAAAACCAGGAGTGGATTAAAAACACAGAAAGGCTCTGTTCACACAATGGTGAAATAGAGTGGATGGCCGCCATTTAATGGCAAATATTTGCTGTTATTTTAAAACAACGGCTGTTGTATTAAAATAATGGTTTTGGTTGCAATATGAGGACCACAATACTGACTGAAATATACGTAGTGTGAACCCAGCCTGGGCCAGTGGGGCTGGGTTCACACTATGTATATTTGAGGCTGTATTTGGTCCTCATGTCAGGTCCTCATAGCAACCAAAACCAGGAGTGGATTAAAAACACAGAAAGGATCTGTTCACACAATGGTGAAATTGAGTGGATGGCCACCATATAACAGTAAATAACGGCCATTATTTCAATATAACAGCCGTTGTTTTAAAATAACAGCAAATATTTGCCATTAAATGACGGCCATCCACTCAATTACAACATTATGTGAACAGAGCCTTTCTGTGTTTTCAATCCACTCCTGGTTTTGGTTGCTATACAGCCTCAAATATACATAGTGTGAACCCAGCCTAAGGGTACAAACACACACAGCAGATACACAGCAGATTTGATACTGTGTTCAGTTATTTAGATCTAACCTGCTGCGTATCTGCTGCGTATCGCAGCAGTAAATACGCAGCATATAAGCCGTGTGTGTTTGTATCCTTGGGGTATAAACCCACACACCGTATACGCAGCAAAAACGCAGCAGATGTGATGGTGAAGATTTGATGCTGTGTTCAGTTATTTAGATCTAATCTGCTGCGTATTTGCTGCGTATTTGCTGCGTATCGCAGTAGTAAATACGCTGCATATACAGTTTGTGGGTTTGTACCCTTGGGTACAAACCCACTTGACGTATTTGCTGCGTGAATCAGTCTTAAAAATAAGCAGGCAAAACGCAGTTTAGCTTTATACGATTGTTCTGCGTTAAAATACGCAATTGCGTATTTTTGAACCGTGAAGCTTGTTGTTAGCAAAGCATCAGTTGTTAACAACCTGTGCGAAAAACGCATGTAGCTTCACGCTTCAAAAATACGCAATTGCGTATTTTAACAACTGATGCTTTGCTAACAACAAGCTTCACGCTTCAAAAATACGCAATTGCGTATTTTAACGCAGAACAATTGTATAAAGCCAACCTGCGTTTTGCCTGCTTATTTTTAAGACTGATTCACGCAGCAAATACGTCAAGTGGGTTTGTACCCTTAGGGTACAAACACACACCGTATACGCAGCAAATACGCAGCAGATCTGCAGCAGATTTGATGGTGCAGATTTGATGCTGTGTTCAGTTATTTAGATCTAATCTGCTGCGTATTTGTTGCGTATTAGCTGCGTATTGCAGCAGTAAATACGCTACGTATATGGTGTGTGTGTTTATACCCTAAATGATATTTGGCCGAGTCGGGCTGCAAAAGAGCAGCCGCTTGATCAACGCTTGTTTGCAGCGCAGGTATGAATAATTACCTGGCAAGGCCCCTGAATTGTTTGTGCGGCTGTTGGAGTACATTTCTATTGGCCGAACATCTCCTGTTTTCACGGAGAGATATGTGGCCAATAACTATGATTTTTTTGGTGCCGCACGGCTGATTGTCGTCTTTAGCACTTTAAGGCTATGTTCACACTACGTAAAACTACGGCCGTAGTTCTCGCCGCAGAACTACGGCCGTACTTTTGAGGGGTGAAACATAGCCTTATTTTCAATGGGATTCCGGCCGGAGCGTACACACATTGTATGCGCTCCGGCCGGGATCCCATGCGGCGCCGGAAAAAACTGACATGTCAGTTTTCTGCGGCCGGAATTCAGTGAATTCCAGCTGCAGAAAGACCTGTCAGTTCACACAGTGAAGCTAGCGGATCCGGCCACTTGCTTCACTGTGGGCTATGGGAAGCTCTGATGTGGGCGGAAAGATCACCCGGCCGGGATCATGCGGGCTGAGACCGGCCAAACCGTGACCGTGGCCGGGGTCACAGGAATGGCCGGGTGTTCACGTTGTGTGAACATAGCCTAAGGCTGTGTTCACACATGTAGAAATGCAATTAAAATGCCTAATTTATTTGCAGTAATTTATTATTTCATTGCGTTACTGCATCATTTCATTGCAGTTCTGAATTATTTAATTGTCGTCCAGCTTTCCTTTATTGCGCTAACACATTGAAACTTCAGTGCTTGTGTGAACATACTCTTACCAAGACTGATTATTACCTAATAGAATGTTCATTGGAAACCCGCTGCCGATAATGGGTACGTGTAAAAGGGCCCTAACTCCGACTCCACAGCCCTAAAACCAGATCATGTCCTTTTGTAATGTGTGTTATTTAAGTGAATGGCCCCCTTCCCCGTGTTCCCCCCACCCCGCAAGTGTGGTGCATTATACTCACCGACCCCAGCCGCCATGTTGGGTCGACGATGTCATCTTCAGGAGGCCGGCCGGACCCAAGATGGTGGCCGGGTTCGACAGCAATTGAGTAAGTATAATGCACCACACTACATCTATAATATATATATATATATATATACCCCAATATAAGCTACAGCTTATCCTGCAAAAAAAAAAGAAAAGAAAAGAAAAAAAGAATCTTTATTCAGCCCTGTCACCAGATAAATACAAAACATATGGGAATATAGTGAAACATTTTTCTTCTACAAGAAATAAAACATAATAAAAACCTATAAATATGGTATCACTGTTTCCCCCTTAAGGTCAATGCCAATTTTCATTTTTGAGCTTTTGCTTTTGCTTTTTCCACTTTAGATTTAAAAGGCCATAGCACTTGCATTTTTCCACCTAGAAACCCACATGAGCCCTTATTTTTTGCGTCACTAATTGTACTTTGCAATGACAGGCTGAATTTTTGCATAAAGTACACTGCGAAACCAGAAAAAAATTCAATGTGAGTCCGTGGAGTCTCGGTTTCGAGTCTCAAAACACGGGATAGCCAGATATCTCTAGCCTGTTGCCACGGGGTGCCTCCATGATGTGGAGAGCACCACACCACCCTGATAAATAGCCCCTTAAGTCCCACTCGGTTGCGAGTATTGGAACATAAATAGGGAAATACCAGGGTGGCCCCTTTTTGTCAATGTCTAGCTCAAGGTACGAGTATTGCGATAGTGACAAGGGCTTGCCAAGGCAGGCATCCATCCACAGACAGCCGTTTCGGGGTATTTGCCCCTCATCAGTGTAGAGTAGGATTCTGGCTAGTTGGGGCAATGACAAATCAACCAACAAAACACAGTAATCACTGAACTCAAGGAGAACAGTGAAAAAAACTTCAATGAAGTACTCAATCAAGAGTCTCCACTGATGCCCCAAAAATCTGGCTATCCCCTGTTTTGAGACTCGCAACCGAGACTCCACGGACTCTTGTTTTGCACAGTACATTATGTAGTATAATGGTGCCATTAAAACATCTCATTGATAAACTTAATGGGTTATCCCAAGATTTAAAGTTATCATCTGTCCATAGGACAACAAACAACCAGCTGATCAGTGGGGTACGGTGCTTCACTATGTCCTGAGGTGAAAACAAATATTTGGGCAAATTAGGTGCAATTTTACATCTTGGAGCCAGTACCAGAGGACTAAGGAGCCAGTACCAGAGGACTAAGGAACCAGTACCAGAGAACTAAAGGACCAGTACCAGAGGACTAAAGAACCAGTACCACTGGACTAAGGAACCAGTACCAGAGAACTAAGAAACCAGTTCCAGAGAACTAAGGAACCAGTACCAGAGAACTAAGGAACCAGTACCAGAGGACTAAGGAACCAGTACCAGAGAACTAAGGAACCAGTACCAGAGAACTAAGGAACCAGTACCAGAGGACTAAGGAACCAGTACCAGAGGACTAAGGAACCAGTACCAGAGAACTAAGGAGTGGGCAACAGGCAACAACCACTCACTGTATTTGTACGCTGAAGTTTTGTAGTGTGTCATTTCCTAATCTGCAAAATAAAGCATCGACTAAAGGGCCGATTATCACCTAAATTTCTCTGGAACAGTATCCATGCATAAGGGCCCAATTTCACTGACAGATTTCTGACCAATTTATATGATTTTTTAAAGCCAAAGCCAGGAATGGATTTGAAAAGAGGAGAAATCTCAGTCTTTTCTTTATTACCTGTTCTCTGTTTACAGTCTGTTCCTGGTTTCAAAAATCTGTCAGATAAATTGGTAAGATATCTGTTGGGTTTTAGGGCCCTAAGGCCTCATGCTGCAATAAAAGGTTTAAGTGTATGGAGCATCAACTGTACTTTTGTGTGTCTCAAATTTCAAATAGAGGTATATGGCTTTTTATACTGTCAGACTCTATAAAACGCAACAGGAATAGTCACAGCATCTTCCATCAGATGCCTTATGCTTATGCAGATAGTCTCCCTTGAAACATTATTGCCAGGGGAGCACATCTATCCCCTAACTCCTCCTTTCTCACATTACACATATACTGTATGTGAGTGTATGCAAATATACTATACATGCTGTAGATCAGGAGTCTCAAACTCGCGGCCCTCCAGCTGTTGCAAAACTACAATTCCCACCATGCCTGGACAGCCAAAGCTTCGCTTTGGCTGTCCAGGCATGATGGGAATTGTAGTTTTGCAACAGCTGGAGGGCCACGAGTTTGAGACCCCTGCTGTAGATGATATTCTGCAAACCACAGCCGTAAATGAACACAAAATGAAACAATGAGGGCGAGTTTACCACCACAAATCTGTCTCTGCAATCAGGTACATTTAGGTGCAGAAGTAAGGTACAGACAAAGAGAAAGCAGAGATCCATGGTAATGAGGCTCAGTAGGAGGTGAGTAATCAGAAGACAATGACCTGTAACATCCTTTGTTACACCATCTGCTTGGGCTCCAGTGATGTCACTGCATTTATTACGCATTAATAAGGCAGTGACAGTCACAGCTCAGGAAGCACAAATACTGGATGCAAATGAAAAGTGTTTTTCTATATTCAGACAGACTTCCCTCTGCATCCCTCTGCTTGTATGTAGATGGGTAAAAACATATATGTATACAGTAGTTGTACAGCATGTGTTTGAAAACTGCTGGGTATTAATGTGCTTCCAGTGAGTCAGACTGTATTGCTATACCCACTGTCTTTCTTTAAATATAAGACCTATCCAGAAAATAAGACCTAGCTTTATTTTGCAGGCTTTGTGGAGTATGCTTGAAATATAAGCTACTCAAAAAATAAGCCCTAGCAACAGCAGGTAGATGGGGCCCAAGTGCAGTCCCACCTAGGTGACACTGTCCATCTATGAAATTAAGCCAGAGTAAGAGGGGTGACATTTGGTCTATATTCTATACATATATGTGTGTGTGTCTGTGCATTTTTTTTTTTCATTTTCTGGAACTCAAAAGTGCAGCAGACCATGCTTTTTGGTACCAAAAAAATTAGCAATTTGCACTAACTTTTCTCTCACTTTAAAAGGAGTTGTGTAAATAGTATAGCACCTGAAGCTACTCTCTTTGCGTAACTTCTGGAGTAACATTAAAGGGGTTGTCCAGTGAAAATCTTTTTCTTTCAAATTAACTGGTGTCACAAAGTTATATAGATTTGTAATTTACTTCTATTAAAAAAAACTCAAGTCTTCCCATACTTATTAGCTGCTGTATGCCCTGCAGAAAATGTTTTTTTTCTTTTCAGTCTGACACATTGCTCCCTGCTGACATCTCTGGCTGAGGCAGGAACTTCCAGAGCAGGAGAGTTTTTCTATGGGGATTCATAGAAAACCAAGACGGAGTTCCCTTCAGAGATGTCAGCAGAGAGCACTGTGTCAGACTGAAAATAAAACATTTCCTGCAGGACATACATCAGCTGATAAGTATGGGAAGACTTGAGATTTTTTTATAGAAGTAAATTACAAATCTATAACTTTTTTTATATCAGTTAATTTGAAACAAAAAGATTTTCGTTGGACAGCCCTTTTCAGGCTATGTTCACACTACGTATATTTCCGGCCGTAGTGCGAACCGCAAATATACGCCCGTAGTTTTGAGGTTGATGCGTACGCTTGGAAGTATATGATATACGGCCGCACAATGCACACTACGTATGAGCTTATGGCCGGATCGTATGCGGCGCCGTGAAAAATGAACAAGACCATTGTTTGAGGACGGAAATGTTCCAACTCACGGCCGTGGATTTCCATGCGCTCCCGTACGAAGTACTTATTTCAGCCAAATTGAACTTGATTTTTAGATCCAAAAGGTTCTGCGTGGTTTACTGGGCTGGGCGAAGATTTCCAAGTAAATGACCTGTTTCAGATCGCTTCGAAACAAGCTAGGGAAGCATAACTGTACTACGGCCGTATGTTCCCGGTTCGCCAGCATGTTCGCAATCCGGCCGCATGTCTATTTTTCCCACGGCCGTAGTTTCAGCCGCACATGTCCGGCCGCGTACGAACTACAGCCGGACATATATGTAAGGTGAACATAGCCTAACAGTGTTGCACGCAGGGCTATGCCACATAAACAATCCCCATTAACTGCTTCCTCGCCACCTCTTCTACCTCCAAACAGAGCAGAGGGATCCAAGAGGCCTTGTTTTTGGGACTTGGAGTATGTCATGGCATGCTGCTTTTTTAACATGTTGCTGATATATACCTATAAGCTGTAGTAGACATAATGCTCTTTACATATGTAGTGCAAAATCTTTATATGTGTATTACACAGAACTAAAAAATAGTAGACTTTCACTTATGAATGTGAGATCACGTGTTTACACAAGAACAAGTGTGAATGAGGATCAAAGCCTGTGATGTCTAATATGTAACAACACAAAGTGACACAATATTTCATTGAGACAGTCCAGCTGAAAAGTGCTGCTTCATATCACAGCATCCTGAGAGCTACACATAAGACACTAAACAACTGTGACAGCGTGGAAATGAACCTTACAAAAAGCCTGTAGAACAAGAGCCCATGTACATGGTGGTGTCACATCTCAGCTTATTTCTGTGATCACTGTGTAACGGCAGTAAAAAGCAGTTATTTTTGCAGTTTAAGCATTTTGCAGTTCCAACAAACCGCCGGTTGACTGCATTGTCTGAACAGATCCTAATTTGTTATCAATGATAATGTCTTTCTCTTGTACTTGAGACCCATCCTGATGCCTAAAGGCCGTATTACACGTAGTGATTATCTTTCAAAGATTCACTGTAACGATCGCTCGCTAGCGATAACTAGCGATTTTGTAGCAAATGATTCTGAGGTTATGACATTCATTGATTACTGTTATGAACGCTTGTTTTTACGTCGTTAAATGGGCGCTAATCGAACGGCCCACACAACATCTTTTATCGGCGAACGACTTATTACATGAACAAATATGCGAACGATCAGCGAACTACCAACGATAATTTTCCAACATGTTAAAAGACAAAAATGAACGATTTTTTTTTTCATTCGTAGTTTCTTTGTTTGGTGTTATTACACAGACAGATAATCAATCATATTGATCGTTTTAGATTTTTAAATTTTTAAACCATAATTGTTTCGTGTAATAGGGGCTTTTATATAATTCAACACCAAGCTAGCAAAAAGTGCACAAGCACAAATAGTTTGTGAAATCCTCTGCTGTCCAGACATGTGCAGACAGACGTCAGTCATAGAACAAAAACTGTGACTAGAATTTTAAAACCTTCCACAATCACAATTCTGCTTCAATTCTTCTATAGATTTATTTTCCTAAGGCTAGTTTCACACTGCCTTAAAATTTCAGAAAAGTAAAAAAAAAACCATGCTGTTTTTTTTTTTTGCAAAAATGCCAACAGCCAAATGTTAGTTAGAAGTCAATGGACGTTTGTGATCTGCCTTACACACATAGCGTTTTTTGATGTGGCGTTTTTTTTGGCTCTGTGGGAATTTTTTTTCAAAATGCAGCATGCTGAGGGTGTGGCGTTTTTTTTTTTCCTGCAAACTGTAGCGTTTCTCTTACATAGGGTTCCATGGCGTTTCTTCTGCTTGTCTAAAAAACACCATAGCTTATGTGTATGGCATCTTTGGTGGAGTTCTTTGTGCCAGTCTGGCTCCAAGGGGATTAAGTGAAGATGCATTGCATCCCCACCATTTAACCCCCTAGGGGCCAGACTGACCTTGCATTGCACCCCTGCCAGCAAGGAAGGGGGTTAAGGGACTTCATTGCTGGGACATGCATAGGCGACGGGTGGAGGGCTTTATGTTTGCCATCAAATGTCTTCCTTCTTTACAAGCCCCAGCACACTCAGCTTGATGTGTGCCAGGCTCTTCTCCTGCAAGTCCGCTCAGCCAATCAAGTGGCCCAGCACAAAGAAAATTCAGTGCACCGAGTGTGGCCCCACCCCCAGCAAGGAACTGGCATAGGTGCGCTCGGGTTCAGCGTTTTGACCCAAACATGGACTTTAGCAATGGAGCCTGTGTTTGGGTCTGAGAAAGCATTAAAGGAGAAGTCCGGCGAAAATTATTTTTTTATATGTTATTACTTATGGAAAGTTATACAATTTTCTAATGTACATTAATTATGGGAAATGCTCATATACTGCTATTTCCCTTAATTTAGTGTATCAGGAAGTGTTAGAATTATCTCTGAAGCAGTGACGTCACGACCAACGGTGTAATTCCTATGGAGTGTCCAGCAGGGGGCGCTCTATATATAGAAGTCAATGAGTACCATTGACTTCTATATATAGTGCGCCCCTGCTGGACACTCCATAGGAATTACAGTGTATGTAATGTAATGTAATGTAA
This sequence comes from Dendropsophus ebraccatus, assembly GCF_027789765.1. Classification (NCBI taxonomy): domain Eukaryota; kingdom Metazoa; phylum Chordata; class Amphibia; order Anura; family Hylidae; genus Dendropsophus; species Dendropsophus ebraccatus. Next base: position 72,930,115 of record NC_091455.1, on the reverse strand, counting down.
TGCACTGTACTGTTGTGACTTTATGAATACATTTATGGAATACTTTGGGGAGCAAGTGTCCTTGCTCCCCAAAGTATCCCATAAATGTATTCAATGAATACATTTGCAGGGCACCGAGCAGGGAGGGAGAGAGGTGCCATCTACCTCCTCCCTCCCTGCTCGGTGCTGGGAACATATACAAAGTACTACTCCCCCATTATCTGCAGATAATGGGGGAGTAGTACCTGTGCTATCCCTATCACCGCCCGCGCCGCCGCCGCTCACACAGGGGCTGCTATTCATGCCCCCCGCCGCTCCCCCTCCTCCTCCTCCCGGCATCAAACTTACGATCGCGCCGCTGATTCCCCACCGCCCGCGCCGCTCCTAACTACCCGCCCGCTCGCTTGCCCGCCCCGTTCCTGGCCGCCGCTCTCTGCTCTTGCATGCCCGCCCCCACCCTGGCCTGGAGCACGGCGCTTCCTGGTGTCCCCGGCCGGGGTGGGGGCGGGCTGACGCGGCCGGCATGAGCAGAGAGCGGCGGCCAGGAACGGGGCGGGCGAGCGAGCGGGCGGGTAGTTAGGAGCGGTGCGGGCGGCGGGGAATCAGCGGCGCGATGAATAGCAGCCCCTGTGTGAGCGGCGGCGGCGGCGCGGGCGGTGATAGGGATAGCACAGGTACTACTCCCCCATTATCTGCAGATAATGGGGGAGTAGTACTTTGTATATGTTCCCAGCACCGAGCAAGGAGGGGGGAGGTAGATGGCACCTCTCTCCCTCCCTGCTCGGTGCCCTGCAAATGTATTCATTGAATACATTTATGGGATACTTTGGGGAGCAAGGACACTTGCTCCCCAAAGTATTCCATAAATGTATTCATAAAGTCACAACAGTACAGTGCATTACATTACATTACATACACTGTAATTCCTATGGAGTGTCCAGCAGGGGCGCACTATATATAGAAGTCAATGGTACTCATTGACTTCTCTATATAGAGCGCCCCCTGCTGGACACTCCATAGGAATTACACCGTTGGTCGTGACGTCACTGCTTCAGAGATAATTCTAACACTTCCTGATACACTAAATTAAGGGAAATAGCAGTATATGAGCATTTCCCATAATTAATGTACATTAGAAAATTGTATGCTGTGCTTTTCTTGGGAGCAGAAGATTGAAAAAAGAAGCAGGCAGATTTACTGCATTAGGGACGCCAATGAAACCCGGTAGACCCCATTAAAGTCACTGGTTCCCGGTATTGTATCATTTTACTGATAATTGTTTTTGTCTGGTAATTTGAATGCAATTGCAACGGACGCCCTAAAAGAGCCCTTGCCGCAGAACAGAGCATAGTCTCACCTCTCAAAGACTCAAAGAATATTTATTTCTTTGCCTTCTAGTATTCTGACAGAAATGCTAGAATGCCGTTTAAAAACACATGCATATGGGAAAGTCGTAAGGTTGCCATATACTAAGCTACTATGCCCTAGCAAAGTCTATTATAGAACCACATCCTTACACTTCTTTAATGGATGATGAACTGTCTCCCCAAAAGTATGATTGCAGATTACATCACAGGCAGTCACTGTGATGCCGCCGGGGCAGATCAGACACAGAGACTACAGTTGTATATTACAGCCTGGCTTATAAGAGGCCCTGTCTGCTCCATGCTATTACAGGCATAATCACAAGACAGGGCCAGGGTCCTCTCTATTGACTTAAAGTGGTTGTACAGGAAAAATTCATACTTAGCCATGCTGACGCAGCTGTGGGGACCATGTCTGTAATGTGTACTTATTTGTTCCGCTGCTGCCAGTTCCCGGGCCACTTGCTCTGTGCCACTGTGTCAGCACAGAAGCTATGCTGAGCGGCCATTTCCGGTAGAAGGGGCACGTCATCGTAAGTTTTCAAAACGCTAACAGTGGTGGAGAGAGGGTGGTTGGATTTAAGTATGAATTTTTCCAGACAACCCCTTTAAGCATGAAACTTTTTACCAAATGTAGATTCTTACTGGAAGCATTGGGGCTTAGAAATCTACTTTGGTCAGAAAAGACAAATGAAATGGACAAATAAGGTCAAGCTTCATCTAGTGACATACAGAATACGTGATGGCTGGGGTGGTAAAAACAAATAGCTTCACAATAGCTTAGGGCCACCTCCCCCAAGTAAGGCACAGTCTCAAGTGATGTCAGCCCCATACCCCATGTGTCTCACTGTCCCTATTCTTTCTATATAAAAGAAAATAATAAATAGCAATACGCTCTGACAAAGGAATCCTCTTTTGTCTTGTTTGGAAGCCTGAAATAAAGAGAGCTCCCCCGCCCCCATTAGGTTCTCTGAATAAAAGACCTAACCAGCCTTTCATCTCTCTACTATCCCGTCTGTCTCCCTGGTCACTTGGCGAGGGTATTAGCAGGTGAAGAACAGACTTGAGAGCTTTAGCATCAAATTAAAGTCTTTTTCTGAGCAGATGAGCTAAACAAAATAAAAGTGGATAAATGTAATTAGAATTTTTTATGTTTGTTCACATATGATATCAAGCACCAGTTTTACCAGTAGTATCATTACGTTTTCATTTTTAGGAGGGAATCATTACATTACAGGAGTAGTATCATTACATTATGTTTTCAGGAGGGAATAAATAACTTATACTATGCATCCCCTTTAGGAAGGGGCTCTCACTGCTATTGGTTAAGGGGTTTTCCTGGGCAAAATGTATTAATGAGTAACCCCTTTAAGTCCCTCAGAGTCCCCTTCATAGTGCACAGCTAAAGCTCATCTTCACCATTTCAGGGGAAGGAACCAGGGCTAAGGGTCCTATTAAACTAAGCGATTTGTAATGATTAACGATAAACTAAAGCTACCTCATTAACCATATTACACAGAACGATAGTCGTTAGTCGTTACTACGATCATTTACTCCATCTGATCCTAGCAAATGAACGAACGAGGTGGAATTACAGGGAAGGAATGTGGGATTACAGACAACGATAAGCGATTATTTTAGGTTCAGCTCAAAACATGCGATCAACAACACAAAAACATTTTTTCCCGTTTGTTGCCTGCATTCACACTAAACAATTATCGCTCAAATCCACACGTTAATAGGGCCCGGAATTGTTTGCTTGTAGTACACAAACAGCACAAACTTCTCTCTGCTATGTGCTGGAAAAGGTGAACTGAACAGGCTGGCACGATTTACAGAAAATTGCCACATGTGGGTGAAGAAGAGGTTACTTTGTATAAATAGTGTTACTTGCATAGTGTAAAAATGAAAACTTAAATTTGCTATATTGCAGAGGTTTTTCAATGTTACCCCACAGTTTTTTTTTTTAAAGTTTCTCCATACATTTATGGTAAAATGAAAGGTGTCATTATAATGTATAACAGATCAAGGAGAAAAAAAAATCCCTCTCATGGCTCTATATGTGGAAAAACAAAAAGCATTATGGGGGCACATGCACTATTTTGTTTGCGTCCTTTTTTTACACTTGGCAGGGGCATGTCTTCTTATTAGCTACTTTGTTAGAGTTATCATGTGCGATTTCTCACCGATTTTAGCACCAAAGTACTTCAGTACCACAGTACTCCACACCTACCCTAGCATAGTTTTTTTAGCCAAGCTGTTTCAGCCAAAACAAATTGCACAAAAAATGTTCGAACTTTATCAAGGCACTGTAAGCAACACTGTACTGACACAGCCGCACAGCTGTATCAGTACAGTCCCGCAGAGATTTAAATACTTTTGGCACTCTGGGCAGGATAATTATACATGATGCAGGAAGGTCTGTGATTCCACCGTGCCGCTTCTTAGTGCGCAGCCTCTGTAATTCACAGAGTATGTGCATTATATGTCTCACATATACTGCAAACACTTCCCTGTATCACTATAGCACCCGACATTATAGAGCTGTAATGAGCAGTCTAATCTGTTAATCAACCACGGGGTGAGAAAGTAGCACTATCAGATGCTTTAGCACTATCTCCCTAGGATTCTATAAGCAGCATGTAACTTATACCTCAGTGAGCTAATCAGGCTATTTTCACAATAGCAGTCCTCATTTCCCATGTTCGCTGAAAAAATCCCAGCGTTTGTAATAAACAACTCAACAGACCCGATTACCTGAATGAGGGCAAAACAGTGTTATTTTGGCAATATACTACATGATTTACACAAGTGCCGTTTGCCTGAGCCCCCTAAAAATGGGAGACCGAAATAGTTGTAATGGTATTTCCCTTTTAGTAAGTAATGCTTGTGAACAATGATCAAACAATGATCAAACCCTCAACACAGTAAATATATTACTTAGTGAATACAGTGTGTGCACAGTGTGGATAGGCTGGAATAACCCTTTAAGTTGCCATCTGGAGCTGCACATGCTTTAGGCCATCAGCAGATGCCTTTGGAGGGGCTTGGTCAGATTCAGTTATGTATCTCAGTTGTTTACCTTAATATATATATATATATATATATATATATATATATATATATATATAGTTAGCAACTAATACATTCACAATAAAATAACAAGAAAGGTAAGTGGAAAACAGAACAATTACATCACAGACTGGCTGTCTGGCCATTTCTGTATCTTCCTGTTTTATGAGCTGTATCTGTATTTGCAATGCGAATACCGGAAGAGACCTATCAATGGATACAAGATAATGGAGGTGTAATGAGATCATAAAGGCTGAGTGAGGTAATGGCATACTGTCAATACTGTAAATGTATCCACTTGTGGTTAACCCACTATAGATCTATTGTCAGTACTGTTGGCACCTGTGCAGGTGTATTAAGTATTTTAATATAGCGCACTTACCATGATATCCTTAGTACGCGGTTGTGTATTTATAGTGCTTGGCATCCTCATGTATACAAAATAGGTGACCTACATTTTATTACACCTCAGCCCAGCCAGATGTGTGGAGCCGCATCCGTCATCATCAAGAATATGGTTTATCTGTTGCTCGATGAATGCAGCCATATCTAGCCACAGTACTATACCACACTGAGTGGTATCAGGGTATCACCACAGTAAAGGGTTAATCTTAATTTTACCAAGGAATGAAGCATGACCTAATAACCATTCCAGACACTCCCCCTGCTTCTCCCAGAGCTTGATGAGAAATGGATAAGCTGAATGAGGAGCTGTACACTGCGGGGATTTGGCCTACCGCTAGTCAATTTATCTCTGACATAGCGGCCATTATACTACAACCGTGCTTTCAGGTCAACCCCCTGCAAGGGAGTAACCACAAACACTCCACCACCAAGAAGAAAAGATACTCACAGAAGGGAGGAGGGGTCCTCTCTGCAGTCTGGCCTCTACTGAGTGGAAGTATAATGATTATAAGTAAAGGGTCTCAGTCACCTCCAACCCCCCTAAATGACAGGAGTCAATACGAAGGTTAAAAAAGGCCCCATTACACTAAATGATTATTGGTCTTATTCGGCCAATTACCGACCACTCAGGCCAATAATCGTTAAGTGTAATAGCCACAATCAGCCACATGCACTTTAAGTGCAGCAATGCTATTGCAGGGAGTGATGCGCAGCAGACCGCCGCTGACTTCATTGGGCAGCCCGAATGATCTAATGATTGTTCGGGCAGCCCCTTATGCTCCTCCCCACTCACTGTCTGTGAATGTAATAGCACAGGCAGCGAACGGTGAACGAGGGGGAAGAGAGCGCTAAACTGACAGTTCAACGCTCTCTTTCCCCAGAAAACTGTGCTTGTAATATAGGCTTAACTCATCTTTCTAGCATTTCTGGGCTGGAAGCCTGCAAATAGGGCTCCATGCTGATGTATGGGGAGGACTACAAGGACTACTAAGCTCAGCAATGTAATGTACTCAGACTGGGTCGACACTGTGTATTGCGAGTCCATGGGTAGTATACAGTACAGAATGCGGCTATCATCTGAGCAGTGCACCGGGTAACAGATACAGAGTGAACAGCAGCAGCAAGGCCTCTGATGATCTACTGCGAAAGAAGCGCGTTGGACCATGGAGATCAGTCTGAAGGACTCCCAAAGCAAAATAAAGGAAAGTAATATACCTTCAAAGTATGATGGAAATATGGATGTTTATAAAATAAAAAGACATGCATATAACTATGAAAAAAAAAGGGACAAATGTAAGACACTGCTAACAAAGTACAGTAAGATGCACTATAACTGATATATCTAAGGAAGTAAAGTGCAATTAACTATTTAAAACAATAAGTGCAATAGACTATTTGAAGGAAAGAGTGCAATATAAAATTATATGTGCAATTGAGACCTATAGCAGTGCAATATACAGGACGCTTTGTGTGAAGTAAATGCAATAGATTTATACATAATCTGCGTGCAAAGACAAGCATATAAGGGAACGCATGCAGGGTGATGGATGGAAAACGCATAATCTGAACTGTGTGCCAATTAAGGGTGCAAAGGTGATGGTTGTGAAGATCTGTGATGGCTGTGATTTTCTTTTCATGATTTTCTTTTGATTAATTACAATAAATATTAAATATATTCCTATTTGTTCGGTAAAGATAGTATATTGTACAGTACAGTACAGTACAGTGGCATCCTATCAAAGAGGTATGCTGACTAGAGATGAGCGAAGCAGTTCCGTTTTGCGTACAAAGCAAAACTAATCTGTGCTCATATCCCTCAGACTGTCCGCTCCATGCAGAGGGAGGATACGGCTCGAGAACCGCCTGGACAATACGGTAACAGCTAGGGCTGTATCCATGTTTTCCATGCATTTTGCAGGTGGCCCCCGGGTGGTATCCTCCCCCTGCACGGAGCAGACAGCCTGAGGGATACGAACGCAGATCAGTTTTGCTTCGTTCATCTCTAATGCTGTTGTATACTGCAGCAAATCTATTCAGCTTTACGGACTGAACATCCTCAGCCAGTGACTACATTTAGACCATATACAACATGTATACATTTGTAATGGGGGAGCATCCTGCTAAATAAACATATACATGCAGGGCATGGCTTGAACAGAGATAGTAGTTGATGACGTTCGGCCATTTAAGTGCATAGATCCTCTGCCAGTACAACACAGTATATATATATGCATATGTTTTTGACAGGAAGCCAACATGTGTCACTGGTGGACTGTGATCCCAGACCCAAACTCCAGTGCTTGCAGGCTTATAGAGGGGGATGCAGGAAGATAGAAATGACAGGCTCTTACTCAGTACCTTGTAAGCTCTTTATTGATGAGTTTAGGGGGTTGTGGAGGTGATGGTGTCTCTAACACGTTATAACACAAAAGGGCAGAATAATGTGGCAAATAATGTGATTCTGATAGTATAGGTTTTTTCTCATTATACCTTTTATTAATGTACAATTTATTACAAATCCACAGAATAAAAAATAGAATACACTTTCTTAGGGTAATACCCAATGGTCCCTATTGTTTACATATTTGTATATTTTGACAAATGCACCCTACCACCCCCTTTGGCCTCGCTCCCATCCTCTTATCTACCTCTACTCTGTACCTCTTACCCCACTATACTAAAGAAGGGATGAAAGAAGAAGGAGAAAATAGTGACAGTATAGTTATAAGATGTCACCATGAGAGAGTACTGGAAATGCCACTAGTGCTGACTTCCTGAATAAGGACACAGCCTAGTTTGGGCTATAAGGAGTCAGTGTATTCTATCTGTAATATTTATACTTTAAACCACAGGGTCTGCCATGCCCATATATGTTTGACAGATGTGGGGCCCACATCTGATACCAACACCTACATTGAGAACATGGGCCCCCTGTAGAGATGAGCGAACTGGGTTTGGGTTCGAGTCGATCCGAACCTGAACGTTCGGCATTTGATTAGCGGTGGCTGCTGAACTTGGATAAAGCTCTAAGGTTGTCTGGAAAACATGAATACAGCCAATGACTATATCCATGATTTCCACATAGCCTTAGGGCTTTATCCAACTTCAGCAGCCACCGCTAATCAAATGCCAAAAGTTTGGGTTCGGATCAACTCGAGCATGCTCGAGGTTCGCTCATCTCTAGCCCCCTGTCCACATCAATCCTGCAAGTGGTTGCTGGAGGTGGTCAGGCAGTATTAAATAGAAATGCAGGCTGTTTAACACAGTTAGCATAACTCCCATTGACTTCAATGTGAGCTGAGTAAGTAGTGTTGCATGACACTGTTCTCAGCTTACAGCAACAGGATAAGTAGCATAATACTTGCCCATCTATTTGAGGCTTCCTGCCCACCTCCGAACACTGCAGACAGGCCAGGCAAGGCCAGGGACCCTTTTTGATGTAGATGCTGGTCTCAGAGGTGGATATGGCTTAAATGCAGTGCACTGATTGGCTGATGGGCAGCAAGGGGAACCGGGAGCCTCACACACAGCTGCGGCACCGAGCAGGTAATGTATGCTCCGGCCGGAGGCTGTGGGAGGTTAAAGGGGCTGGATCACATACTGGCAGCGGAATGAAAATTCCACTGTGGGTATGTGCTTTCTGGCAGAATTTAAAGAGTATTCTGAGTCAAATTCAGCATGGATTTTGTCTGATATCAGTTCCTTATTAATTTCAATGGAATTTCCATGGCCATGTTTACACATTGTAATTTCATCATGTAAATTTATAACATATGTAACTGTTGAGGTAGAATCCATAAGAAAACATACCACTGAATTCAGAAAAACGTTGTCATTTTGCTCCAAATCTGCCACTTTCCCCTTTAAATAAGCCGCATTTTGCTCCAAATGTCCCAGTTCCCAGTTCAAAATGGGGCTCACAATGGAGTGCATGACAACGTTGGGGGACATACATATGTGGTGTCCGACCATGGGTGTTTCCTATATCACACCTGTCACAAAAGCCTTTTTACTAAAGACTACGTGGTAATGAAGGTATTTATTAATTTCACCACTAGATGTCAGTGTTTTGTATGTAAACTTGTATCTTTTGCACTGCTGTAGTGAACAAAGGGTTACTGCTACTTCTATGTTATGTATTTTGCTGATCAATAGAGATACTCTTCCTAACTAACATTCTCTTGTAGCACACATTTTTCTCCACCGCTCACAGTGGCTTTTACATATCCCTGTAGGAAGTAGTGACTAGGTGGAAGAAAGCATAAGGCAGTTTCCCTCAGATTCTTGTGGGAGGATAACACATAGAGTAGGCATCCATGCTGTAGCTAAGCCAGGGCCTGGCTCTGCCAGCACCCCTGTCTGAGACAGTCCAGTTGTTTTGGAGAGTCGGTACACACGGGTATGAAGCAGCTAAAGACTCTCAGTTTCTCTAGTCTATCCACGATTTCCACTATGCAGTGTTAGCCGCTATCTCACTGTGCAGGGGAAACCGGAAAATTTAGGACACTTAGCTTCGCCCAGGTCGCCCCACGACTGGGACTTGTGTCACCCTAGTAGGACGAGTACCTCAACACTTCAAATACATAAACTATTAATAAGTTCCACCTTTGTTCCCAAGTGTGGTTGTGGAAGAGGGCGATGGCTCATTTCTGACCCTGGGATACACCTACAGGCATCTTTTACATATCCTGTCCAAATGTATAAATACAAGGAGTAGGAGAAACAAATAGCTCTCTAAAGCATATAACTATTATGATGTGGGGAGGATGTGGTGGTCTGGGCTGGATAAGCTATAATCATCAGGCTTTTATGTGGTTTGCAGCTAACTGTAACTTTAATGGGGAATAGAACACACTTCCAAATCCTAATCCTCGTATATGGGCTTTTCCCTATCCCACCTCAGCAGATGGAAAGACACAGTCTAAGTTGTTTCCTGGACCAAAGTATCAATGATCTGTTTTCAGCACAGCATGAAGGTGACTTTTTTTTGCAGAATTACAAGTCCATGGAATACTGGAAAGTCCATAGCATCCCATAGAATCTGCTTAGATTGTTTTCCCATCATCTGTGACCACCCCCATACATGGAAAACTCTCCAGAGTATCTAACAGAGAATACAGGCAAACAATAAGGGTCTCCCCATTGTTATGTCGGGCTGGATTCTCTATAAATGTCACTGCTGTCACATAACACTCAACAAATTCTGAAAACACGTTCACTCTTACTGATTAACGTAAGCCTATAATAAAATAAATAAAGGTTAAGTACATATGTGTTTAAGTTTCACAAATAAGCACTGAAAAAAGCTATGACCTAGGACTAACACCCCCCCAAAAGGCATAAGCAGATTACAACCTCCCACCTTGGGCAGCCAACAAAGTATGTGTGAATTTACCTGTGACAACAAACATAATGCATCAAAGCAAAAAATGTCTTTTTGCGGCAAAACTTGTCATGCTGTCAGAAGTCATGTGTTATGTGACAGATATGTAAATTATTTCAGCTGTCGAGGAACGACTTCAGCTGTGCTCTGGTTAGACATTGGGTCTTACAAGAGGGCATTAATGTTGCCATACAAAAGGATAGTGTACCTCTTGTGAATATAGGGTGATAGGTGAAATGTTACAGGTGGTGTGCATGTTTTACACTGAGGGATGTGCATATCTAATAAATCCCACCGGATGATATTCACTCCCATTATTAAAATTAAGTTCATGCCTGTGACAGACTGTTACCTTAATTGACACATTGGTGGCTGACTTACTAAGATTGTCTGGGCTAGTTTTCCTTACTGACAGATTCATCAATGTGTCCTATTGCCCTGAGTAAATCTGGAAGGTTTTTCACATGACAGAACTAAAACCAGACCGTCCAACACACTAGAGATGGCTTTTTTTTGGATCATGAAATCGGTACAAAAATGGCGGTTTGTTTAATAAATATTATGTTGGTTTTGGTAGGTTTTAAAGGGGCATGCCCACAACACCCCCACTTTTCAGGTTTTTGGACAAAAGCCATGGGCTAGTCAGGATTCTGAGTTTTTTGTGTCCCACACTATTAGTAAATAAGGTGGAACAGTAAACTGGCAGAGACATTTTTTCTGCTGGAACAACATTAGTAAACCAGCCCCATAAACAACATACATTTTTGGAAAGTATGTAAAGTAGCTAAATTAAAAATTAAATTAAAATGTCACAGTCGTTTTAAAAAACTTTTGACATGTCATGAGAAATGTCAAAAGTTTTGATAGATGAGTGTGCAGACCTGTACCGATCAAGAGAATGAGCCGGGAGAAGTCTCTCTGACATGTCAAAAGTTTTTTTTTAAAACGACAGTGACACTTTAAAGACTCTTTCCATACATTTGCCTCAACCTCAGGATGTGTGTTACAAATGTGTACAGTAAGTCAGAGATATCATCCAAACATGACCCAAACAATTCCTAAGAGTCTGTTCTGCAGGGAGACAGTCACCATAAACGATGAGCTTGTCCAATCTCTCTCTGAGGGTACGTTCACACTTACCGGATCCGCAGTGTATTTTCTGCTGCGGATCCACAGCAGATTTCATTTAAATAACTGAACACAGCATCAAATCTGCACCATCAAATCTGCAGCAGATCTGCTGCGGATCCTGTAGGTGTGAACCCACCCTTAAAAAGGTTTGCTGGGCTTTTTCTACTGATGGTCTATCCTAGATCATCAATGACTGATTGGTGTGGAGCCAACATTCAGCGTATTACATGATTCCCTGTGAGTAGACATAGGTGCTGCAATAGGTTAGTTTATGATGCATCTTCTACCATAGGGTTTCATCATGTCAATGCCAGAATGCAGAATGATATGATGTGATGCTATTTACCAATGACATCACAGCTCTCTAAGTGCTCATCATGCAGCTACAGAATATGGGAGACACAAACACTATAGTGGGTGATACTGCACGCACCCAGAGGTACATTACCAAAGTGCTGATAGGTAAAGAGAGATCATGTGATAAGTTGCACGTACATCTCAACTAATTATCAATGGTTGCAGTAGAGAACTAGTGTAAAAATGGCACAATGTTTTGTACACTGTACATAACATCCACAATGCTCTCAAATATTGCACAGAAACACAATAAAAGTTGACTACGCAAATATTTGCAAAAGTTTTACAAAACCTACACCAAAACCATTGATAAATTCTCCCCATAGTAAGTATTCTTAATCTATTTTTGTCTGTCTTTTTACATATGTTTTAGTAAGTTAGAAAAGGACAACACAAAGGGGGACATTTATGAAACGTCCGCCCGAGGCGTACGCCAGGAAGAAGGTGCAGATTTGGGTGGGCTGGGGGAGCTTGGGGGGGGGGGGGGGGGAGCGTGACAAGGCGGGGAGGAAGTGTAGCCTCCTCCCACGCCTCAGTTATCATGATTTATGGCTATGTCATAATCCAGATCTACACCTGCTGGAAGGTGTAGATTTAGTAGGCCGGGCACAGGTTCCGGCACCCAGCTGGCCGGGAAAAAGGTGGCGAGGCCTAATATAAGACCGGCGTACTTGTACGTTGTTCTTGATAAATCCCCACCAAAGTGCACACTCCCTACAGTGCACATCCCTTACAGTGCATAATCCCTACAGTGCACACCCCATACAATGCACACTTATTACAGTACATACTGCCTATAGTGCACAATCCCTACAATGCACACTCCCTACAGTGGGCAATCCCTACAGTGTACACTCCTTACAGTGGACAATCCCTATAGTGTACAATCCCTACAGTGCACACTCCCAACAGTACACACTCCCTACAATGCACACTCCTTACAGTGGACAATCCCTATAGTGTACACTCCTTACAATGGACAATCAATCTCTACAGTGCACAATCCCTATAGTGTATAATCCCTACAGTGCACACTCTTTACAGTACACACTCCCTATAGTACACAATCTCTACAATGCACACTCCCTACAGTGGACACTTCTTACAGTACACACTCCCTATAGTGCATACTCCCTACAGTGCACACCCTCTAAAGTGTACAATCCCTACAGTGCACACTCCCAACAGTACACACTCCCTATAGTGCACAATCCCTACAGTGGGTTCACAAGCATCTGGTTTGGTTGCATAAATTTCTGTAACTGAAAACCACTTCCATTCATCTGAATGGGATTGTGTTGGTGGAAAGCACATGGATTTCTGCAGGTTTCATATGGAATGAACAGGCCAGCGACAGAAATGTCTGTAATAAAATCTGCCACGTGTGAATGTGGCCTTATGGGAGCGGATTAATAAGGCAAGTCAGGTTACAAGTGCTGATTACAATACAGTACCTCCTCAGATGACAGGCCCAATCACCAACTAACACCTACTTTATGGTTTAAAAATCCTGTTATGGAACTGTTAAAGGAGAAGTCCCGCAAAAAATCTTATTAAAATATTGTATTGCCCCCCAAAAGTTATACAAATCACCAATATACACTTATTATGGGAAATGCACATAAAGTGCTTTTTCCCTGCACTTACTACTGCAGCAAGGCTTCACTTCCTGGATAACATGGTGATGTCACGACCCGACTCCCAGAGCTGTGCGGGCTGTGGCTGCTGGAGAGGATGATGGCAGGGGGACACTGAGGGACACAGGGCACTAGAGGGAAACTGAGCATCCCTCTGCCATCATCCTCTCCAGCAGCCACAGCCCACACAGCTCTGGGAGTCGGGTCGTGACATCACCATGTTATCCAGGAAGTGAAGCCTTGCTGCAGTAGTAAGTGCAGGGAAAAAGCACTTTATGTGCATTTCCCATAATAAGTGTATATTGGTGATTTGTATAACTTTTGGGGGGCAATACAATACTTTAATAAACATTTTCACTGGACTTCTCCTTTAACTTTTACACATTCACAGAAAAAAACTTTATTAAAAATAGTTTATATATGATATACATGATACCACCATGCAGTGACTAAAGGTAGTGTGCCCAGGAAGACAGAGTGGTTCCAGCACTCCAGAGAATTACTAAAACATAGATCCTTCATTTCATATCAAAGATAAAAAGCCCAAACCAATGCGTTTCCGGGCCGTTCACCCTCCTGGATGTTCTTCCGCTCTTAAACACATGCTGGAGGTGAGCCGCGTGCTCTTTATTTTTGAAATAGTTGGTGTACCCAGGGCTAGGGCCAAATGCTAAAAGATAATGGCTTAGGTTAGGCATTGTGTGACATGCCTATCATCAGAAATTACACTGTACTCCTGGTGGCAGTATAGTGACATCACTATAGTCAGATATTACATTGCACCCACTTTACCCATCCTGGTGGCTCTGTAGTGACCTCCCTATAGTCAGATATTACATTGTTACCACTTTACCCATCCTGGTGGCTCTGTAGTGACCTCCCTATAGTCAGATATTACATTGCACCCATCCTGGTGGCTCTATAGTGACCTCCCAATAGTAATATATTACATTGCACCCATCCTGGTGGCTCTGTAGTGACATCCCAATAGTAATATATTACATTGCACCCATCCTGGTGGCTCTGTAGTGACCTCCCTATAGTCAGATATTACATTGCACCCATCCTGGTGGCTCTGTAGTGACCTCCCTATAGTCAGATATTACATTGCACCCATCCTGGTGGCTCTGTAGTGACATCCCAATAGTCAGATATTATATTGCACCCATCCTGGTGGCTCTGTAGTGACCTCCCTATAGTCAGATATTATATTGCACCCATCCTGGTGGCTCTGTAGTGACATCCTTATAGTCAGATATTACATTGCACCCATCCTGGTGGCTCTGTAGTGACATCCCAATAGTCAGATATTACATTGCACCCATCCTGGTGGCTCTGTAGTGACATCCCAATAGTCAGATATTACATTGCACCCATCCTGGTGGCTCTGTAGTAACATCCTTATAGTCAGATATTACATTGCACCCATCCTGGTGGCTCTGTAGTAACAGGGCACTTGACTTCTGCAAACAGAAGTGTTGCTGACTTCTATATGTGACCTGCAGGGTGGTGGTGGGGCATAGCTCTAGAGGCACCACCATCATCTCCATCACCATCTCCACCATCATCTCCATCTCCACCATCAACCCCACTATGCCCCAGCACCCTCACCCCCACCATGCCCCAGCACCCTCACCCCCACCATGCCCCAGCACCCTCACCATGCCCCAGCACCCTCACCCCCACCATGCCCCAGCACCCTCACCATGCCCCAGCACCCTCACCTTGAGATAGTCATTCTCTGAGCGCAGCTCCTCCAGCTCCCTGTACAGCTCCTCCTCCTCTTGCTGCCCCGGGGTTGGGGTGGCAGGGCTCTTGCTGGGGGTGCCCCCTGCCCCCCTGGGCTCCTCATACCTGCGGCCATCCCCCCTGGGCTCGGCAGTCAGCACGATCTCGGGCAGAGTTGTCACCAGGCTGCAGCCGGACTCGTTGTCGCTGCTGTGCGCGGGCAGGGGTCGCTGTTCATCGGAGAGGGGCTCGGAGGGGCAGTCGGACAGGTCGGAGCTGCTGTCGGTGTGGCTGACCCTGGTCAGGGCGCTCCCCGGTGAGGGGGTCTCCAGCCGCGGCCCCCTCCTCCGCCCGGCGGCCGCTGCAGGCAGGGGGGAGGACGGGGCACCCCGCGCATCCTTCCTGCCGCCCGGCTCCGGCCTGGATGCCCTCTTGCTGCTCAGGGACGCCTTGGCACTGGCAGCTTTGGCCGGGCTGGGCTTGTCTTTGGCCGGGACACTGCGCCTGGACAGGCGGTTCTGGGTGACGAGGAGCCCGGGGGACTGGTGTCTGATGCCAGGGCTGGGGGACTTGGGGGGCAGCACTGCGGGTTTGGCAGGGGGAGCCCGGGGGTGGGGATCCTTCAGGAAGGGTCTGGCCGGGGAGGGTGCCCTGTGGAGGCGCTTCTTGTCGGCATGGCTCTGCAGCAGCCTGGGCTCCGGAGTGACAGTCTCCATGGGATGCTGCAGGGACCCCCTCCTGCCCGCGGGCTATCCTGGCTGGGCCACAACAGCAATGCTACAGCATCCGAGCACAGTCCCAGCGCACAGTCTCATCACTTCTCGTGCCGGCCACCTGCGACCATCCTACTGCCTGCTGCACGGCTCCTGCACGACCAGCTCCCGGCCGGGGATCAATCCGCTCAGCAACGCTAACGTACACAATCCACCGCAACCGACATACCGGACTCCATCAGCTCCTCAGCCGGCTTCTCCCGACACCTCCTCGCCCTAATGTTCCTGCAAATCTGCAAACGCTGCTGTCTGTCACCCAGCCTGACGTCTTACAGCTGCCGCACCAGCGCCCCCGCCTGTCTGCTCGTGGTATTACACCTCTGCTGCTGCTGCTGCATACAGAGCAAGGTGCCTCCCCCGTATGTTATAACTACCCTGTCATGTGAGCCCTCCCTAGTGTACATTATAACTACCCTGTCATGTGAGCCCTCCATACATACTGTACATTATAGCTACCCTGTCATGTGAGCCCTCCATAGTGTACATTATAACTACCCTGTCATGTGAGCCCTCCATAGTGTACATTATAACTACCCTGTCATGTGAGCCTGCCATAGTGTACATTATAACTACCCTGTCATGTGAGCCTGCCATAGTGTACATTATAACTACCCTGTCATGTGAGCCCTCCATACATACTGTACATTATAGCTACCCTGTCATGTGAGCCCTCCATAGTGTACATTATAACTACCCTGTCATGTGAGCCCTCCATAGTGTACATTATAACTACCCTGTCATGTGAGCCCCCCATACTGTACATTACAACTACCCTGTCATGTGAGCCCTCCATAGTGTACATTATAACTACCCTGTCATGTGAGCCCTCCATACTGTACATTACAACTACCCTGTCATGTGAGCCCTCCATAGTGTACATTATAACTACCCTGTCATGTGAGCCCCCCATAGTGTACATTATAACTACCCTGTCATGTGAGCCCTCCATAGTGTACATTATAACTACCCTGTCATGTGAGCCCCCCATAGTGTACATTATAACTACCCTGTCATGTGAGCCCTCCATACTGTACGTTACAACTACCCTGTCATGTGAGCCCTCCATAGTGTACATTATAACTACCCTGTCATGTGAGCCCTCCATACTGTACATTATAACTACCTTGTCATGTGAGCCCTTCATACTGTACATTATAACTACCCTGTCATGTGAGCCCTCCATACTGTACATTATAACTACCCTGTCATGTGAGCCCCCCATAGTGTACATTATAACTACCCTGTCATGTGAGCCCCCCATACTGTACATTACAACTACCCTGTCATGTGAGCCCTCCATAGTGTACATTATAACTACCCTGTCATGTGAGCCCTCCATACTGTACATTATAATAGTCCTGTCATGTGAGCCCTCCATAGTGTACATTATAACTACCCTGTCATGTGAGCCCTCCATAGTGTACATTAAAACTACCCTGTCATGTGAGCCCGCCATACTGTACATTATAACTACCCTGTCCATCAGGTTTCTAGGTCCCCGTGAAGGAAGGAGGGAGGGCTACTACCAAGATTCGGGTTACTAGGAAGAAGCAGTGTGTGTATTACAGAATAGAGCAGTTTTGCACCCCTACCAAATAATGTTAGGGTGCCTTCACACCTACCGGATCCGTAGCGGATCTCACTTCTGCGGATTCGCAGCGAGATCAGCTGCGGATCCAGTACCATTGATGCCTATGTTAGCACATACTCGCAGCGGGATTGACATCCCCTTGTGACTATGTACTTTAACCCCACAGCCCCGCTGCTGCATTAGCCCCGCCATCGGCATCCTCTATCCCCGCCTCTATCATCACCGCCGCCCGCATCCTTTATCCCGGCCCCCCATCAGCCCGGCCGCCGGCATCCTCCATCCCGGCCCCCTATCAGCACCGCTGCCCGCATCCTGCAGTGAGGCTCCCGGTCCCGCTCAGCCGATCAGTGTTGCCATGCGCTGATCGGCTGGGCGGGACCGGAGCCGGGAGCCTCACTGAAGCCGCGCCGCCGAGCAGGTAATGTATATGCTCTCGGCGGGATGGAGGATGCGGGCAGCGGGGATGATGGAGGATGTGGGCGGCGGGGAGGATGGAGAATGCGGGCGGCAGGGATGATGGGGGGCCGGGATGGAGGATGCAGGCGGCGGGGATGATGGGGGGCCCGGGATGGAGGATGCGGGCGGCGGGGATGATGGGGGCGGGGATAGAGGATGCCGGTGGCGGGGCTAATGCGAGCGGCGGGGCTGTGGGCGCCAGGGGGTTAAAGCACTTAGTCACAGCGGGATGTCAATCCCGCTGCGGGTATGTGCTAACATAGGCATCAATGGTACTGGATCCGCAGCTGATCTCGCTGCGGATCCGCAGAAGTGAGATCCGCTACGGATCCGGTAGGTGTGAAGGCACCCTTATACTGAATAGAAAAACATCATTCAGTGACTCACAGGTGACATCTTCCTTGATCTGAGGCGTCACTTTCCTTTTCCTCTCCTTCTGGCCCAAACCACCATGATGATTTCTTGCAGTTAGAATTCGTCTCTTCAGAACCTGCCAGACAAACATCTCAGGCTTCATACTTTTTCAGCAACTTCCTTCCCTTTTCCAACTTATAGGGTCTCAAAATGTAATAATTGCGCTGTTTGGTGCAGTAAAGTCAGTAGGTATGTGAGTTACCCCTTGTATGTAGGATCCCCTGCTGTGCATATAGTAATAATGTCCCCTGTGCCCATCGTATAGTAATAATGCCCCCTGTGCTGTGCCTTTATATAGTAATAATGTCCCCTGCTGTGCCCCATATAGTAATGATGTCTTCCTGCACTCACCCCATGTAGTAGTAATGTCCCCCTGCACTCACCCCATATGTCCCCCTGCATTTCCCATTTAGTAATAATGTCCTCCTGTACTCCCCCCCATACAGTAATAATGTCCTCCTCTACTCCCCTCATATAGTAATAATGTCCTCCTGTACTCCCCCCATATAGTAATAATGTCCTCCTGTACTCCCCCCATACAGTAATAATGTCCTCCCCCATACAGTAATAATGTCCTCCTGTACTCCCCCCATATAGTAATAATGTCCTCCTGTACTCCCCCATACAGTAATAATGTCCTCCTGTACTCCCCCATATAGTAATAATGTCCTCCTGTACTCCCCCATACAGTAATAATGTCCTCCTGTACTCCCCCCATATAGTAATAATGTCCTCCTGTACTCCCCCATATAGTAATAATGTCCTTCTGTACTCCCCCATACAGTAATAATGTCCTCCTGTACTCCCCCCATATAGTAATAATGTTCTCCTGTACTCTCCCCATACAGTAATAATGTCCTCCTGTACTCCCCCATACAGTAATAATGTCCTCCTGTACTCCCCCATATAGTAATAATGTACTCCTGTACTCCCCCCATATAGTAATAATGTCCTCCTGTACTCCCCCCATACAGTAATAATGTCCTCCCCCATACAGTAATAATGTCCTCCTGTACTCCCCCCATATAGTAATAATGTCCTCCTGTACTCCCCCATACAGTAATAATGTCCTCCTGTACTCCCCCATATAGTAATAATGTCCTCCTGTACTCCCCCATACAGTAATAATGTCCTCCTGTACTCCCCCCATATAGTAATAATGTCCTCCTGTACTCCCCCATATAGTAATAATGTCCTTCTGTACTCCCCCATACAGTAATAATGTCCTCCTGTACTCCCCCCATATAGTAATAATGTTCTCCTGTACTCTCCCCATACAGTAATAATGTCCTCCTGTACTCCCCCATACAGTAATAATGTCCTCCTGTACTCCCCCATATAGTAATAATGTCCTCCTGTACTCCCCATACAGTAATAATGTCCTCCTGTACTCCCCCATATAGTAATAATGTCCTCCTGTACTCCCCTATACAGTAATAATGTCCTCCTGTACTCCCCCCATATAGTAATAATGTCCTCCTGTACTCCCCTATACAGTAATAATGTCCTCCTGTACTCCCCCCATATAGTAATAATGTCCTCCTGTACTCTCCCCATACAGTAATAATGTCCTCCTGTACTCCCCCCATATAGTAATAATGTCCTCCTGTACTCCCCCATACAGTAATAATGTCCTCCTGTACTCCCCCCATATAGTAATAATGTTCTCCTGTACTCTCCCCATACAGTAATAATGTCCTCCTATACTCCCCCATATAGTAATAATGTCCTCCTGTACTCCCCCATATAGTAATAATGTCCTCCTGTACTCTCCCCATATAGTAATAATGTCCTCCTGTACTCCCCCATATAGTAATAATGTCCTCCTGTACTCCCCCCATATAGTAATAATGTCCTCCCCCATACAGTAATAATGTCCTCCTGTACTCCCCCCATATAGTAATAATGTCCTCCTGTACTCCCCCATACAGTAATAATGTCCTCCTGTACTCCCCCCATATAGTAATAATGTTCTCCTGTACTCTCCCCATACAGTAATAATGTCCTCCTATACTCCCCCATATAGTAATAATGTCCTCCTGTACTCCCCCATATAGTAATAATGTCCTCCTGTACTCTCCCCATATAGTAATAATGTCCTCCTGTACTCCCCCATATAGTAATAATGTCCTCCTGTACTCCCCCCATATAGTAATAATGTTCTCCTGTACTCTCCCCATACAGTAATAATGTCCTCCTATACTCCCCCATATAGTAATAATGTCCTCCTGTACTCCCCCATACAGTAATAATGTTCTCCTGTACTCCCCCTTATAGTAATAATGTCCTCCTGTACTCCCCCATATAGTAATAATGTCCTCCTGTACTCTCCCCATATAGTAATAATGTCCTCCTGTACTCCCCCCATATAGTAATAATGTCCCCTTGCATTAACCCCTCGGTCTCCACAGTAATGCTCAAAGTCCAAGTAATGTGCAAAGTTCAAGTTTAAAAAAACTAAAATCCTACTCACCTGTCCTCCGTTCCAACGCTGCTCGGCCTAATCCTCCTGTAGTCTGCGGCTTACAGGTCTTCTCCTACAGGCAGCGCGTGATGAAATGACGTCATCACGCACAGCCCGCAGGAGAGGATGTGCGCCATTCTTCTGTACAGGAGCAGGGAGTCCCTGCTTCTGTACGCACAATACAAAGTAAGCTACGAAATGTACGTACAGGAGCAGGGATTTCCCTCCTCCTGTACTGTAGTGAGTGGCAATGCGTACATAGTACGCATTGCCACTTACTTTTTAAAGTTTTGAGCAGCTGAGGGGGCGGCCGGCGGCAGTGTGCAGTGCTTCCC
Source organism: Dendropsophus ebraccatus (assembly GCF_027789765.1). Classification (NCBI taxonomy): domain Eukaryota; kingdom Metazoa; phylum Chordata; class Amphibia; order Anura; family Hylidae; genus Dendropsophus; species Dendropsophus ebraccatus. Next base: position 72,909,026 of record NC_091455.1, on the reverse strand, counting down.
TTTCAGCTGTGTGGCCGCGCACCGCGCAGCTGAAAAAGAACACTGGCTGAGTCGGGGACGGCCGGCATTACAGCGACATAGAAGATTCTACGCCACCTCTAGGACCACAGATTCTGCCGCCCAACATGGCAGAAGCGGCCTGGAGGTGAGGGCGAAGATGAGGGAGGTGAGGGGGGAGATCCGGGAGGAGGGGGCGCCACCAGGGGGGGGGTTCGTTTTACCGCCCTCAGGGAAGAGGGGGCGGGATTGGTGATCAGGGGTGCCGATGATGCCGTAGGTCCGGGTGGCCTGTCGGGCGCCCCCTAGCGTTTGGCGCCCTGTGCGGTGGCCCGGCCCGCCCGGTTATAGAAACGGCCCTGCTGTATATTATAACTATCCTGTCATGTGAGCCCTCCATAGTGTACATTATAACTACCCTGTCATGTGAGCCTGCCATACTGTACATTATAACTACCCTGTCATGTGAGCCCTCCATACTGTACATTATAACTATCCTGTCATGTGAGCCCTCCATAGTGTACATTATAACTACCCTGTCATGTGAGCCTGCCATACTGTACATTATAACTACCCTTTCATGTGAGCCCTCCATACTGTACATTATAACTATCCTGTCATGTGAGCCCTCCATAGTGTACATTATAACTACCCTGTGATGTGAGCCCTCCATAGTGTACATTATAACTACCCTGTCATGTGAGCCTGCCATACTGTACATTATAACTACCCTGTCATGTGAGCCCTCCATACTGTACGTTATAACTACCCTGTCATGTGAGCCCTCCATAATGTACATTATAACTACCCTGTCATGTAAGGCCGCCATACCATACATTATAACTACCCTGTCATGTGAGCCCTCCATACTGTACATTATAACTACCCTGTCATGTGAGCCCTCCGTACTGTACATTATAACTACCCTGTCATGTGAGCCCTCCCTAGTGTACATTATAACTACCCTGTCATGTGAGCCCTCCATACTGTACATTATAATATTCCTGTCATGTGAGTCTTCCATAGTGTACATTATAATAGTCCTTGGCCTCCATACTGTGCATCAAAACTACCCCGTAGTGTACATTATAACTACCCTGTCATGTGAGCCTTCCATACTGTATGTTATAACTACCCTGTCATGTGAGCCCTCCATAGTGTACATTATAACTACCCTGTCATGTGAGCCCGCCATACTGTACATTATAATAGTCCTGTCATGTGAGCCTTTCATACTGTACATTATAACAGTCCTGTCATGTGAGCCCTCCATACTGTACATTATAACTACCCTGTCATGTGAGCCCTCCCTAGTGTACATTATAACTACCCTGTCATGTGAGCCCGCCATACTGTACATTATAATATTCCTGTCATGTGAGCCCTTGATACTGTACATTATAATAGTCCTGTCATGTGAGCCTTTCATACTGTACATTATAACTACCCTGTCATGTGAGCCTTCCATACTGTATAACTACCCTGTCATGTGAGCCCTCCATAGTGTACATTATAACTAAAAACAAAGAGTGGTCAGCACTCACAACATAAAAGTCCCTTTAGATGGAATGTGGTGTTCTTATTATGGCTGTATGCCTCTCCACGAGCACGCGAGAAAAAAACCCCGGACCCAAGGGCATCCAACAAGGTATAAGCACGAAAGTACTCTCCAGCTCGCTTGATTACTTTTAAACCTTTATTGTATAATGTTTAAAAGGCCGACGCGTTTCGGGCTCTCTTGCCCTTATTCATGGCTCTCTGTCAGGAGGTCCCGAGACGACCCATGAATTAAGAAGTCGTCACCCAAAATATAAGGGGGGACTATTCCCTGTCCATGCCCTACAATGATTATCATTGTAGGGCATGGACAGGGAATAGTCCCCCCTTATATTTTGGGTGACGACTTCTTAATTCATGGGTCGTCTCGGGACCTCCTGACAGAGAGCCATGAATAAGGGCAAGAGAGCCCGAAACGCGTCGGCCTTTTAAACATTATACAATAAAGGTTTAAAAGTAATCAAGCGAGCTGGAGAGTACTTTCGTGCTTATACTACATTATAACTACCCTGTCATGTGAGCCCTCCATAGTGTACATTATAACTACCCTGTCATGTGAGCCCGCCATAGTGTACATTATAATAGTCCTGTCATGTAAGCCCTCCATAGTGTACATTATAACAGTCCTGTCATGTGAGCCCGCCATACTGTACATTATAACAATCCTGTCATGTGAGCCCTCCATATTGTACATTATAATAATCTTTTAATATGTGACCCCCTACAATACACTTTGTACAAATAATTTGATCATATGAGCCCCTCTTCATTGAACATTATAACAGGTAAAATCCCTTTGGCTATTTAGTGTTATATTTTAAATAGGCATATTCACATCAGGGTATTAGGATGGAATGATATATGGGACTCTGGCAATGGATGCTATATGAAGTGACAACATAGAAGTGGATGTTAGGGTTGGTATTTTATGCTTATTTACTATTACAACTAATCAAAAATATCATCTTAGCATCTGACAAATCATAAAGAAAAGCTATTACTAAATAAGAACATTTCTACTATAGCGGTACATACTGTACACTACCATTCAAAAGTTTGGGGTCACCCAAACAATTTTGTCTTTTCCATGAAAAGTCACACTTATTCACCACCCTACGTTATGAAATGAATAGAAAATAGAGTCAAGACATTGACAAGGTTAGAAATAATAATTTGTATTTGAAATAACATTGTTTTTACATCAAACTTTGCTTTCGTCAAAGAATCCACCTTTTGCAGCAATTACAGCATTGCACACCTTTCGCATTCTAGCTATTAATCTGTTCAGGTAAGCTGAAGAAATTGCACCCCACGCTTCTAGAAGCAGCTCCCACAAGTTGGATTGGTTGGATGGGCACTTCTGGCGTACCATACGGTCAAGCTGCTCCCACAACAGCTCAATGGGGTTTAGATCTGGTGACTGCGCTGGCCACTCCATTACCGATAGAATACCAGCTGCTGCTTCTGCTGTAAATAGTTCTTGCACAATTTGGAGGTGTGTTTAGGGTCATTGTCCTGTTGTAGGATGAAATTGGCTCCAATCAAGCACTATCCACTGGGTATGGCATGGCGTTGCAAAATTGAGTGATAGCCTTCCTTATTCAGAATCCCTTTTACACTGTACAAATCTCCCACCTTACCAGCACCAAAGCAACCCCAGACCATCACATTACCTTCACCATGCTTAACAGATGGCGTCAGGCATTCTTCCAGCATTTTTTCATTTGTTCTGCGTCTCACAAACGTTCTTCTTTGTGATCCAAACACCTCAAACTTGGATTCATCCGTCCACAACACTTTTTTCCAGTCTTCCTCTGTCCAATGTCTGTGTTCTTTGGCCCATCTTAATCTTTTTCTTTTATTGGCCAGTCTCAGATATGGCTTTTTCTTTTCCACTCTGCCCTGAAGCCCAAAATCCCGCAGCCGCCTCTTCACTGTAGATGTTGACACTGGTGTTTTGCGGGTACTATTTAATGAAGATGACAGTTGGGGACCTGTGAGGCGTCTGTTTCTCAAACTAGAGACTCTAATGTGCTTATCTTCTTACTTAGTTGTGCAACGCGGCCTCCCACTTCTTTTTCTACTCTGGTTAGAGCCTGTTTGTGCTGTCCTCTGAAGGGAGTACTACACATCGTTGTAGGAAATCTTCAATTTCTTAGCAATTTCTTGCATGGAATAGCCTTCTTTTCTAAGAACAATAATAGATTGTCGAGTTTCAGATGAAAGTTCTCTTTTTCTGGCCATTTTGAGCGTTTAATTGACCCCACAAATGTGATGCTCCAGAAACACAATCTGCTCAAAGGAAGGTAGCTTCTTTTATAGCTTCTGTAACGAGCTAGACTGTTTTCAGATGTGTGAACACGATTGCACAAGGGTTTTCTAATCATCAATTAGCCTTCTGAGCCACTGAGCAAACACATTGTACCATTAGAACACTGGAGTGATAGTTGCTGGAAATGGGCCTCTATACACCCAGGCTCGGACTGGGCCACCGGGGGGCCGGGGAAATCCCCGGTGGGCCCCGAGCTGCAGTGGGCCCCCTGCTCCTAGGGGGGGCCGGGGGCCACACCTCCCTTTTTAACTGGAAGCGATCGCAACGATCGCTTCAATGTAAATGTAAGCAGTGTTCTGATTGACAGCCTATGGCTTCCCGCCCTGTCAATTACTCTTGTGACCGCAAGCAGAGATTTGCTTGCGATTACAAGAGTATTGCAAGCTCCGTTGCGAAGTCCAGCGCCATCACTGACCTCGTGTGCGCCACGGCGGCTAGGACTTCCGGTTCATGGAGTGCATACCGGAAGTCCCAGCCACCGCGGCGCACACTGAGGTCAGTGATGGCGCTGGCAGGACTTCGCAACGGAGCTGCTGATCTGTCAGGAGAAGAGAGAAGAGGAGGCCAGCGACCGACAGGGGAGCGTATGGTTAGGTGAGTTGTCTTGTGTGTTTTTTTCTTTTTATCAGAGGGGGCTATATACAGGTGGAGGACAACATAGGGGGGCTATATACAGGGGGAGGACAATATAAGGGGGGCTATATATACAGGGGGAGGACAACATAGTGGGGCTATATACAGGGGGAGGACAACATAGGGGGGCTATATACAGGGGGAGGACAACATAGGGGGGCTATATACAGGGGGAGGACAACATAGGGGGGGCTATATACAGGGGGAGGACAATATAAGGGGGGCTATATACAGGGGGAGGACAACATAGGGGGCTATATACAGGGGGAGGACAACATAGGGGGGCTATATACAGGGGGAGGACAATATAAGGGGGGCTATATACAGGGGGAGGACAACATAGGGGGCTATATACAGGGGGAGGACAACATAAGGGGGGCTATATACAGGGGGAGGACAACATAAGGGGGGCCTATATACAGGGGGAGGACAATATAAGGGGGGCTATATACAGGGGGAGGACAATATAAGGGGGGCTATATACAGGGGGAGGACAATATAAGGGTCTGTATACCGGGGAGGACAATATAAGGGGGGTATATACAAGGGGAGGACAACATAAGGGGCTATATACAGGGGGAGGACAACATAAGGGGGGCTTATATACAGGAGGAGGACAACATAATGGGGGGCTATATACAGGGGGAGGACAATATAAGGGGGGCTATATACAGGGGAAGGAAAACATAAGGGGGGCTATATTCAGGGGGAGGACAACATAAGGGGGCCTATATACAGGGGGAGGACAACATAAGGGGGACTATATACAGGGGAGGACAACATAAGGGGGCCTATATACAGGGGGAGGACAACATAAGGGGGGCTATATACAGGGGGAGGACAACATAAGGGGGACTATATACAGGGGGAGGACAACATAAGGGGGCCTATATACAGGGGGAGGACAACATGAGGGGGGCTATATATAGGGGGAGGACAATATAAGGGGGGCTATATACAGGGGGAGGACAATATAAGGGGGGCTATATACAGGGGGAGGACAATATAAGGGGGGCTATATACAGGGGGAGGACAACATAGGGGGGCTATATACAGGGGGAGGACAATATAAGGGGGGCTATACAGGGGGAGGACAACATAAGGGGGCCCTATATACAGGGGGAGGACAACATAAGGGGGGCTATATACAGGGGGAGGACAACATAAGGGGGGCCTATATACAGGGGGAGGACAACATAAGCGGGGCTATATACAGGGGAAGGACAACATAAGGGGGCTGTATACAGGGGGAGGACAACATAAGGGGGGTATATACAGGGCTAGGACAACATAAGGAGCTATATACAGGGAAGGACAACATAAGGGGCTGTATACAGGGAAGAACAACATAAGGGGCTGTATACAGGGAAGGACAACATAAGGGGCTGTATACAGGGGAAGGACAACATAAGGGGCTATATACAGGGGAGGACAACATAAGGGGGCTATATGCAGGGGAAGGACAACATAAGGGGGCTATATACAGGGGAAGGAAAACATAAGGGGCTATATGGGGCAAGGACAACATAAGGGAGCTATACGGGGAAATGGACAACATAAGGGGGCTATATGGGGGAATAGACAACATAAGGGGCTATATGGGGGGTAGGGATGGACAACATAAGGGGGCTATCTATATGGGGGGATGGATAACACGGGCCAGTTATAAGGGGGACAGCAAAGGGAGCCATCTATAAGGGACACTGGATGGGGGCAATTTATAAGGAGGACAACACTGAGGAGGCATCTATAAAGGGCACTAAACAGAGGGGGACAACAATGGGGGGCATCTATAAGGGTAACTATACTGGGTGCGGTGTGTATACAATAGGGCATGCACATAGGGGGCATCTACTTTAGTGGACTACACAGAGGGGTCATCTATAAGGGGACTACACAGAGGGGGCCATATACTATAGGGCAGGAATAGGGAACCTTGGCTCTCCAGCTGTTGCACAACTACAGCTTTAGCTTTGGCTGTTTAGGCATGATGGAAGTTGACGTTTTGCAACTCTAGAGACCTGAGGTTTCCTACCCCTGATATAGGGAATGCACAGAGGCTGTCATCTACTGTAAGGGGATTACACAGAGGGGGATCTCTACTATAGTAGAGGCACACAGGGCCATCTATATGGAGGACTGAACAAGGGGCCATCTACAAGGTGTCTACACATAATATATTTATATATATATATATATATATATATATAAAAATAAATATATATATATATATATATATATATATATATATATATATTATACACACACACACACACACACACATACGCTACAAATAGTCAGGGCTAACCACTGAGAGAAGGTGTAAAGGGGCCAATACAGATGTGCAGTGTGTAGAGAGATGAGGATGGTGACAGAGTGAGGAGCCCAGGGCCGGACTGGGACTGAAAATCAGCCCTTGCACTCAGCCCACATACCATATCACACTGTGTCCTTAGGTCGTGTTGTGTTGTATTGCACCTCAGTTCCATTGATGGGAATGGTGCAAAGTCTATCTATCTATCTATCTATCTATCTCCTATCTATCTATCTATCTATCTATCTATCTATCTATCTATCTATCTATCTCCTATCTATCTATCTATCTATCTATCTCCTATCTATCTATCTATCTATCTATCTATCTATCTATCTATCTATCTATCTATTTCCTATCTATCTATCTATCTATCTATCTATCATCTATCTATCTATCTATCTATCTATCTATCTATCTATCTCCTATCTATCTATCTATCTATCTATCTATCTATCTATCTATCTAAACAGCAGAATGGAGTGCACTCACAGAAAAAGTGATTGGAGTGCCAGCAATGGAGACTGGAACCACGTCCCCTATTCAAACAAATCCAAGAATTCGCAGCGCTTCCATATGGTGAAAAAACTTGTGGTATTTTATTCCAAAAAATCATCAGCCAGTGCAACATTTCTGTTTCATCATGAGATCTTTCTCAAGAATGCTTGAGAAAGGTCTCATGATGAGATAGAAACGTTGCACTGGCTGATGATTTTTTTAAAATAAAATACCACAAGTTTTTTCACCATATGGAAGCGCTGCGAATTCTTGGATTTATCTCTCTACCTATCTATCTCTTTATCTATCTATCTCCTATCTATCTCCTATGTATCTATCTCCTATCTATCTATCTATCTATCTATCTATCTATCTATCTATCTATCTATCTATCTATCTCATATCTATCTCTTTATCTATCTCCTATCTATCTATCTATCTATCTATCTATCTATCTCCTATCTATCTATCTATCTATCTATCTATCTATCTATCTATCTATCTATCTATCTCCTATCTATCTATCTATCTATCTATCTCCTATCTATCTATCTATCTATCTATCTATCTATCTATCTATCTATGATCTATCTATCTCCTATCTATCTATCTATCTCCTATCTATCTGTCTGTCTGTCTCCTATCTATCTATCTATCTATCTATCTATCTATCTATCTATCTATCTATCTATCTATCTATTATCTATCTATTATCTATCTATCTATCTCCTATCTATCTATCTATCTATCTATCTCCTATCTATCTGTCTATCATCTATTTATTTATTTATCCATCTATCTATATATTTAGTAAGACAATGATATTGTAACAAGTTGAAACCCCCCAAAATTTAACAAAATTGATTTTTATACATTTTTTTTGCTTCTGGTCCCTTTTTCCCTCTGGTTTTTAGTCCCATACACCAGCCATTATAGAGTTTAAAATGGCCCCATATACTGTGTGTGAACAGAGCCTATTTGTTTGCTCATAATCCACTTTCCTTGTAGGACTGGATTATGTAAGAGTTACAAGTAACAGATAATACCTCAACACTGTGACCACTACCATCATCACTACAACATGACTAATTCCACTATACTGTCACTGAATAAATCCACTATGTGAACACAAGTATTACCAATAAAATAAGTATACACAGGACAAATAATACGGCACACCATGACCACTACCATCATCACCATACAGTGACTGGATAATACTGCTGTATTAATATTCCCTTTATACTACCGGTATATAAAATGTAATATTCTGCCTCAGCATTGACTAGAGATGAAGTTCAGAGCATTTGGGTTCATGTGAACCTAAACTTACTGTAAGGTCACTCATCTCTAGCAGTGACCACATAGAGGTAGAGATCCAGCTATACAATGGATCTACAGACCTTAAGAGTACGTTCACACATACAGGATCTGCAGCAGATTTCATGCTGTAGATATCATTGTTACTCAATGACGGAACCCAGCATCAAATCTGCTACAGATCCTGTACATGTAAATGCACCCAAAAAGTGACTATAGTGCAGTTACATCCAGTGACTTACAGGAGGCGTCTTCCTACATGAATCATAAGTGACGTTCTTGGTAGTCAAAGCTATCTGTTTTTTCCTCTTCTTTCCATCTGGCTCAGCCCATCATGAAGATTTCTCCAGCCATCACTCGTCTCCCCAGAATCTGCGAGACAAAGACTTTAGGCTCCACGCTGCAGCACCATCCTAACCTTATACCTCATCATAACCCTATATTCCCCATTGCTTTACACAGTAACAGTGCCCCCTCTGTGCTCCTACATAAGCAATCAGGCCCAATATGTGCCTCCAAATAGTAGTCAGGCAGCTCCGTGTGCCTATATAGTATTAGACCCTCTGTGTTATGCCATTATATAGGCAACTTCAATGCTCCCCTATAGTAGGCTCCCCTGAGCAGCAGTCCCCATATACCATAGGTCCCACTGAGCAGAACTTATATAGCACAGGTCCCCATATGCAGCCCCTAAATAATATAGCCCCCCACACATAATATAGATGCCCTGTGCAGTCCCACATAGTATAGCCCTTTCCCCTGTGTAGCCCGCAAAGTATATCCTACCTTTGTAGCCCCCACATAGTATAGGTCCCTGTGTAGCCAGGCCCCACATAGTATAGCCCCAACATATTACCCCCTCCCCATGAAGCCCCGCACATAGTATAGGTCCCTGTGTAGCCAGCCCCCACATAGCATAGCCCCAAAATATTACCCCCCATGTAGCCCCCCACATAGTATAGGTCCCTGTGTAGCCAGCCCCCACATAGCATAGCCCCAATATATTACCCCCCCATGTAGCCCCCCACATAGTATTGGTCCCTGTGTAGCCAGCCCCCACATAGCATAGCCCCAACATATTATTCCCGCCCCGGTGTAGCCCCCCGCATAGTATAGGTCCCTGTGTAGCCAGCCCCCACCTAGTATAGCCCCCAACATATTATCCCCCCCCCCGTGTAGCCCCCCACATAGTATAGGTCCCTGTGCAGTCAGCCCCCACATAGTATAGCCCCCAACATATTATTCCCGCTCCGGTGTAGCCCCCCACATAGTATAGGTTCCTGTGTAGCCAGCCCCCACATAGTATAACCGCAACCTATTATTCCCGCCCCCTGGAGCCCCCCACATAGTATAGGTCCCTGTGTAGTCAGCCCCCACATAGTATAGCCCCCAACATATTATCCCCCCCTGTAGCTCCTCACATAGTATAGGTCCCTGTGTAGTCAGCCCCCACATAGTATAGCCCCCAACATATTATCCCCCCTCCGTGTAGCCCCCCACATAGTATAGGTCCCTGTGTAGTCAGCCCCCACATAGTATAGGTCCCTGTGTAGTCAGCCCCCACATAGTATAGCCCCCAACATATTATCCCCCCCATGCAGCCCCCCACATAGTAAATGTGGCCCTCTGTAGCCCCCACATGGCATTTCCCCCTGTACAGCCCCCACATTGTAAAAATAACAACAAAAGTATACTCACCTCGGATCCAGCAGACTCTTTCCGGTCCTCTCTGGTCCGCTGCTGTTATCTGCTTACATTTTCCATCATCAGCAGCCCGATGCCGACCGGCCCCGGAGTCTCACAGCTCCAGCCCCGCGGCGCCTGCACCTCTCTCATCTACTGCACGTCGGCGGACGTGTGACGTCATCCGTTACTGCCGGCCACAGAACAGTAGATGAGAGAGGTGCAGGCGCCGCGGGGCTGGAGCTGTGAGACTCCGGGGCCGGTCTGCATCAGGCTGCTGATGACGGAAAATGTAAGCAGACAACAGCAGCAGCAGATGCAGAGCGGCGGCGGCCGGTAGGGCTAGCGGAGGGGGGTTGGTCGACGGCCCTCGGACTGATAATCTGAGCAGCCCAGCGGGCATTTGCCCGGCCTGCCAGATTATCAGTCCGGGCCTGGAGGAGCCTAATATATTTCTCTGGCAGATTCTGTGGATTCTTGGCTCGGAGAAGTTCTCATAATGTCCCAGGGCAGATGGAGAAGAAGATAAAAAGGGAAGATCTCTGATCAGAGAAGACGTCCCCTGTGAGTCGCTAAATCTATGTGCACTGTAATGTATATGGTGTATAGAGCCTGTGTAGAGCTGGGGCTACCTCTATATGACTGTACGAAGTGATATTGATCTTTGTTCAGAGGATTTTATTCAGTACCAGCGGTGGTGTTAGTCAGTATGTGGTGGTGTTAGTCAGTATGTGGTGGTATTATTTGTTACTTGTAATCTGGTGCGGTGTTAATTGGTCTTAGTATACCAGATTTGGTAACAATATGGTAGTAATGTTTGTGGTCACCGGCCAATAATTGGTAACAAGTGCTCCTAGGAAGTCTATTCAGCCGATGATCGGCCCATGTAAAAGTGCCAGAGATCTGCTGACATGAAAGCAATCTCTGGCAATCCCATAGTCGGCTGATTTGATCTTTTGTGCGGCTAAGGGCCCTTTTACACAGAAAGATTATCTGACAGATTATCAGCCAAAGATTTGAAGCCAAGGCCAGGACTGGATTTGAAAAGAGGAGAAATCTCAGGCTTTCCTGTATGACCTGATCTCTGTTTATAGTCTGTTCCTGGTTTTGGCTTCAAATCTTTGCCAGATAATCTGTCAGATAATCTTTCTGTGTAAAAGGGCCCTTAGATCATTGCTGTCGGCTGTACATCACCTGCCCTGCTGATTAGCAATCATTTGCAGCCCTATGCTGCCCCATATCACACCGTGTTATGTACCCTTATTAATGTTACCATAGATAAGTATGGTGGCAGAAGGGTGGGCCCCAAGAATGATTTCCCCTGGTGGGCTTAAGGCACTCCAGTCCGACACTGTATACACCTATGTAGATTTTGCACCAAAAACCAGACATTTGCAGCTAGAATAGTCATTTACCACATTAGCAATGTATAGAGTGTATTTCTTTAACCCCTTAACGACATCGGGCGTAAATTTACGCCCTCGCAGCCTGGTACTTAACGCACCAGGGCGTAAATTTACGCCCGACGCTTCCCCGATCGCTGTGTGTTCACACACAGCGGTCGGGGAAGATGGCCTGCTATAATGTATAGCAGGCCATCTCTGCTCGTCGGCACAGGGGGTGATTAACCCCCCCCCCCCCGTGCCGATGATCGCTGCTATCGGCTGATCAATACAGATCAGCCAATAGCAGCTGAATACAGCTTTCCGGGTCATCGGTGACCCGGAAAGCAATGGCGATTGGTGCTGTCCGGGACAGCACCAATCACCATTAGTGTCCCCAACAAAGATGGCGCCGGTGCCACCCCCATGATCGCCGTGATAGGCCGGCCAGTACCGGCCGGCCCATCACGATGATCTAACAGTTAAAAAGTGTCCGGCCGGGTTCTGCACCCCTCAGCTAGGTAGCTGAGGGGTGCAGAACAGGTGTGTGTGGTTCAGGTGTACCATACTCACCTGATCCTGGCCTCCGGAACGAAGATTCGCGGACCCGCGCATCCTCTTCTCCTCGTCGCCGCCACTTCCGGGTTCGTTCGGTCTTCGTCGGGAATCTTCGGCTCTTCGGGCTTTTCCGTCACCCCCATCTTCGGCCTTCTCCGCCAGCTCCATTCTAATGCCCCCTAGCGGCTGATCAGTGTATATTATACACTGATCATTTGCTTTGATGTAAAAAGTTTTTTGTTTTTTTTTGTTTTTCCAAATTTTTTTTTCTTTTTTTTCGCCCTAACGCTGCTGAGTGCTGATCACCATCGCACGTAAGTGCGCCGCTGATCAGCAACTCTTTCTTTTTGGCGTAGGGGCGTTTTTCCCCCCTATATCCTACCGCCACTGTCTGCTGATAAGTGGCGCACATAAGTGCTGCATTTATCAGCAGCTTCTTTTTTGGCGTAGGTAAATTTTTTCTTACTGTCAAAAAAAACGTAAAAAAATACTACATTACACCACACTACACAAAATAAAGTTTTACACTACACCAGAACACATTTACATACCCCATATACTAGTCCTGGTATAAAGATGGCCCCCATGGTGTTTTTTTCAGTGTCGGACGCATATGTTATTATTGCCTCCGACACCGAAACAGCCAGTGAGGATGAATGGGGGGATCCTTCTTTCCTCCATTCATCCTCATCCTCCTCATCCTCCAGTGACGTGTCTGGGGGGTAGCGTAGCGTGCGCTGCCCCCCAGACACGTCTTTTCCGCCAGTACCGTCCCAATAAGAGATGACGATATGGCGTGAAATTCTACACACTCTGTGAGAGTACCTCAGGGTACACTTACAGATTTAGGGTACGTGCACACTGTGGAATGGCGAAGGATAACCCTTTGTGCATTCCGCAGCTGGCACCCACCGGCAGACCGATGCAGGCATGTGTCTCCACCCATGTCATAGACTCCATCCTATGCATGGGCGGATTCCATCGTCCATCCAAAGAATGAACACATTGGTTGGAGAGCGGAATCCGCCCATGCATAGAATGGAGTCTATGACACGGACGGAGACGCACGCCTGCATCAGTCTGCCGGTGGGTGCCAGCTGCGGAATGCGTGAAGGGATATCTGTCGCAATTCCGCAGTGTGCACGTACCCTTAGAGTGTATGAAGGAAGGGACACCCGAATCCTGCATACCCCCCCCCTCCCATCCTCGGAGTTAGTGGGAAGATCATTCGGGAACTGATCTTCCAACTGCTGGATAAAGGTTACCACCTGTACGGGGATAACATTTATACCAGCACCCCCTCTTCTGGTCCCTCGCTGCCCGGGCTACTATAGCTTGCGGCATGATCCGAAAATATCAGAAGCAGTAATAGAGCCCTAATATTTAGCATCCATGGAGCGGACCCAGCGCTTCTGGATATGAAGGACCCCGTATCGCACCAGGGAAACATTTTCCAGGTGACATCCCCCACACTGGAAAACAGGAGACCCCAGAAGAAGTACAGAGTGTGGCGTAACAGGGGGATCAGGAAGGACACCATTTTCCAGTGTGATGCCTGTCCTGATCACCCCGGCCTCTGCATACTGGATCGCTTCAAGGCGTACTACACGTCATTATCTAAATTTTGTCCCTTATTCCTATTTCAGGGGTCACGTTGATCCGGTGATTATTCTGATTGCCATTATGGAGTCGGGAAGGAATTTTTTCCCTATGATGAGGCTACTGTTGTCTACCTCACGAGGGTTTCTTGCCTTCCTCTGGATCAACACAGGTTGAATTTGATAGACACCTGTCATTTTCAACCTTATAAACTAATAATTGGCCTAATACCCCCAAATAAATTAGAATTGTCCCTTTTCCCCAGCTAAAAAGGTATGGCCGCCATTCCCATTAGAGCAGGGGTGGGGAACCTTTTCCATGTCGAGGGCCGGTCGGGCATTAATAAAATCATTCGAGGGCCGCATACCGTGTGCGGCAGTTAGTAGCGTGGGTTTGCAGCACCCGGGACAAGGCAAAGTATTGTTCCCCTAGTGCCCCTGCTATTGTAGTTAACCCCCAGTGATGCCCCTGCTATTGTAGTTAACCCCCCCCAGTGATGTCCCTTGTAGTCTAGTTAACCCCCAAGTCATGCCCCTGGTAGCCTAGTTAACCCCCCCAGTGATACCTCTGGTAGGCCTAGTTAACCCCCATCAGTCATGTCCCTGGTAGCCTAGTTAACCCCCATCAGGCATGTCCCTGGTGGCCTAGTTAACCCCCATCAGGCATGTCCCTGGTGGCCTAGTTAACCCCCATCAGGCATGTCCCTGGTGGCCTAGTTAACCCCCATCAGGCATGTCCCTGGTGGCCTAGTTAACCCCCATCAGGCATGTCCCTGGTGGCCTAGTTAACCCCCATCAGGCATGTCCCTGGTGGCCTAGTTAACCCCCATCAGGCATGTCCCTGTGGCCTATTTAACCCTCCATCAGGCATGTCCCTGGTGGCCTAGTTAACCCCCATCAGGCATGTCCCTGGTGGCCTAGTTAACCCCCATCAGGCATGTCCCTGGTGGCCTAGTTAACCCCCATCAGGCATGTCCCTGGTGGCCTAGTTAACCCCTATCAGGCATGTCCCTGGTGGCCTAGTTAACCCCCATCAGGCATGTCCCTGGTGGCCTAGTTAACCCCCATCAGTCGTGTCCCTGGTGGCCTAGTTAACCCCCATCAGGCATGTCCCTGGTGGCCTAGTTAACCCCCATCAGTCATGTCCCTGGTGGCCTAGTTAACCCCCATCAGGCATGTCCCTGGTGGCCTAGTTAACCACCATCAGGTATGTCCCTGGTGGCCTAGTTAACCCCCATCAGGCATGTCCCTGGTGGCCTATTTAACCCTCCATCAGGCATATCCCTGGTGGCCTAGTTAACCCCCATCAGGCATGTCCCTGGTGGCCTAATAAACCCCCATCAGGCATGTCCCTGGTGGCCTAGTTAACCCCCATCAGGCATGTCCCTGGTGGCCTAGTTAACCCCCATCAGGCATATCCCTGGTGGCCTAGTTAACCCCCATCAGGCATGTCCCTGGTGGCCTAGTTAACCCCCATCAGGCATGTCCCTGGTGGCCTAGTTAACCCCCAAATAAAAAAAATAAACATCCCACTCACCTTACCTCTGCTCCCACGCTGCCCATGTCCTCTTCTGTCCCAGGTCCTCTGTGCCGGTCTTCTCCTGCAGGCGGCGCGCGATGAAATGACGTCATCGCGCGCGGCCCGCAGGAGACTGAAGACACGCGCCGCTCTGCTGGGGAAGAAGCCGGCATAGACAGCATCCTCCTGTGTCCGGCAGCTGTCACAGACACCGGAGGATGCTGTGTATGCTGGCTCCTTCCTCCTCCAGAGCAGCGCGCATCACAGGGGAGCTGCGGGCCGCGGGCCGCATCGGGAGGTCTCAGGGGCCGGATGCGGCCCGCGGGCCGGAGGTTCCCCACCCCTGCATTAGAGGATGCCATGATGCAATTACAAAGCCTCTGTGCAGCCAGGACAGTAGAAACCCCCCACAAGTGACCCCATTCTGGAAACTACACCCCATAAGGAATCTAACAAAGGGGGGCAGCAGGGATATGGATACACGTTTTGTGTTCATTTTCTTTTTTAACCTCTTGTGAAAACTTTAAACTCTTGTGCTTAACTTTTACACTAAATCATTGATCTTGTCTTGATTTTTTCATTCTCACAAGGGGTTAAAAGATAAAAAAAAAAAAATGTGTAGAGCAATTTCCCCTGAGTACGTAAATACCCCACATGTGGACATAAAGTGCCATGCGGGTGCAGGGTAAGTATCCAAAGAGAAGGAGCACCATTTGGTTTTTGGAGGCTGGATTTGGAATGGAATGGATTTCGAGGGGCCATGTTGCATTTAAAAGGCCCCTGTGTTGCCAAAACCGTTGAAACCCCCCACAAGTGACCCCATTATGGAAACTACACCCCTTAGGGAATGTAACAAGGGGTGTAGTGAGCATATGGACCCCACTGGTGACGGGCACAAATGTGGAACAATGTGGCGTGAAAATGAAATATTACATTTTTTACACTATAATGTTGGTTTAGCCTTAAATTTTTCCTTTTCACAAGGGGTTAAAAGAGAAAAAAACACAGAAAATGTGTAGAGCAATTTCCCCCGTAAAGTCCGTAAATACCCCACATGTGGACATAAAGCGCCATGTGGGCGCAGGGAAAGCCTCCAAAGGGAAGGAGCGCCATTTGGATTTTGGAGGCTGGATTCGGCCAGAATGGATGATGAACGCCATGTCGCATTTACAGAGCCCTCGTGCTGCCAAAACACTGGAAACCCCCCACAAGTGACCCCATTCTGGAAACTACACCCCTCAAGGAATCTAACAATGGGTGCAGTGAGGATATGATGACGGGCACATTTGTGCCGTGAAAGTGAAAAAACGAAAAATTTCCCTTTCACGTAACATTGTTCCACATTTGTGCCCGTCACCAGTGGGGTCCATATGCTCACTGAACCCCTTGTTAGATTCCTTGAGGGGTGTAGTTTCCAGAATGGGGTCACTTGTGGGGGGTTTCCAGTGTCTTGGCAGCACGAGGGCTCTGTAAATGCGACATGGCCCTTGAAGTCCTTTTCAGTGAAATTCAGCTTCCAAAAGCCAATTGGCGCTCCTTCCCTTTGGAGGCTCGTCCTGCGCCCCCTTGGCACTTTATCGCCACATGTGGGGTATTTCCGTACTCGGGAGAAACTGCGCTACACATTTTGTGTCTTTTTTTGCCTCTTATCCCTTTAAGAAAATGAAAAATTGAAGGCTAGAACAACGTTATAGTGTAAAAAATACATTTTTCTTTTTTCACGTCACATTGTGAAGCACCTGTGGGGTGGAGATGCTTACCGCACCCCTTGTTACATTCCTTGAGGGGTCTAGTTTTCTAAATGGTGTCCCTTTAGGGGTGTTTTTTTAGGTTTTGGCACCCCAGAGCCTCTGCCAACCTGAAGTGGTACAGTCAGAAATGACCAAATATAACGGAGCCATTGAAATTCACTAGGCGCTCCTTTGTATCTGAGGCTTGTGGTTCCGTCAAACAATGCATTAGGGCCACATATGGGGTATTTCTATAAACTGCGGAAACGGGGCAATCAATATTGGGGTGCATTTCTCTGGTAATAAGTTTATAAATATGAAAAATATTGGATTACAATAAAATCTCTGCACAGAAAATTAAAATTTTCAAATTTCTTACACACTTAGCTTTTATTTCTGTGACTCTCCTAAAGGGTTAAAACACTTTCTGGATGTGCATTTGCAGAGTTTGGGGGGTGCAGTTTCTGAAATGGGGTGCTTTGTGGGGCTTTCTAACATACAGGCCCCTCAAATACACTAAGGCTGGGTTTACACTACGTATATTTCAGTCAGTATTGTGGTTCTCATATTGCAACCAAAACCAGGAGTGGATTGAAAACACAGAAAGGATCTGTTCACACAATGTTGAAATTGAGTGGATGGCCACCATATAACAGTAAATAACTGCCATTATTTCAATATAACAGCCGTTGTTCTAAAATAACAGCAAATATTTGCCATTAAATGGCGGCCATCCACTCAATTTCAACATTGTTTGAACAGAGCCTTTCTGTGTTTTTAATCCACTCCTGGTTTTGGTTGCAATACTGACTGAAATATACTGACTGAAATATACATATACTGACTGAAATATACGTAGTGTGAACGCAGCCTTATAACCCTGAACAGGTCCCTAAAAATATCTGATTTTGAAATTTTACAGAAAATTTGGAAATTTGCTGCTTATGTTTTAAGCTTTCTATTGTCTAAAAAAAATGAAAGATCGTTTAATAAATGCCGCCAACATAAAGTAGACATGTTGCTAATGCTATTTAATATATAATTTATGTGGTATAACCATTTTCTGTATAAGCAAAAAAGTTTCAAAGTTGGAAAAATGCATTTTTTCACATTTTTTCAAGTTATTTGGGGTTTTGCATAAATATTTGTTATAAATATCGACTCCAATTTACCAAAAATGTAAAGTACAATATGTCACGAGAAAACAATCTCAGAATCAGCCGGATAGGTAAAAGCATCCCGAAGTTATTAGTGACTAAAGTGACACAGGTCATATTCATAAAATTTGTCTCTGTCATTAAGGCCATTTCAGGCTCTGTCCTTAAGGGGTTAAAGTTAGGACTAGTTTAAAATTATCTTCATTGAAAAGTACAGTGCTTTTTCTTCAAAAATAAGGACATTTCAATGTGACCCCAAACCTTTGAACTGTAGTGTAGATGTACAAATATTGTGCAAACTTTAGGTAAGATTGTAACTTGCACGCTATGGGTGTGTATACACATTATAGAGGCTAGAGAAATAGCAGCTAGGAAATCAGTATGGTGCACATTACAGTGCAGAGAGCCAACAGATTACCTGAACTAGATTATATACATGACCACATCCTACACAATACAAATACAGCGGTGCCTTGGATTAGGAACATAATGCATTCTGGGACCGTGCTTGTAATTGAAATGCACTCTTAAACCAAAGCAGATTTTCCCATAAGAAATCATTGAAATGCAGAGAATTAATTCCAAATCCCAAAAATAATGATTTATTATTCTGATAACATGTAAACAAATGAAACAAACATTTAGAAACAGCAGAATATGTCATATTAAAAGTACAGAGTACAGTGCTGTAGATGCAGACCATACCCCTCCCCCACCCACCCAGTACAGGGAGCTCTTAAACCAAAGCAATGCTCTTAAACCAAGTCACAATTTAGAAAATCTGACTGTGAGCTCTTCTTGCAAAGGACTCTCAACCCAAATTACTCTTAAACCAAGGTACCGGTGTATACCTAATAGCATAGAAATTTAGTAACAGGGGTTTGTGTTGTTGTTATTATTAGTGGTTGTTTTAAAAAATGTAAAACCAGTAAATAAAAAACAATCCTTTATTATATGATAGGCTGCCTTCAAATTGAAAAAAAAAAAAAAAAACAACAACAACAACAAAAGCACACAAATCATCTGGTTTACATGAGATGCATCCTGGAAAAATTGGGATATATGGTGGGTTCTGCAACTTTATCCCACATTGTATGGACTTGCCACACATAACTGAATAACAGGCATATATGGTAAGCTCTCCAGGAGTCATATCAATGGAATGGAAACTGTATGTAGTGCTTATTAAAACATGTATTCACACACCTTAGATATAGTGTATATATGGTGCAACACTGCAGGGCCCTGGCAGGTTATGTGATATATCGCACACTTATTGTCATAGCCAGAGCAGTGACCTTCTGTATAAGTGTTTTCACTTCATGCAGGTCAAAGGGGTAATGACTCTCCTTAAGCAAATAATTCTGTATTGTAGAAGGTAGAGCAACTTCAATATTGTCTGAATATACTTTTAGTTTCTGTGTCAGTCAATGATGAATACAGTCCTGTAACACAGAGGGTAAAGCAACTTGCAGTTGTTACATTTTGTGAATTAACTGATGACAACATTGAAGACATCATCAATGACGTCATCGATCTGATGACATAATTCATGACATCAATGATCTGATGACGTCATCGATCCATTGACATCAAAGATGATGTAATCAAGACATCATTGATCCAAAAACATCATCGATAAGGTTGTTTATCTTATGACATCATTGATGAAGTCGTTGATCCGATAACATAATAAATGACATCATTGAATTGATGTCATCATCAATGACAAAACCAATAATATCATCACCGACATCATCGATCCAAAGACATTATCATTGAAATCATCTATGACATAATTGATCCAATTACATCATCAGTGACATCATTGATGACATAATCGATCAGATTACATCATCAATGACAACATCAGTAATGTCATGAAGTCATCATCAATCCGATGACATTATCAGTGACATCTTTGATTCCATCATCAATCCAATAACATAATTGATAGCATCATTAATAACATCATCGATCTGAAGACATAATCAATGACAACATCGAGGACATTTTTGATCCGATAACATCAACGATGACATAATCCATGGCATCATTGCTCCAATAACATCATCGATTACATCATTAAACCGATGACATGAGATCGATGATGTCATTGAGGATGTCTTTGGATCAGTGATGTTATCGATGATGTTATCAAAGAGATAGTGTAATCGAAGATGACCTCATTAGATCTATGATGTCATTAATGATGTCATAGGTTCGATGTTGTCATCTATGATGTTATCAGATCGATGATGTCATTGTTGACATCATCGATGATGTCATCATATCGAATGTCACTGTAGATGTCATTGATGATGTCATCACATCGTTTATGTCATTAGATCAATGATGTCATCGATGTCATCATGAATGATGTGATCGATAGTGTTTTTGATGACATCAGCCATGATTTTATCAATGATGTCATCGGCTCTATGATGTAACTAATGATATAATCAATGATGTCAACAGATCTATGATGTCATCGATGACGTCATGAATGACGATGTTGTCATTGCATCAATGATGTCATCAATGATGTCATTGATTATGTCATCAATCATGTAATCAATGATGTCATCGATGATGTCATCGATGATGTGATCAATGATGTCATCGGATCTATGTCATTGATGATGTAATTAATGATGTCATCGGATCTATGTAATTGATGTCATAGGATCTATGATGTCATTCATGATATCATCAATGATGCCATCAGTGATGTCATAAATGATGTAATCAGATCTATGATGTCATCAATGATGTAATTTCATCGATGATGTAATCAAGTATATCATCGATGATGTCATCAATTATGTCATCGGATCTATTATGTAATTGAAGATGTCTTAATTATGTCATCAATGATGTATCTATGATGCCATTGATGATGTCATCAATGATCCATCTATGATCCATGGCATCCATGATGTTATCGATGATGTCATCAATTACATCGTCATGAAATACATGTCATGAATTACATCATCGATGATGTCATCAATGATGTAATTGGATCTATGATGTCATTGATGATGTCATCAATTATGTCATCAGTGATGTCATTAATTATGACATCAGTGATGTCATAAATTGTGTCATCAGATCTACGATGTCATCATTGATGTCATCAATTATGTCATCAATGATGTAATCAATTACATCATCAATTATGTCATGGATGATGTCATGGATGTTATTAATGATGTCATTGAATCTATGATGTTATCAACGATGTCAGTGGATCTATGTCATGAATTATGTCATTGATGACGTCATGACCGATGTCATGGATGATATCATCAATTATATAATCTATGATGTCATTAATTATGTAATCAATGATGCCATAAATGATGCCATCGTATCTATGATGTCATCCATGATGTCATAGATGATGTCATCGTATCTATGATGTTATTGATGATGTCATAACTGATGTCATCAGATCCATGATGTTTTTGATGTTGTCATAAGATCTATGATGTTATAGATGATTTCATCAATTATAGAATAAGCGATGTCATAAATGATGTCATGGGATCCATGATGTCATTGATGATGTCATCAATGATGTCATGAATTATGTCATCAATGATAACATCATAGATACGACATCATTGATGACGTAATAGATCCAATGACATCATCGATCACATCATCAATGACATCATAGATCCGATGCCATCATTGATGACATCATAGATGTGATGACATAATTTATGACATCACTAATGAAATCATCGATTACATCATCAATAACATCATTGATGACATCATCAATAACATCATAGATCCGATGATATTATTGATGACATAATTGATTACATTATAGATGACATCATTCATGACGTGATCGATGACATCATAAATCCGGCGACTTCATCCATTACATCATTGATGACATCATCAATGACATCATCAATTACATCATAGATCTGATGACATCATTGATGACATCACCGATGACTTCTTCAATGACATTCCAACTTTGGGGGAGAGTGGCGCTGTTTCTGGAAAAAGGCAGCTATGTTTTTGTAATGCTAAATAACCCCTTTAATTTTTACATGGTTATATATGGGAAGTATAGAAAGTCTTTTCCACTGTTCTCAGTCCCTGTTCACTATGAATAATATAGCAGAAAATACCCTTTATTATTTGAAAAACATCGTCATCTACTGAGGTTCCCTATGGGTAACATAATCAGTTGGGGGCCCACTGAGACTCACTCGCCCCCCCCCTAGGCTGAACCCCTAGCTACGCCCCTGGGACAGCACATCGTGATAAATTACATTTGATTACAGCTACGCTTTAGATTACATCCAGCATTGCTGAGGTCTACTGAACTTCAAGTTTTTTTGTTTGTTCATTATATTCCTTTTATTAACATTTTCAAACTTTTATCAAATATAATGAACTAACAAAGTAATCGGGGGCATCCCAAGAAAAGGAATACAAACAGAACATAAAAGCATATCAAGAAACCAATCAGAATATAAGGGGAGAGATTTATCAAACATGGTGTAAAGTGAAACTGGCTCAGTTGCCCCTAGGAACCAATCAGATTCCACCTTTCATCCCTCACAGACTCTTTGGAAAATGAAAGGTGGAATCTGATTGGTTGCTAGGGGCAACTGAGCCAGTTTTACTTTACACCATGTTTGATAAATCTCCCCCATAGGGTCCAGTTGTAATTTAAAATACGACATTATAAATGCAGCATTAAAGAAACATGATCTTAAATAAAAAGTACTGTATATTACATAGAGTGACTTACAGTTGGCTACTTATAGTTGCTTCCCCCTAACTTGTAAATATTAACATGAGTTATTTATTAGAATATAGAAGATGGATGGTACCATTTTTCTAATTGTTATGTTTTACATTACAGACCAACATGCAAACATTATAAATTCATTGCAGTCTAATATGAGAGATCTGAGGGTTGAGTGCAAGTGAGTGGTCCTGGAATGTCCCCAGGAAGCCAATAACATATAAATAATGAAGAAGAATCAATAGCAATGTATTATAGCATGAGCAGCAATGCCATATGATCCATTTTGCTGGCGATCCGTGGCAGCACATAAATGATAGGGATACTATAAGAGTAAATATTTCCTTAGGAACAGTTGTGTGATCTTTTTGCTGTACGCATTCATTGCTGAAGATAATGAGATTCAAATGTTGCTATGGGAACATTAAATATTTTACTATTATGCAATTCTGAGGGTACGCTGCAGTCATAATCATTTATTCCAAATAACTAACACTAACATAAATTGCCGTATGAACTGTAGAAATACGGAGGATTCAGGAGGATGTCATTAAGTGTTTTAGGTACTTGAAAAGCATATAAATATCCATTGTTATGCAGAGCTAATGCTCACTTTCTTCTATGACTGTGTCTTATAATTTCTCTTATAGTTCTGTATTTCTAGGACTATTTTCAATCAATTTGCGATAGTTTCTTCTATGCTATTTCTTCGCTATTGCGTTCGTATCTACTACGAACAACCGAACGACGTCTTATTCAATGCGAACGTTTTGCGAACGAACAACGATAAAAATAGATCCAGGTCTTATAAAGCGATCAACGATTTCTTGTTCGGTCGTTAATCGTTAACTGTATTTCAACCGAACGATTATCATTTAGATTCGAATGATTTAACGATAATCTGAATGATAATCGTCCGGTGGAATAGGGCCCTAAGGCTTATGCCCTGCCTTCTACACACACAAATGATATATACAGTGGTTTGCAATGAATTAGAGTATCAACAAAAAATGTTTTTTTCTTTCAGTATTTCAATTCAAAAAGTGACCTCATATATTCATTACATTACATACAGAGTGAACTTTTTCATGCGTCTATTTCTGTTAAAGTTGATGATTATGGATTACATCCAAGAAAAACCCAAAAGTCAGTATTTCTGAAAATTAGAATAATTAACCCAAAACACCTGCAGTGGCTTCCTAAGTGTTATAAAAAGTCCCTAAGGGTACAAACCACTGGCGGAACTACCGCCGTAGCAGCCATAGCGGCTGCTACGGGGCCCCACCGCATCAGGGGGCTCGTGACGCGGGTCCCGTGCTCCTCCTGACCCGGCGACTCCTTTCCCCAACCATAGGGAAAAGGAGTCACTGGGCCAGGAGGAGCACGGGACCGACCGACAGCGCTCCTGTCAGTCCCCCGTCTGATGCGCGGCTGCTGGGGGTGTCGCGTCCTATCCCCGGCAGCGCGCGTATCATAGAGCTCTCTGTGTGCCGGAAGTCGCGGCCGCAGCACAAGCCTACAGAGAGCTCTATGATACGCGCGCTGTCGGGGATAGGACGCGACACCCCCGGCAGCCGCGCATCAGACGGGGGACTGACAAAAAAAAGGCTCGACGGGGGAGCGCGTTGTAAGGTGAGTTTTTTTTTTTTTTTTAAACCTGCTTTCCGGGGGGGGGGGGGGGGGAGGAGAGAGAAGGGGGCATCTATAAGGGGGATGGGGAGAAGAGGGCATCTATAAGGAAGGGGGGGAGAGGGGGACATCTATAAGGAAGGGGGGGAGAGGAGGGCATCTATAAGGAAGGGGGGGATAGGAGGGCATCTATAATGAAGGGGGGGAGAGGGGGACATCTATAAGGGAGGGGGGGATAGGAGGGCATCTATAAGGAAGGGGGGGATAGGAGGGCATCTATAAGGAAGGGGGGGATAGGAGGGCATCTATAAGGAAGGGGGGGATAGGAGGGCATCTATAAGGAAGGGGGGGAGAGGGGGACATATATAAGGAAGGGGGGGATAGGAGGGCATCTATAAGGAAGGGGAGGATAGGAGGGCATCTATAAGGAAGGGGGGGAGAGGGGGACATATATAAGGGAGGGGGGATAGGAGGGCATCTATAAGGAAGGGGGGGATAGGAGGGCATCTATAAGGAAGGGGGGGGACATCTATAAGGTAGGGGGGATAGGAGGGCATCTATAAGGAAGGGGGGATAGGAGGGCATCTATAAGGAAGGGGGGATAGGAGGGCATCTATAAGGAAGGGGGGGGAGGGAGACATCTATAAGGAAGGGGGGGAGAGGGGAACATCTATAAGGGAGGGGGGATAGGAGGGCATCTATAAGGAAGGGGGGGGAGAGGGAGACATCTATAAGGAAGGGGAGATAGGAGGGCATCTATAAGGAAGGGGGGGAGAGGGAGACATCTATAAGGAAGGGGGAGAGAGGGGGACATCTATAAGGAAGGGGGGAGAGGGGGACATCTATAAGGGAGGGAGAAGGGGGCATCTATAAGGAAGGGGGGAGAGGGGGACATCTATAAGGAAGGGGGAGAGGGGGACATCTATAAGGAAGGGGGGAGAGGGGGACATCTATAAGGGAGGGAGAAGGGGGCATCTATAAGGGAGGGGGGAGAGAGGGCCATCTATAAGGAAGGGGGGGAGAGGGGGACCATCTATAAGGAAGGGGGGAGAGGGGGACATCTAAAAGGAAGGGGGGAGAGGGGGGCATCTATAAGGAAGGGGGGGAGAGGGGGACATCTATAAGGAAGGGGGGGAGGGGGACATCTATAAGGGAGGGAGAAGGGGGCATCTATAAGGAAGGGGGGAGAGGGGAACATCTATAAGGAAGGGGGGAGAGGGGGACATCTATAAGGGAGGGAGAAGGGGGCATCTATAAGGAAGGGGGGAGAGGGGGACATCTATAAGGAAGGGGGGAGAGGGGGACATCTATAAGGGAGGGAGAAGGGGGCATCTATAAGGGAGGGGGGAGAGAGGGCCATCTATAAGGAAGGGGGAGAGGGGGACCATCTATAAGGAAGGGGGGAGAGGGGGACATCTATAAGGAAGGGGGGAGAGGGGGACATCTATAAGGAAGGGGGGAGAGGGGGACATCTATAAGGGAGGGAGAAGGGGGCATCTATAAGGGAGGGGGGAGAGAGGGCCATCTATAAGGAAGGGGGGGAGAGGGGGACATCTTTAAGGAAGGGGGGGAGAGGGACATCTATAAGGGGGGGGCAACATAGGGGGAGAGGGGGGCCATCTATAAGGGGACAACATAGGGGAGAGGAGCACAACATAGGGGAGAGGGATATTATAAAAGGACAACATTGGGGGAGAGGGGAACATCTATAAAGGGACAATATAGGGGGAGAGGGGGCCATCTATAAGAGGTTAACATAGGAGGGGCCATCTATAGGGGGGGCAACATAGGGGACCATCTATTAGGGGACAACATGGGGGGCATCTATAAGGGGGACAGCATGGGGGGCTTCTATAAGGGGGGCAACATAGGAGGGCTATTTATAAGGAGGGGCGACAGAGAGGAGGGCCATATAATAAAATGGGATCACATAGAGTCAGCCTTCCCACTAAATGAGGGTGTAAAGGGGCCAATGCAGATGTGCTGTATAGAGAGATGAGGATGGTGCCAGTGTGAGGAGACTAATATGTTTTTCTGGCAGATTCTGTGGATTTGTGGCTCGGAGAAGGAGATGGAGAAGAAAATGAAAAGGGAAGAACTCCCATCAGAGAAGACGTCCCCTGTAAGTCACCTGATATAACTGTACTGTAATTTATATGGTGTACAGGACCTGTGAAGAGCTGAGTGTGTTGATGGCGTAATGGTCGATCGAGAGGGGGCGGGCGGGGGGGGGCCCCAATCAAAAGTTTGCTATGGGGCCCAGCCATTTCTAGTTACGCCCCTGGTACAAACACACACGGCTTATACGCTGCGTATTTACTGCTGCGATACGCAGCAGAAACACAGCAGATACGCAGCAGATTAGATCTAAATAACTAAACATAGTATCAAATCTGCTTCGTATCTGCTGCGTATCTGCTGTGTGTGTTTGTACCCTTAGGCTATGTTCACACTATGTATGTGTGCGGCTGTATTTTTTATGCGGCTGGAAATGTGCGGCTGAAACTACGGCCGTGGGAAAAAATAGACATGCGGCTCAAAACATACGGTCATTTACTTGGAAATCTGGTTCAACTAAAAAAAACAAATAAAATCTTAAGAAAGTGATGCAAACACCTCTGGATGCATCTGGGAAAGCAGGGAACACAGTTTACATGAATTGCTATTACCGGGGTTTGCGATCCTCTGCAGTATGCCGATGCCGATGCCTCTCATGGTTAATATATTGAATTAATAAAACACATTTTCGTTGTAATAAAGTCCCTTTCATTGTTCAATAATTAAATTTAAACGAATCCATCATTTTGCAATTAAATATACTGTTAAAATAAATATATATATAAATAAATGTATATTTATATATATATTTATTTTTTGACAGTATATTTAATTGCACAATGATGGATTTGTTTAAATTAAATTATTGAACAACGAAACAGATTTTATTACAATGGAAATGTGTTTTATTAATTAATTATTAATTAGTACAGGAAGCTCCAGTAAGCCGTTAATTCATATTGCCGGCAATAGAGCATTCTGTACTAATCATCACTTTACTTTAATTAAAACATCAAATGTTTCTTCTAATTATGTTATCATAATAGCATTATTAGAAGAAACATTTAGAGTTATATGTGCGCTCAGCTGATTGGCTAATCGGCTGAGCGCACATATAAAGAGCCGGTCCGCAGTACAGTGACTTCATTGTGCTGCGGACCAGCGAAGAGACAACATCGGGGTGAGTATAGAGCTCTCCCCACCCCCTCCCCAGCACTGCACCCCTCCCAGCAAGGAAGGGGGGTCACTTAACCCCTTCCTTGCTGGGATGGGTGCAGTCTGACATCAGTCTGGCCCCCAAGGGGTTAAGGGGGATGCAATACATCCTCCCTTAACCCCTTGGGGGCCAGACTGTAAGCAGCGATCTGTAAAGATGCTGCATACTGTAAGGAGCACAACACCACTCACAATGATGGGTGTTGTGCTCCTGTTTGTGTGTTTTTTTGTGTGTTTCTCCCTTTTCGTTTTTCAGATATCGGTATCCAGTGGATTACGTCGGATTCGGTGGACTACGTCAATGACCAGCGGTTGTTTGTTGTTTTTTTTAAATAAAATGGTCAATGAGGGGTGTGGGGGTGTTTTTATTTGAATAAAAAATTTTTTTAACTTGTGTCTTGTCTTTATTTCTTTACTTTATAGACTTAGTAGTGGAAGCCGTCTAATAGACGGAATCCATTACTAAGTCGGGGCCTAGTGTTAGCCGGTATAAAATGGCTAACACTAACCCCCTATTATTACCCCAGTACCCAATGCCACCAGGGGTACTGGGAAGAGCCGGGTGCCAGTGGTCCCGGAGCATCAAAATTGGCGCTCCTGGACCGGGCGGCAGCAGGCTGGTAAGATTTAGGCTGGGGAGGGCCTAAACCAATGGCTCTTCCCACCCTGGTGTTACCAGGCTGCTGTCATTTGGTTTTTAACCCGGCTAGTTATAAAAATAGGGGGGACCCTATGCGGTTTTTTAAAATTATTTATTTATTTAAAAAAAAACCCGCATAGGGTCCCCCCCTATTTTTATAACCAGCCAGGTTAAAAACCAAGCGACAGCAGCCTGGTAACACCAGGATGGGAAGAGCCATTGTTTTAGGCCCTCCCCAGCCTAAATCTTACCAGCCTGCTGCCGCCCGGTCCAGGAGCGCCAATTTTGACGCTCCGGGACCACTGGCACCCGGCTTTTCCCAGTACCCCTGGTGGCATTGGGTACTGGGGTAATAATGGGGGGTTAGTGTTAGCCATTTTATACCGGCTAACACTAGGCCCCGACTTAGTAATGGATTCCGTCTATTAGACGGCTTCCACTACTAAGTCTATAAAGTAAAGAAATAAAGACAAGACACAAGTTAAACATTTTTTTTATTCAAATAAAAACACCCCCACACCCCTCATTGACCATTTTATTAAAAAAACAACAACAAACAACCGCTGGTCATCGACGTAGTCCACTGAATCCGACGTAATCCACTGGATACCGATATCTGAAAAACAAAAAGGGAGAAACACACAAAAAAACACACAAACAGGAGCACAACACCCATCATTGTGAGCGGTGTTGTGCTCCTTACAGTATGCAGCATCTTTACTGATCGCTACTTACAGTCTGGCCCCCAAGGGGTTAAGGGAGGATGCATTGTAACCCCCTTAACCCCTTGGGGGCCAGACTGATGTCAGACTGCACCCATCCCAGCAAGGAAGGGGTTAAGTGACCCCCCTTCCTTGCTGGGAGGGGTGCAGTGCTGGGGAGGGGGTGGGAGAGCTCTATACTAATCCCGATGTGTCCTCTTCGCTGGTCCGCAGCACAATGAAGTCACTGTGCTACGGACCCGCTAATTATATGTGCGCTCAGCCCATCAGCCAATCAGCTGAGCGCACATATAATTCTAAATGTTTCTTCTAATAATGCTATTGTGATAACAATTAGAAGAAACATTTGATGTTTTAATTAAAGTAAAGTGATGATTAGTACAGAATGGAATTCTATTGCCGGCAATATGAATTTACGGCTTACTGGAGCCTCCTGTACTATTTAATATTTAATTAATAAAACACATTTTTGTTGAAATAAATTCAGTTTGTTCAATAATTTAATTTAAACGAATCCATCATTGTGCAATTAAATATACTGTCAAAAAATAAATATATATATAAATATACATTTATTTATATATATATTTATTTTAACAGTATATTTAAAGGACAACTCCGGCGGGACCCCCCCCCCCCAAAAAAACCCACAGACACCATACTCACCATCCCTCCGGTGACGATCGCCACTCAATTCGCCCGCCGTCCGCCTCACCGTCACCTGCGTCCGCCGTCCAGCGATGTCTCTTGCTTCCGGGTCCATGAGAGAGAAAAGGCTGCCAGTGCGTTTGCGCACGGCAGCCTTTTCATTGGCTGGAGCGCATCACATGGCTTCCAGCAAGCTCAGCCAATCAGGGCTGAGCAAGCTGGAAGCCATGTGATGCGCTCCAGCCAATGAAAAGGCTGCTGGTGCGCATGTGCACCAGCAGCCTTTTCTCTCCCATTCACTCTCAATGAAGAAGCCGAAGAGGAAGAAGACCCGGACCGCCCCCCCAGCTCTGACGTCACCCGACACCAGAGAAGAGGACCGTGACGACCGTAATACATTCTTTAACTTCCGGGGTGGGGGGCGGGGGTTGGAAAGTGGGGGAAGGGGGCCAGACCGGGTATTTAACCACATTACAAAGTTATATAACTTTGTAATGTGTGTTAAATAAGCCAAAAAAATTTTTCGCCGGAGTTGTCCTTTAATTGCACAATGATGGATTTGTTAGAATTAAATTATTGAACAACGAAAGGGACTTTATTACAAAGAAAATGTGTTTTATTAATTTAATATATTAACTATTAAAGGCATCGGCATTCGGCATCATTGCCGGCTATTTTTGAAGTACTCCGTACGGACCGCCTGTCAATCCACGGCCGCATTTCCATCCGCAAACAATGGTCTTGTTCATTTTTTACGGGTCCGTTTACGATCGTGCCGTAGATTCATACATAGTGTGCACTGTGCAGCCGTATATCGTATACTTTCCGCCCGCAATACAGCCGCACAGATACAGAGTGTGAACCTAGCCTTAGTCTGATTCAGTATGCAATGCAATTATGGGGAAGAATGCTGACTTGACAGAGGTCCAGAAGGCAGTCATTCACACACTCCACAAGGAAGGTAAGCCACAAAAGTTCATTGCTAAAGAAGCTGGCTGTTCTCAGAGTGCTGAATCAAAGCATATTAACCCCTTAACGACAAAGGGCGTATATTTATCCGGGACCGCCGGTATTAGTGGGCACAGTCCGATCGCCGTGCCCGCTAATACAGTAATCAGATGCAGCTGTCAAACATGACAGCTGCATCCGATTACCGGATTCAGCTTATCCCTGGTGTCTAGTGGAGGAGATCGCTCCTCCAGGATGTTATCCCGGAGGAGCGATCTCCGTTTCTGAAGCAGGCTGGGGACTGCTCCAAGATGGCGCTGTCCCCAGCTCAGCACTCGTTTACTTCCGGCTGCAGCAGCCGGAAGTAAACGAGTGCCTATCTCATGGATCTCTGCAGCATATCTATGCTGCAGAGATCTCTATGAAAGATCAAAGCACTTATACTAGAAGTCCCCTAGGGGGGCTTCTAGTATAAGTGTAAAAGTAAAAAAAAAGTGTCATTATTAATAAAAATCCCCCTCCCCTAATAAAAGTCTGAATCACCCCCCTTTTCCCAGGTTATAAATAAAAGTAAATAAATAAATAAAGAAACATGTTTGGTATCGCCGCGTACGTAATCGCCCAAACTATTAATTAATCACATTCCTGATCTCGCACGGTAAACGGCGTCAGCGCAAAAAATCCCAAAGTGCAAAATTGCGCATTTTTGGTTGCATCAAATCCAGAAAAATTGTAATAAAAAGCGATCAAAAAGTCGTATATGCGCAATCAAGGTACCGATAGAAAGAACACATCATGGCGCAAAAAATGACACCTCACACAGCCCCATAGACCAAAGGATAAAAGCGCTATAAGCCTGGGAATGGAGCGATTTTAAGTGACATATATTTGTTGACAATGGTTTGAATTTTTTACAGGCCATCAGATACAATATAAGTTATACATGTTATATATCGTTGTAATCATAACGACTTGAGGAACATATATAACAAGTCAGTTTTACCCCAGGGCGAATGGCGTAAAAACACATTTCCCCCAATTAAACAAAATGCGTTTTTTTTTCAATTTCACCACACTTTGAATTTTTTCTGGTTTCGCAGTGTACTTTATGCAAAAATTCAGCCTGTCATTGCAAAGTACAATTAGTGACGCAAAAAGTTAGGGCTCATGTGGGTCTCTAGGTGGAAAAATGCAAGTGCTATGGCCTTTTAAGAACAAGGAGGAAAAAAACGAAAACACAAAAATCGAAATTGGCTCTGTCTTTAAGGGGTTAATGGAAAGTTGAGTGGAAGGAAAAAGTGTGGTAGAAAAAGGTGCACAAGCAACCAGGAGAACCACAGTCTTAACAGGATTGTAACAAAAATGCCATTCAAGAATTTGGGAGAGATTCACAAATATTGGACTGCTGCTGGAGTCAGTGCTTCAAAAGCCACCACATACAGACGTCTGCAGGACATGGGCTACAAGTGTTGCATTCCATGTGTCAAGCCACTCCTTGACCAATAAACAATGCCAAAAGCGTCTTATCTGGGCCAAGGAAAAGGCTTGAGAAAGGTGGAATCAGTACCCACTGAAACGCGTTGCCGTTTACATTTGGAATAAACCACTTTGGCTTGTACAATTGCCGCATGCAATTGGTTATATACTAAGCGTCCTGGAGGGGGTTAGGCCATTGAATATGATCTTTCCTCCATGGTAAAGTAAGTGGATTATACTCTCCTTAGCTATATCTCCATCACTTAATTTATTGATGGGTATCAATCTCTGAGCGCTATCGTTGTTTTTCTGTGTTTACTCTATTACCTTACCGCGTGGTTCCACTCTGGGTTTTGACTGAGCGCCCTCCTAATTTGGAAGATCCTATTGGGACGGAGAGTGATATCTTTATACAAACGATTCTGGATACAGGTGGAGTGGGTAGGGAATCATTCAATACCCACATACACCGGGTGAGTCTGACCATCATTGTGTTTTATATATTGGATGATCTCCCACCACTACTCCCTCATTAAAAAATTTGGGAGAGATTCACAAAGAGTGGACTGCTGCTGGAGTCAGTGCTTCAAAAGCCACCACATACAGACGTCTGCAGGACATGGGCTAAGTGTTGCATTCCATGTGCCAAGCAAGTCCTGACCAATAAACAATGCCAGAAGCGTCTTATCTGGGCCAAGGAAAAGAAGAACTGGACTGGTGATTAGTGGTCCAAGGTGCTGTTTTCAGATTAAAGCAAATTTTGCATTTCATTTGGAAATCAAGGTCCCAGAGTCTGAAGGAAGAGCGGAGAGGCACAATCCAAGCTGCTTGAGGTCTAGTGAGAAGTTTCCACAATCAGTGATGGTTTGGGGAGCCATGTCATCTGCTGGTGTAGGTTCACTGGGTTTCATCAACACCAAAGTCAACGCTGCCGTCTACCAGGAAATTTTAGAGCCCTTCATGCCTCCCTGTGCTGAGAAGATTTTTGGAGATGGAATTTTCATCTTCCAGCAGGATTTGGCACCTGTCCACGCTGCCAAAAGTACCAATACCTGGTTTACTAACCACAGCATCACTGTGCTTGATTGGCCAGCAAATCGCCAGACCTTAAGGGCCCTATTCCACAGTAATGATAATAACGGCCGGATCGGCCCCATTTAGCCCGATTCGGCCGATTATCGTTCAGTGAAATAGAGAGAACGATCAGCCGATGATCGTGTCATCGGCTGATCGTTCATTTAGGGCCGGACCTAAAATCATCGTTCCCCCACCGCGCATCGCTACAGTTGAATAGCGGTGCGCGGCGGGTGACCGACGATTTAACACGCAGCAGCAGCATACATTACCTGTCCAGGCTTCTTCTCCGCGCTGTCTTCATCCCCGGGTCCCGCGCGCTCTATCTTCAGAATGGCCGGCCAGCTGATGGAGCGCTCAGCCAATCACAGGCCGGGACCGCCGTTGCCTGTGATTGGCTGAGTGTGGCCTGTCAGCTGACCGGCCATTCTGAAGATAGAGCGCGCGGGAACCGGGGAGGAAGACAGCGCGGAGAAGAAGCCTGGACAGGAAATGTATGATGCTGCAAGGACATCGGTAACGATGTCCTTGCAGCCCTCGCTCAATGATCATCGGGCCGTGGAATAGGCCCAGTAAACGAGCGGCGATCTAGCAGATCGGCACTCGTTTACATCGTTGATCGGGCCCTCCTCGGACCATGGAATGGACCATAACCCCATAGAGTATTTATGGGGTATTGTCAAGAGGAAGATGAAAGACACCAGACCCAACAATGCAGACAAGCTGAAGGCCGCTATCAAAGCAACCTGGTCTTCAATAACACCTCTGCAGTGCCATAAGCTGATCGCCTCCATGCCACATTGCTGCATTGATGCAGTCATTTATGCAAAAGGTGTATTGAGGGCATTTACTGTACAAACTTTTCATTTGGTCGACTTTTCTGTGTTAAAAACATTTTTTTTTCAGTTTTATATATGTTTTATATAATATTCTAATTTTCTGAAATACTTACTATTGGGTTTTTCTTGGCTGTAATCCATAATCATTAACTTTAACAGAAATAAACGCTTAAAAAAGTTCACTCTGTATGTAATGACTCTATATAATATATGAGGCCACTTTTTGAATTGAATTACAGAAAAAAATACATTTTTGTTGATATTCTAATTTATTGCAAACCACTGTAGACATGTACTGTATATAGTTATTAAACAGTAAAGTTATATCATAACCAAATATTACTTCCATATATTGACTATATATTACTTCCACAGTGTTTCTCACCAAAACACATTACAAATAATGCAGTCACACCTTGACCATTACCATTACATAGTGACAGAGCAAAAACCATTAAACCAAGACAAATATCACCAATAATACCTCTAAACAAGGCCCTTATACTGTCACACCAAGACTACCACCATAATCATTACATATTCATATTTACGGTTTGTTGTTATTAAAATAAAAATCCCCACTACTCCTCATACTCTTCAAATTGTTTTCCTCTCCGTATAATTGTTTTCCTCTCGGTATAAAATGTTCCCATACCCTCCTCTTTCACAGACTTCCTCCCATTCCCTTTCTTTCTCATCCTCTCTTTCTCAAGTTGCTTTGCCTCCTGCACATGCACTGTTCCCCATGCACTCCTTGGTTACACAGACTGCACCCATGCATGCCTTTTCACTTAGCCTGCACTCTATGGCCTCTTCACATACACACTGTTTCCCCTGCCCCTTAGCTCATTTCCCATGTTCTCCTCTTTTACCACCAGTTAGCTTATCTTCCTGCTTCCATCCTTTCCTTGTTATAAAATCTAATGCTGGACTGCATAGCTACAGGTATAACCAGTAGGAAGAGGGAGATTGTGATCCTACTGTATAGAGCTCTAGTGAGACCACATCTGGAATACTGTGTCCAGCTGTGTAAACCTCAACTAAAAAAAATGATTGATAACACAGAAAGGGTCCAAAGACAATGAAATGGCTGCCTTCTCTGGCAGTGTGCAGATGACCTGGGAAACATCCTTCCTGTGTTTAGACTCTTTGAAAAAAAAAGAAAAAAAGAGTCAGAGCACAGGAAGTGCCATGTTTTCCATGAGAACTAAAAATAAATAATGAATGTAAATTGCAAACCTGCTTTATATCCCATTTTCTGTTGATTTAGATTTTGAAAGTTACGACAGGTACACTTTAAAGAGAATGTGTCATCAGATAATTAATGACCTATTGTTTAAAAATTGTTTGTATGTTAAACACATACTTTTTAAGAATTTTGGTGACTTTTTAGTATTCAATTTTTCTATCTATATTATAAAATAATGCTAAAATCTTGACATTTTCATTCTCACCACAGGGGCTAAAACTAAGCTGAGGCTTCCTGTTGTGTCTGTGGTGATAAGAGGAGGCTGCTTTAAAGTGATCTGTACAGTGACATGTGACACCAGTAGATAGAGGATACAATAGCAGCTCTCTATGGAATGATCTCTTTAAAGGTCACAGAGCATTCTCAGTAATGTTTTACATTCATATCAAAGGAACAGGTTCTGTTTATTGTCATCTATGTCCATGAGTCTTGCTGTAAAGTATGATACTAAATGCTGTTAAGAACAGCCCAGGCAAGATCTGGCAGCCTCCATAAAAATGTACAAAAAGTGAAATAAAAAAAAAAGCTACAGTCACAAAATAGAAACAGATTAGAATAAAAGAACAACTTTTAGTATCTGACTCTAATCAGTAAAAGAAAATTTAGGTGACTCATTCCCTTTAAAGAAATAAATCTGTATAGTTTGGAGGGAAGAATAGAAGATGATCAAAAATTAAATACAAAAACAAGGGGATGCAATCTAAGGTTAGTTGGGGGGGGGGGGGGGTGAGAGTAGTATACAGTATGCATGGAATAAACTTCCAGCAGATGTGGTTGGTAAATCTACAGTAAGTAAGTGTAAGCCCACCTGGGATAAACTTATATCTATCCTAAAATGAAAATACAAAAGAAATAATATATGGGCAGACAAGGTGGACCATGTCATTGTTTAATTAATATTCTAATTATTATATTCACTATAATAATTTTCATTGTACAGACATCTTCATACATGTCAAATATCTATCTTACCAAATTCTGGCTGAATTGAATGAACTGATTCAATACATGAACCACAGTGGAGATGAAGGCATTGCTCTCATGTCCTAAAATGTTGTCTGACTGTAATGTGCTTTGTGGGAATTGTAGCAAAGTTGAAATTGTATTACTGCAGGAGATAACATTTGTTCTCTTACTAAAGCCCTGTGAGTAATCCTGTTCCTGGCAGCCTTATACACGTAAGGTACACTGACAATGCAACAGCTGCTATAAACCCCTGGGTCAAGTTTGCAAGCTCATGCAAGCAGGCTTTGCCTTTATTTCAAGTCCTCCTGGCTGTAAGCCACACAACAGATAAATGAGGTCACTTCTGCAACTTGACACAGTAATGCCATTTTAATATGGTTGCAATTACAGATTGTTGCAAAAAACTCTATATAGTTCTTCATTTATTACTCACAACTGAATACACTAT
This sequence comes from Dendropsophus ebraccatus, assembly GCF_027789765.1. Classification (NCBI taxonomy): domain Eukaryota; kingdom Metazoa; phylum Chordata; class Amphibia; order Anura; family Hylidae; genus Dendropsophus; species Dendropsophus ebraccatus. Next base: position 72,872,053 of record NC_091455.1, on the reverse strand, counting down.
AAGGCTATCTTCACACTACGTAAAACTACGGGCGTAGTTCTCACCGCAGAACTACGGCCGTAGTTTCGAGGGTGGAACATAGCCTTATTTTCAATGGGATCCCGGCCGGAGCGTACACACATCGTATGCGCTCCGTCCGGGATCCCATGCGGCGCCAGAAAAAACTGACATGTCAGTTTTCTGCGGACGGAATTCAGTGAATTCCGGCCACAAAAAGACCTGTCAGTTCACACAGTGAAGCAAGCGGCTCCGGACGCTTGCTTCACTGCGGGCTATGGGAAGCTCTGATGCGGGTGCACGCTTATGCGCCCGCATCAGAGCTCCGCGGCTGGAAAGATCACCCGACCGGTACTTAAGTACCGGCCGGGGTGATCCGGGCTGAGACCGGCCGTTCCGTGACCCGGCCGGGGTCAGGGAACGGCCGGTCTCACACGCCGTGTGAACATAGCCTAAGGCTCAATTGCAGTGTCTTTTAAGGTAGCCTGTACACAGAGAGGTAGCCTGTACACAGAAAGTAACACTCAACTGCAAGTCCCAAAACCCTTCCTAATCCCTTTCCTCATATGTAATGAAACACGAGCTATGTAAATACCCTGTCATTGTCATACTTTACAGATCACTACCCAATCCCTTATAACAATGTATTGTGAATAGAGATTAGCGAACCTCAAGTACGCTTCGGTTTGTCTGAATCTGAACGCTCTGCATTTGATTACTGGTGGTTAAAGAAGTTAGATGCAGCCCTATGGTGTCCTGAAAAACATGGATACAGCCTATGGCTGGTCTGCTTCTTTGTACCTACCTATACCTATCTATTGTCTTTCCTCTGCCAAGAGCAGACTTTCTTGCAAAAACATCACCACACCTGTCCCCAGGTTGGGTGGGTAACCCTATCTGTTGGAGATAGTGTCACACCCTCTTGGCCAGCTGATGCTGCAGATAAGCAGCCGGGGGCAGGTGGTTTCAGCCAGGTCCAGCCACATTGTCAGCTGTGCCGGAGCGCCGAGCCAATCACAAGCGGCCAGGGGCTCCATATAAATCAGGGGTGTAAGCGACCTGCTCCATAGCGGCCTGTAATAGTTTCTGTCTTCCTGAACTTCACTAGGCTTTTCTGTATTCTATCTTGTTATCCTGACTTTGGCTATTGTTCCCTGACTTTGGCGTACATTCTGGCTGTGTACCTCACTTGTGACTGTGTTTGACCTCGGCTAGTTTACAGTATCCCCTCTGACCTTTGTACTGCTTTATTAACCTGGGTCTGATTTCTGGCATGTGTTACTAGCTATTCTATTTGTATTCTGATTTGACTATTCTCACCATTGGACGGTCCCAGCACTTTAGCAGCACAGGGACTGTTGCCAAGTTGTCGCTTGCAGCCTAGCGCATGATCGGCAAGCAGGCAGGGACAAGAAATATTTGCAACAAATCTATATAGCATTTCAGTCCTGTGTGAAAGCACCCTTAAAGGGGTTTTCTGCTTTGGACAATCACTACTTGTGAGAAGGGTGAGAAGGGACAATAAATAGATCACACTGGAACCAATAATCAGCAATAGTCTGTGCAGAAACCTGGCAATAAGTGTTCGATTTCCCTGAAGCACCACCACAGGGGAAATTAATCACTACATATTGTACATTCAAATCAATAGGTTGTCTGTGTAATGCAGGACAGAGGAGACATTGTCATTTCTCCCCATTCTGGCCAGGCTATGATAATAAAGATTAGAGGATTCCCCCCCCCCTATTAGTCTAATATTTCCAAATATAGTAGTATATGGATTGTATTGTAAGAACCTAATAAAGCCTGCCTCTTAGTCCTCATCTCTTGTCTTCAAGGTGCCTCGGGGGTAATTTGCACATTGTTGCTACCTGCAATGGTTAGTAAACATCCCTGCATTCACAAAGTCTTGTCCAATAGAAACATTCACTAATATATTAAGACACATGACACATTTTCTTTCTATTAAAGTAACATTTCAGTGTGAAAATATATAGTTTCTAGTATTTCATTTTCAGGCTATGTTCCCACTACAGGATTTCATCGGGGAAAGGCGTCTATGGATAATGCCAACCACAAATAATGACCATGACGGCCGCCTTTCCCCGCTATATAACGGCTCATTCCCTTATTGGGAACATAGCCTAAAAGTCACTTATCATAGTTAATTAGCCCCCGGAGAATTGTGCCATAAGCGACATGTTATGAGTGCTAAGTGACATTCTAGATATCTTTGGTGTACTTGAAGCTATAAATCCTCAGTGTAGTGATGATCATTTCATAGAACAATCGTGTATACTTACCCTAAACAGGAAGAAGATAATATGACGGTTTAGTATTTTATGTGTAATGTAAAACACTCCAATGTTTTCCCTTTTTAGTAGGAAAGATACAAATAATGTACAAATAGGACGATTCCTTTAACTCTACATAAATTGGCCACGTATCATGTTGCGTGACTAGATGAGAATGTCAGAGTTTAGATCAGGACAGAGTGGGCATTAGCTGTGGGATAGAAGCCGGAGGAAGAGATTATACATTTACACAGATAATAATGTGGGTTTTATAATAAACCACAACCAGAGGCATTAACAGGGAAATGAAAATAATACATTTACTGCTGGAACTAAGGTATATTTCTCTATCCCAGAGAGGCACAGTTCAGCTCTTATGCACCTCATGCTCTATATAATGAAATTATTTAGGAATTTATAATAGTTTCAGGCTCATGTAACAGAAATGCATTAACGTCTTTTATTTTTAGTCTGGTCTTAATTAATGGGATATTATTTCCAGGATGACTCCAAACAGGAAATTGCAGTAACTGAAACATTAATGTTGTTTTCCTAACTGCAGAATGATGGTGACATCCGTGATAGCTTTGCATGTAGTTACCATTGATAATCTTTATATAATATGGATACACAGTGTGGCTATGTTCACACAGCGTATATTTTAGTAAAATCATGGCCGTTGTACAACGGCCATGATTATTACGATAATATACGTTGCATTGCTGTCTATGGGATCCCAGCATAGTATACGCTCCGGCTGGGATCTCTAACGGCGCCGCAAACAACTGACATGTCAGTTTTCTGCGGCCGCTATTCATTGAATAGCAGCCACAGAAAACCCTGTCAGTGCACACTGTGGATCAAGCAGATCCGGCCGCTCGCTCCATAGTGTGCAGTGAAAAGTCCTAAAGCAGGCGCGCACAGATGCACCCACATCAGAACGCTGCAGCCCGAAAGATCATCCGGACGGTACTGCAGTACCGGCCGGGATGATCTTTTCAGAGACCGGCCGTTCCGTGACCCAACCGGGTCACAGAACGGCCGGTCTCTTACGCTATGTGAACATAGCCTAAGGGTATATGCACACTAAGCAAAAAGCAGCAGCCGCAGACAACATTGAAGTGAATGGCTAATTGATTTGCGGGCACACCCGACAGCGTCCGCAAGTCAATGTTAGAAAAAGGAACGTTTCTGCAGCTGATACAGAGGTATCGGCTGCAGGAACGCACTGAATGCAGCCCAGCGGCCAGTAGTTTAACAGCGTCCGTTGCATAGCAACGTTGCATAGCTGTTAAATGTTGTGTGAACATAGCCTTACGTAGACAGATGTAGAACAGCACTCAGTGGCCGGTTTATTGGGAACCAGGTATGAATGCCCCATTTGATGAATTTCTTCATGGAGGCTATAGGAAAATGGGACTATAACTTACATGGCAAAACACATTTTAGTTTGACCATTAAGGTCATCAAGATCATGGGGGTCCTAGTGATCAGACACCCAGTATGTTATCCTTAATCCTATTGATGCTGCAGAAAGGAATGCCTCTTCATCTATATACAGCACAATAATATATAATCATGTACATCATAAAACAATTTGTTTTAGGGAGTGGAGAGCCGTGCCAGCCTGTGGCAATTAAGGAGCTTGGTATTGCCTCTCTGACTCTTAAGAAAAGACGGATAAAGGTGTTAATCAGGGTTTAAAGCACAGACAGTACAAATAAAGGTACAGTGTGGATAAGTGCTACAAGTGATATTGTCAGCAGTTTAAAAGGCTTGTGGCACCTTACATTATTTTTTTAATGATATGATATAATATTAAGGCACGGTTACTCACAGAACGGCCAGCGTCAGTGAAGATCATATCGTTCAGAACTGCAGTACTGGCTGGATGATCTTCATTTCTGTTGAATTGGGATGCAGCGCATCTGTGTGCCCCGCATACCAGTTCACCATAGCACACAATGGAGAATGTGCCGGAGCCGCACTCTCCATTGTATGAGCTGACATTTCTGTGCACCCGCTATTCAATGAATAGCTGCCGCACAAAGCTGACATGTCAGTTTTCCGTGCGGCTGGTTGGAGTGCCAGCCAAAATGTATACTACGTGTCTACACTCTGGCTGGGATTCCATTTATTCACATACAACGTATGTTTTGCATTTATCACGGATGTTGTTGCAAATTGCAACAACGGCTGTGAATTATGTAAAAGATACACAGTATGAACATAGCCTAATAGTAATAAAGTATTCCTTATTGCTTTACCTCATTACAGATTGAAACCAACAAGGTCAACATAAAATTTTAAAAGTTTTACATACTGTGGATGAATAGGTCTGTTCCTATAAGCATTTGATCTGCTTGTTGTGCTGCATTATTTATGAAGCAGACACAATTTTCAGATTCATCTGATGCATGTTTCCGGTTGCATAATGGACTCGGATCATATTCTTTACTCTCAATTACAATTCATTAGCTCATACATAAAAAATCTACGTTTTATTGGGGTGGAGTTCAGTACTTTGGAGACATTTCAGTCCCACATTACAGATTCAGCAAAGTACTGATCAGGATGTACATTAATAATACTGTTTCTGAGGCTTAGTACTTCCCATAAGTTTGATATGCATCACAATACTCAGTATATTAAAATCAGAGTGTCTATGGTTGTGTTAAAAGGAAATGAAATATGAGTGGTCTAATGTTTTCTTTTTTATTGGATGAAGGGATGTAGACTAATTTAAAGGGGTAGTCCCCATTTGCAAAGTTATCCCCTATTCACACGATAGAGAATAACTATTTTGTCACATGAGGTCCAAATGCTGGGATCTAGAGAACAGACACCTGTGTCTCCCGTCAGAGTGGTTCAGTGGGATGTACATGGGCGTTGCTGCACCTTTCCTTCTCAGTTATCTCTGGCAGCTCCCATTCTCATTCTTAGGATTGCAGGTCTGACCGCTTAGGATCAGAACTACATCACAAGCAGTCATTGACTATGTATTAAATGTATTGTATGACATGGCTTGTTTGTCAGCTACTGTTAGTTGCATACACAGATGGGCAAAATTGTTAGTACCTTTTTGTTAGAGAGAAAAAAAAACACAATGTTCACTGAAAGAAATTAGAGTTTTTTTTTAAGTTTGATACATTTTAATTTACTGAATTGTGGTTCAACAAAAAGAACTTTATGAACAAGCTGATGAAACTGGCCAGAACAGAAATGATGGTACCTCTAACAAACCGCTGAAAATAATTTGACCATAGAGACTATGGGGGAGATTTATCAAACATGGTGTAAAGTAAAACTGGCTCAGTTGCCCCTAGCAACCAATCAGATTCCACCTTTCATTCCTCACAGACGCTTTGAAAAATGGAAGGTGGAATCTGATTGGTTGCTAGGGGCAACTGAGCCAGTTTTACTTTACACCATGTTTGATAAATCTTTCACATTGTGTCCTGTAATTAGCACCAGGTGTGTCCTCCCATTTGTAATCAGTCAGTCTGTCTACTTACAGGGTGAAAAGTAGTCACTGAGCTGTTAAGTTTCATAGCAGAGGTGTTATATTTTCTCTGAGTTGTGTCATGCTCGATGAGATAAATAACTTTAAAACAACAAAACAGTTTATCAACCTACCTAATCCTCAATACCAGTATACAAGAAGGAAATATTACCATATATATTAGCACCATACTGTTACTGACCAAGCCCAGTCAACCAAGACTATTACCAAAAATACCTAAATACAACGGGCAAATATTATTGTTATACCATGTATTGTTACACCAGTAGCCACAGCTGCTGAATAAAATCTGCTGCACAAAGATCAATATCAACTCATACAGTGACCATATAGGAGATAGATCCCACCTCTAAACACGCTCTATAGACCATATAAGTGATTACAGTGCAGTTACATCCAGTGACTCTCAGGAGGTGTCTTCTCTAATGAGAGTCACTCAATTTCCCTTTTCTTTTCCATCCAGCCTGGATGACTTCTCCTAGCCACATTTGGTCTTTGCATAATCTGCCAGACAAACATTTTAGACTCCTCACTTTTGCACCATCCTTATATCTTTACAAACTCTTCATCTGTATTGTCCCTTCTGTGCCCTCATATAGCGGGTAGGTCCAACTCTATGCCCCTTTATCATATTTGGGCCCCTTTATGCCCCCATATAGTATTATGCCTCACTGTGCATCCTTTATATAGTAGATGGACCCCTGGGTAGGTCATGCTATAGTAGATTTCCCTCTGTGTAGTCCCTTTATTGTAGAAAGCCCCCTTGTGTAGCCTTTTTATAGTAGATGTCCCCAAGTGTAGTACTCACTATCATCGTAGATAACCACCTGTGTAGTCCTCCTATTGCAGATGACCCCCTATATAGTCCTCCAATAGTAAATGGCCCCCTGTATAGTCCCCTTTAGCAGATGGCCCCCAGTGTAGTCCTACTATAGTAGATGGACCCCAGTGTAGCCCCCTATCGTAGATGGTCCCCTGTGTAGTCCCACCTATAGTAGATGGCTGCCTGCATCGGAGGTCCTGCCTGCCTGTAAGTGTCCCGTCATTTGTGTGTGCATCTTAAAGGCACATGCACAATTGGATACAGCATTCACCCAGGAATCTGGGGCAGGTTCCTGGGACGGCCCTGCAGCTGCATATCACTCAGGGGCCACCAGAGGATGCATTGGTGGGTTCCCTAGTGATGTGCATCTGCAGTGAAACTTTTTGTGTAAGATCAAATTCAGGCTACCGCCCACATTATTATCCGGCTCCGGTGGGGGCAAAAAACCTTTGGGCTAGGCTCCATTCTTCTGGTGATTGGGCCCCGGACGTTTATACCAAGCTGTGCCCCTGTATCTTAGTGTGTACCACACTGAACATAGCCCAAAGAAAGCTAAGGAGAAAGTTGTTTCAGGAGATTAGAAAGAAAATTTTTGTCAATAGTGTTGAAGGTAAAGGCTATAAGACTATTTTCAAATAGCTTGATGTTCCTATTACTACAGTAACACATATTCAGATGTTTAAGGTTTATGGGACTGTAGCCAACCTTCTTGGACATGGCTGAGGAAAATTGATGACAAGTTGAAAAGATGGATAATACAAATGGTGACCAAAGATCCCAGAACAATTTCCAGAAACAGAGCTGAGCTCCAAGGTCAAGGTCGGTGTCAGATTGCATCATTCATCACCACTGAGACAGGACAGTGCTACGGCCAGTGATTGGCTGAGCGGGCTGTCAGTCATGAGACATCTAAGAAGTGACAGCAGTCAGTGGGGGACACCAGAGTTGCTGCAACAGGACACCAGGGGAGCGCAGAGAGGTAAGCATACAATGTTTATTATGTTCTCCAGCAGGGCAGCATTATATAAAGAAATTTCCTAATGCCAGATAACCCCTTTAAGTAAACAGGGCACTGTGTACCATCACCCTGCTGTTACGTATAATAATACTAGCAATTGCTGTGACTCATCAGCACACACAATTTTTATTATGTTAGTACGTGATTTCCTTATGATGCCAAAGAAGAAATACGTATAAGCAATGTTCCTGTTCAGCAAGATGTTTAGTTAAAGGATTGATATAAAGAAGTCTACACAATGTTTTTCTTCAGAGTGATTTGCTTAAGGTAAAGGATAAAAACCAATATCAAAAACACAGAATAGTAGGAAAAAAAGAGTCATTGTAACTGATCTTCCCCCTAGAGATGATGATTCTGAGAAGAAACCCACCCTATTCAGATTTCTGACTTTTACAGCCAAAGCCATGAATGTATTTGAAAAGAGGAGAAATCTCAGTCTTTCCTTTATGACCTGATCTCTGTATGTAGTCCATTCCTGGTTTTGCTTGCGAAAAACTATCTGTCAGACATCTTTTGGTGTAATAGGGCGCTAATAATCCCTTTGCAATCCCCCATAGGATATGTAGACATGCTGGAAAACCTCTTAATATTTTGTGGGCCTTTGTTTACTGATGTGCTTAAAACACTAATATCTTAATCACAGTGTCAAAAAATGCACTCTACCCTTAAGAGATTAGTCAATGCTGTAAATTATAATAGAATGATTAAAAAGGTGTACGTGGAGTATGTTATAATTCTAAGTGCGGCCACAGGAGGGACCCGTGGACCCAGGTGAGTATAAGTGTTAGTTTTTTTAAGGTTATATGGGAGGGGAAGCACACGGGGGGCGGGCTATATACTATTGAAGCAGAGCACAGGGGGGGCAATATACTATTGAGGGAGCGCACAGGGGGGCTATATATTGTTGGGGGAGAGCACAGGGGGGCTATATACTATTGAGGGAGCGCACGGGGGGCTATATACTATTGGGGGGGAGCTCAGGGGGGCTATTTACTATTGGGGGAGCGCACAGGGGAGCTATATACTATTGAGGGAGCGCACAGGTGGGCTATACATAGCTCCCAACTGTCCCGGATCCCGCATTATGTTGGGTGTAAAATATAAACAACAAAGCAGTAACTCACCTGTCCGCCGGTCCCAGCGGGCTCTGCTGGGACCGGCGGACAGGTAAGTTACTGCTTTGTTGTTTTTCTGGTGAGGCCACACTATATGGAGGCATTGGAAACTATGTGGGGCACTATATGAGGGCATTGGATACTGTGTGGGGCACTATATGGGGGCATTGGATACTATGTGGGGCACTATATGAGGGCATTGGATACTATGTGGGTCGCTATATGGGGGCATTGGATACTATGTGGGGCGCTATACGGGGGCATTGGATACTGTGTGGGGCACTATATGAAGGCATTGGGTACTATGTGGGGTACTATATGAGGGCATTGGATACTATGTGGGGCACTATATGAGGGCATTGGATACTGTGTGGGGCACTATATGGGGGCATTGGATACTATGTGGGGCACTATATGGAGACATTGGATACTATGTGGGGCGCTATATGGGGGCATTGGATACTATGTGGGGCGCTATACGGGGGCATTGGATACTGTGTGGGGCACTATATGGAGACATTGGATACTATGTGGGGCACTATATGGGGGCATTGGATACTATGTGGGGCACTATATGAGGGCATTGGATACTATGTGGGCACTATGTGGGGCCATTGGATACTATGTGGGGCACTATATGGAGGGATTGGATACTATGTGGGGCACTATATGAGGGCATTGGATACTATGTGGGGCACTATATGAGGGGTATTGGATACTATGTGGGGCACTATATGGGGGCATTGGATACTATGTGGGGAACTATATGGAGGGGGTGGCTATGGAGGGTTGCTATGGGGGTGTGGCTATGAAGGGTTGCTATGGGGGCATGTCTACGCAGGGTCACTATGGGGGCGTGGCAATGGGGACCACGTCGCACGTGTCCCTCTTTGCTCTTTGCAAAAGTTGGGAGGTATGGCTATATACTATTAGGGGAGAGAACAGGGGGGCTATATACTATTAGGGGAGAGCACAGGGGGGCTATATACTATTTAGGGAAAGCACAGGGGGCTATATACTATTGAGGGAGCGCACAGGGGGGCTATATACTATTGAGGGAGCACACAGGGGGATATATACTATTGAGGGAGCGCACAGGGGGGCTATATACTATTGAGGGAGCACACAGGGGGATATATACTATTGAGGGAGCGCACAGGGGGGCTATATACTATTGAGGGAGCGCACAGGGGGCTATATACTATTGAAGGAGTGCACAGGCGGGCTATATACTATTGAGGGAGCGCACAGGGGGGCTACATACTATTGAGGGAGCGCACAGAGGGGCTATATACTTTTGGGGAGAGCACAGGGGGGCTATATATTATTGGGGGAGCGCACAGATGGGCTATATACTATTGAAGGAGCGCACAGAGGGGCTATATACTATTGAGGGAGCGCACAGGGGGCTATATACTATTGAGGGAGAGCACAGGGGGGCTATATATTATTGGGGGAGCGCACAGATGGGCTATGTACTACTGGGGGACCGCACTGATGGGCTATATACTACTGGGAAGTGCGCAGGGGGGGCTATATACTACTGGGGAGTGCACAGGGGGGCTATATACTACTGGGGAGAGTGCACAGGGGGCTATATACTACTGTGGGAGTGCACAGGAGGGCTGTACATAACTGGGGGAGCACACCGGGGTATCTATACCACAGGGACACCTTAAAACTATAGGAGCACAGAGGGGTGTAACTACTACATAGGGGTAGAGAGGGGTGTAACTACTTTATAGGGGTACAAGGGACCTAACTACTGTATGTGTTGGAGCCTGAAATATTTGAGGCCCACTTTTGAGGCCCACCAATGTATTAAAACAGCCCTGCCCCCAGCACTGATTTCAATCATATGAGTAATCGCTATCAGTACTACCCATATGGCCTGAAAATGTAGTTTGAAAATGTCCTGCTCTGTATATAAAATATACCTATGTAGGCATCAGGGCGATCCTTAGCGGCTAAGTAGTCACGGGTGGCTGTAAACTTCTTTGATAATCACGCCTCTTCTTAGCATAGGAGCCAATAGCATCAAGAATAGCATCAAGATTACAAAAATTGTTTCCCGCCAGCCGTGACTACTTAGCCGCTGAGGACCCCCCCCCCTGATGCCTATATAGGTATCATTTACATACAATACAGAACATTTACAAAGTACATTTCGGGCTATACGAGTAATGCTGATAACAATGACTTGTATGGTTAGAAACAGTGCTGGGGGCCGTATAACACTCAATTTATAGCTGCAGGCATAATTTTCTCGTTGTTCCCTTTCTGTTAGTAAGTATAACTGGAGGCTATGAGAAGGGTGACATAGTCATATTATAGCACAGAATGTTTCATCTCTGGACCTTGGTGGTAAGGAGAAACTAAATGAACAGTGTCCTTCTATGAGCGGCAACATTGTAATCAGTCAGTGTTGCTAATGATAGATCAGAGTCAGCAATATCTAGCAGATTCTTACATGGTTCTTGTCCTAGGTTTATTTTTATGTTGAAGGACAATAGTTTTGCAAATAGTGCACTGGGCCTTGTTTAGTCTGAACTTTTAGGCTACCAAATACTTTCAGGTTACAAAAGAGTACCAAGCACATGCTTCTATATAATACTAGCATGCCCCTGTGCTGGCAAAGGATTTCCTAACACTGGAATGGGAGACACCATCCTAATAACTCCCCCCTCTGTACTTAGGATATTATTGTAGATGCCATGTTGGGAAATGTCCATGAGAATAGAAAAATCCTATATTGGGTATTAAAGGGGAACTACCCCCCCATAGTGCCGAGGACACTGAGGAGGAAGGTATGTGTTAGTCATAGTTTACCCTGACTAACAACGTAGGACCGCTGGAGCTGTAAACAAGACTTATGGTGTCTTGTGGTCTCTGAGGGGCAATTTTCTGTCCATTTTTCCTTTCACAGATTCCTTATGATGGCACAGCTCCTCTGTACATCTCAGAATATATACTGGTACGTGTTAGTGGTAAACACTGCATACAGACAAAAAACAGAAGGTGCAACAGCAATCCACAGGTGTAAGGGCTTACCGTATATACTCCTCCCAGTGTACACACGGTAAACACCTGCTCTGTAGATATTAAAAATTAAAATATATATATATTTTTTAAAGTGAGGATCTTAGCAAACTATTTGATCATACAGAGTGTACCATGTCGCCACGGTAAGGTGTCCTCAGAGACATGGTTACAAGCTTACAACTGGGCAGATAGGAGCCAAATGATCTCTTTTATAGCAGCCTTGGGACATGGGCGGAGTGCAAGCCAACAGGAGGTAGCCACACACCCCACATTCAACAGAAAAAAAAGGAAATTTTGGCAGCACATTTATGACTGTTCACACTGCAGGTTGCACTCTGCTTGTGGCTTAAGTATAGACAAAAAACAAAAACAAAAAAAACGTGGCACACTCATGGTACACTCTGATCAAATAGTTTGCCAAGATCCTCACTTTAAAAGAAAAAAAAAAAAAAAAAAAAATATATTTTATATTTTTAATATCTACAGAGCAGGTGTTTACCGTGTGTATACTGGGAGGAGTAAATACGGTAAGCCTTTGCACCTTCTCTTTTTTGTCTGTACTTAAGCCACAAGCAGCGTGCAACCTGCAGTGTGAACAGTCATAGATGTGCAAACACTGCATACAGGACAGCGGGAGTGCACCAGGAGGGTCCACGTTAGGGGGCTAGGGTGGGCCTGGGCTGTGAAGGGTGCCAGGAAGGTCACGTTAGGGGGCTGGGGGGAGCCTTGGCTGAGAAGGGCGACGGGAGGCTCCATGTTAAGGGGTGGGGCAGGCCTGGGCTAGGAAGGGTGATGGGAGGGTCTGCATTGGGGGTTAAGGCGGGACGGGTCTGGGAAGGGCGCCAGGAGGGTCCATGTTAGGGGGCTTGGAAGGACGCCAGGAGGCTCTGCATTAGGGGGATGAAAAGGTCAATGGGAGGGTCCACAATAAAAGGCTGGGCTGAGCCTGAGCTGGGAAGAGCGATGGGAGGGTCTGTGTTAGGGGGCTGGGGGTAAGCCTGGGCAGGGTGAAGGGTGGGTCTGTGTTAGGGGGCTGGGAAGGGTGATGGGAGGGTCCTTGTTAGAGGTCTGGGGCGGGCCTGGGTTAGGAAGGGTGTCTTGAGGGTCCGCATTAGTGGGCTAGGGCAGGCCTGGGAAGGGCTCTGGCCGGGTCTACGGTAGGGGGTTTGGGAAGGGCATTGGGAGGGTCCGTGTTAGGTGTCTGGGGAGGGCATAGGCAGGGAAGGGTGCCAGGAAGGGCTGAGGCTCACAGTTTTAAAGAGTTCTAGGTAAGTTTTATCAAAGGAAAGGTAAATTAAGCGTTGGGATAGGTAATCGGGTTAGGATGGAGGGGCACCCTCATAGTGTCTTCACCTTGATGTGGTGAGGGAAATTGCATGCCTTGGTGATGAGCTCAGCTGGTGGAAGTAGTACTCCTGGCGGGAGTACAATGGACATATACTATCCCCATTATATCTATCATTTTCATTAGATATATCAGTAAGCAGGACACACCACACACAATACTATTCCCACTTGCTTTTGTTGTTGACTGAACCTTGTATTTGGCAAGGAGGAGCTGGCAGGACCTCTGCACCTAAGATTCCTGACCACAACTAAACTCTGCCTGCAATCCTGCTAAGCCTTACCTCTTCATTAAGCCCCCCCCCCCATCTTTACTTTGCATTCAGCCCTTGGGTTTTGAACTAACTTATAGATGAAGAGTATGAGGCTGGCTTGATAGGAATCTAACGGCTGGCCCCTCTCCTGCATGGTGGCGTCTGAACTATACAGCTTTCTTCAACCAATGACTTAGGGTACTATTACACCAACAGATCTGACGACAGATTATCTGCCAAAGATTTGAAGCCAAACCCAGGAGTGGATTTGAAAAGAGGAGAAATCCAGTCTTTCCTTTATGACCTGGTCTGTTTATAGTCCGTTCCTGGGTTTGGCTTCAAATCTTTGGCAGATAATCTTTCGTCAGATCTGTTGGTGTAATAGTACCCTTACTATACTGCAGGGAGGGTGCTGTGCTGGGGAAGCTGTTCATGGACTGGCCCACTTAGCACACTGGCTCTGTGCTCTGGCTGGCTCTGAAACAAGAAACTGGACAGTTTTGGTGTCATTTTTCTAATCCATTATAAGCCCTTGAAAGTTCTAGATACAGAAAGGGCCTAGTGTATAGCAAATGGTGCAGAAAATAATTTGAATTGTCAATAGATACCAACCAGATGGTTTTATTTTTTAACCCCCTTCACATCAGCCACGTTGCTGCACTGAAGGAGACAGCACACATCAGTGTTGCTGGAGGTAATGACAGGCAGCCATGGTCAAGTAGCTGCCTGTTATTAATCCCTTAAACACCATGATCTACAGCGATTGCAATGTTTAAGGGAGTCAGTGACAGGATAAGCACCTGTCACTGACATGGCTGTGGGGGTCCTGATCACTTACACTGATAGGTGAAGATCTCCTTAACTGTCGGATCAGCCATCTTCAGATAGATTGTGCTCTTAGGTAGGCTCTATGAGAAAAGATCGCCAATAGTACTGATCAATGCTTTGCAATGGCATAGCATTGATCAGTATTTGCAATCTAATGATTGCATATTTAACAGTAAAAAAATGTGTAAAATAAAGTTTTAAAAAAATATTTTAAAAAACGCTTATAAAATAAACCCCCAATAAAAGTTTAAATCACTTTCCTTTCCCATTATAAAAAATAAAATTTGTAACAATAAATAAACATTATACATCGTAGCGTGCAGAATTGTCCTATCTATTAAAATATAACAATTTTGTATGCAACATGAAAGTTGGCAGCGATGTTGGCCTTTAGTGTATACATTTTACAGGAGCTCTGAGTTTGCATAGCTTTTGCACAATGTTTTGAATCACACGTAGAATGTTATGCTACAAAACTTCACCCTCACAACCTAATTAGTATAGAGAGATGAATGGCAGAAACAGAATACCCACAGAGTTAAACACATGCATACATTCCATGCAGGGACATATATTGCAGTATTCTACAAACTTGGGAACAATTCCCACCCTTGTCTATTGACTAAGGTGGTGTTTACTAATTTTTAGTACTCTGGTGTCCTCTAGTGGTAGTTTGTTGAAGTTAAACAATAAGTTACAAATGTATCTATTTTAGAAGAGTTATTTTTCACATTTTTAACTTTACTATACTTACCACCACAGTAGTCATATTTGTACATATCACTGAGGATAATTTTTCATATTTTTTCAGCGATTACATGTAGTATAAAGAATCAGTTGGATGAACATTCACAAAAACAGAAAATGTACTAAATATTTAGTTGACCAGAACAGATGGAAGGTAGAAAACATGGAAATGTGTGCATGGCTTAAAAATATAACAAGCTGGTATTGTGTAAAAAAAAAAAAAAAAAAGGAAGTACAGAAGCATTTGATTCTTTTGTTACCTCGTTCTCAGTAAGCAACTCATTTCTCAATGCCTTCTTCTTGATGCTATCCAAGCTAATATTACATCAAAGCTCGGTTTTCCAGGCAAAATAAAACAATGCTGGGCAGCAGGCAGTAATGCAAACATAGAAAGAGTGCCACTCACAAGCTATTACATATTTGCAGTTCTTGTGGTATTGGTATTGTGATGTCAGAGGAACCAGGAAATAGAGAACAGCAGGAGATGGGGAGCGGTGGCAGCGCTAAAGTGGGACGGGTGAGTGACACTTGCTAAGTACGTTTGCACTACCCCCTGCTGGTTGGGGCATCTTTTGCAGTTATTTCAGCTTTCTTGGATTTCAATAAAATCAGCTGCACTCAACACCAACATTAAAATGGTTTATTCAAATTACAGTAAAAGTAGATTAAAGAATGTAAGGGATACTTAAAGGGGTTATCCAGCGAAAATCGTTTTTGTTTCAAATCAAATGGTGTCAGAAAGTTATATAGATTTGTAAATTAAATTCTATTAAAAAAATCTCGTCTTCCCATACTTATTAGCTGCTGTATGTCATGCAGGAAATGTGCTCACAGTGCTCTCTGCTGACATCTCTGGCCGAGACAGGAACTGTCCACCCAAGACATTGGAAGACATGAGATTTTTTAATAGAAGTAAATTACAAATCTATATAACTTTCTGATATCTGTTGATTTGAAAGAAAAAGATTTTAACTAGACAACCCCTTTAACCCCTAGGCGACCCTGGACGTACCCGACGTTGTCCCGGAGGAGCGATCCACACATCTTACCCCGTCCGGGGTCAGCGCCGTAATGGCGCTGATCCCGGCCCGGCACTCGATAGCTTCCGGCTGCAGCAGCCGGAAGCAATCAATGTGCCTATCTCATCGATCTATGCAGCATGTAGATCTCAATGAGAGATCAGTGCACTTATACTTAGAAGTCTCCCAGGGGGGCTTCTAGTATAAGTGTAAAAGTAAAAATAAAAGTGTCATTATTAATAAAAAGCCCCCTCCCCTAATAAAAGTCGGAATCACCCCCCTTTTCCCAGGTTATAAATAAAAATAAACAAATAAATAAACAAACATGTTTGGTATCGCGGCATGCGTAATCACCTGAACTTTTAATTTATCACATTCCCGATCTCGCCTGGTAAATGGCGTAAGCGCAAAAATATCCTAAAGTGCAAAATTGTGCATTTTTGGTCACATCAAATCTAGAAAAATTGTAATAAAAAGCGATCAAAAAGTCGCATATGCGCAATCAAGGTACCGATAAAAAGAACACATCATGGCGCAAAAAATGACACCTGATACTGCCCCATAGACCAAAGGATAAAAGCGCTATAAGCATGGGAATGGAGTGATTTTTAGGAACATATATTTGTTAACAATGGTTTGAATTTTTTACAAGCCATCAGATACAATATAAGTTATACATGTTATATATCGTTGTAATCGTAATGACTTGAGGAACATGCATAACAAGTCAGTTTTACCCCAGGGTGAATGGCGTAAAAACAAATACCCCCGAAATAAACAAAATGCGTTGTTTTTTTTTCAATTTCACCACACATTGAATTTTTTGCTGGTTTCACAGTGTACTTCATGAAAAAATTCAGTCTGTCTTTGCAAAGTACAATTAGTGGCGCAAAAAATAAGGGCTAATGTGGGTTTCTAGGTGAAAAAAATGCAAGTGCTATGGACTTTTAAGCACAAGGAGGAAAAAACGAAAACGCAAAAATTGAAATAGGCCGGGTTCTCTAAGGGTTAAACACATGTACATTTTGGTCCTTTTTTCCTCTTCTTTACTTGTGCAATTACTTTATGTGATCCTGGAGGACAGGATGTGGACTTCTTGGGGGGCATTTACAAAGCCTGCACCACTGGCACACGCTAGGGAGAATGCGCAGATTCGACCCTTGTTCCTGGCGTACCCCAGCCATATTCTCTGCTTGCCTGATGGGCAGGCAGGGGATCGCAGGTAAAGGAGGAGGTGGCATGGCCTACTCCTGCACATGATTTACATCTGCTCGCAGGAACAGGTGTAGATTTCTGCACTTGCCATAGGGTCAGACCAGATTTACAAAGAGGTGTGTGCCTCTTAGTCAATCCAGCAAGGCCTTATTTAAGACCGACAAACTCATAGGTCGGTCTTCATAAATGTCCCCCTCGTGTCCAAATTGTGCAACTCACTAGATTCATCTGTTTGTGGTTTCTTGGCTACCTTTAGCAGCTGCCAACAGACCAGAGGGGGTCAGGGAGCCCTCTATGTGAAGATAGGTGTGGTACCAAGAGGTGGGATGCACATCTAGAAGACTCTTAAGGCATAGCCTGTGGATATGTCATGTGTCCCAAATGGGTATATATCTCTAAAGGTGTGCAGGCCTCTTTATTTAATAGCATTTGTGCATGCCCGACACTGTGTCAGCCTATGGAAATGTGGGAGGACTGGTTGAGCCAGTGTGACCACTAACAACTAGAGATGAGCGGTCCGTTGGACTTTTGGGCCGATGGAATCGGTGCTCTCTCGTCATGCCTATGATCCCGGCCACATAGTTGCGATCCCGCGAATATGCGGCTAGGATATTCCAGGGATTTCAACATTGATTCCCTGGAATATCCTGGCCGCATATTCCCGGGAGCGCAACTATGCAGCCGGGATTACAGGCATGACGAGAGAGCGAACTGCTTTTGGACCAAAAGTCCAAACAGTTCGCTCATCTCTACTAACAACTTTATTCTGGACTACTACCTCCACCATTTGAGTAATATCCACTGGTCACACTTTAATGCCGAGCTGCTGCATATGCCTTGGTTAACCTATGGGTCTCCAAACTGCGTCCCTCCAGCTGTTGCAATACTACATTTCCCATCATGCCTGGACAGCCAAATGTAAAGCTTTAGCTGTCCAAGCATGATGGGAATTGTGGTTTTGCAACAGCTGGAGGGCCGCAGTTTGGAGACCCATGGCCGTTAACCTATAACTCAGACAGCTAGAACCTTCCAAAAGGAAGAGGACGAACTGGATCTAGTCCAATCTCTCTAGTGTAAGAAAGAGAGAATTCAGTTTATTGCAGACTCCCTGCATAAAGTAGTCTAGTACAGCCTCTCTATGTTACACAATGTATTAAGAGCATAGTCCAGGACAGCAAGGGGAAAGAAACTCATGCTTAAAGTCATTTCAGGACACAATTCAAATCGATCTGCATGCAAGAAAAATTCAATATGTGAGAAGTAGTTGAGCAAAGGCTCCATAGCTTCATAGTAGGATCAAATTATGCCAGGCCTAGTGCAAAGTGGCTTCACTGTCATAAATCTACAGATCTGCACACTGCCAGTACCAGTGATTCAAGTAGATGTGTTTTTCTACTGAACTCTGCCTTGAGACTATGAGAGCAACTGTGTGCCAAGCAAGTTGCAGCTTTCAGCAGGGGGAGTGCAACAACTGACAAGGGGTAAAGAAAGGGCCAGCTCCATAAACCTTAAAGGAAAGGAGTCTTCTGTAAACCTTTTTATATATCTATGCTATTATATGTTTGTGCTTCTGTACATAGAAAAATGCTTTATTTTCTGTTGCAAATAGTCTTTCCCAGGGCTGAAGTCCCTTTACTGGAGCCTCACCCAACAGACCAAGGCAATGCCTGGGCCTCACCAGACTGACCAAGAGGGCGCCTGAGTCTAACCATCTGAGGTGAAAGTCTATTTAAAAGCTGAAAATGCTAGGGCTACCTTTCACCCATCTGTCAAACTCTATATTCTAATAAAGCAAGTACAAAATAAATTCAGAATGTTGCTAAAATGGAGATTTTTGCAAACAGCAAAAGGACTGTGCAGATCATAGCTACTTTTGTTAAAACTGGCTCCCCAGCTGGGCCTCACCAACAACTAGGGGGCGCCTCACTGGTGAGACCCGCCTCACAGTTTGAGAAGCACTGCCCTAAGTGACAGTCCCCAGAGTTAGAGCCAACATATTACACATACATACTGGTGTTAATGTGGCCACAGTTGGTCTTGGTATGCTGCCTGGTTGCTTAATATTCACTTATACAAGGTAAACTCTATGTGTATTGAATTTTTTTAAATAATAGATTAGTTTCTGTTTAAAACATTTCCATAATCCACTCTTAGCACTTACAACATATTTAACTCCTGACAAAAGTTATATTGTTCACCCAATGTTCATTTCATAGTAACCAGATAAATCACACAACAATGTTTGTTTAGGGTGAGAAAACCCAACTAGTACTTTGTTGCTTCTCTTCAGGATTTTAAGTCTGAATACTTTATGGCATGCCTATGAAAGTGACAAACAGCGCAGTTACCCACCACTCTTCATTATGACAGCTCCCTCTCCTCTGTGTGATCGCACCGTGTTGCTAGGTGATTGGTGTGACCCAGCAGGAATCCTAGCAGAATTGTATACTTTGTGTTCCTATAACTACAACTTACTGCTTTTTAGATAGGGTTAACTTCTGCTGTGCTATTGCCTTGCCACCTCCCTGGTACTAAGATCCTAAGGGGCCTATTCCACAGAGCGATAATCATCCCGATTCGGCCGATTATCGCTCGGTGGAATAGAGAAAACGATCAGCCGATGATCGTGTCATCAGCTGATCGTTTATTTAGTCCTAAAGCTAAAATCATCTGTCACCCACCACGCACTGCTTCATGGAATAGCGATGCGCTGCAAGCGACCGACGATTTGAGAAGTAGCATACATTACCTAGCAGGGCTTCTCCTCCGCTCCGTCTTCCTCCCCTGGTCCCGCGGCGCAGCATCAGCTTCGGTGTGGCCTGACTGAGCTGTCAGACCGCTCAGCCAATCACTGGCCGCGACCACCACGGCCAGTGATTGGCTGAGCGGTCTGGAAGCTCAGTAAGGCCGATCCGGAGTTGATGCTGCGCCGCGGGACCCGGGGAGGAAGACAGAGCTGAGGAGGAGCCCTGCTAGGTAATGTATGCTGCAAGGACATTGGTAACAATGTCCCTGCAGGCCTCGATAAACGCTCATCGGGCCGTGGAATAGGCCCAGTAAACGAGTGCAGATCTAGCAGATCGGCCCTCGTTTACACTGTTGATTGGGCCCTAAGTATAGATACCGAGGGAGAATAGAAGAGAAAACTTTTCTTTTAGACAGATGTTGGCTCTCGCAGTGGTGAGCAAGTGGTTAACAAACAAATGGAGCACAATGCCTAATAGAAGCAGAACAGAAGAGAAGTGCTGTAGATACAGAAAACATGAGACAAAAAACACTGCACAACTATTCATAAATAAAAAAGTTTATTTTCACTTCATTAGTTAGAAATACTATGTTGTTTCCAATACCACAAAGACACACATTTATCCAAATGCATATCTGTCACTGTTATGTCCATAAAGGAATATACAGTGCACTTCAATAGAGATATCAAATATGGAATTCACAAAACCATCATCATTAAAACAATATGTGCTATTTAGGTGTAATGTAATATTTTGCCAACCCCCTCCCCCCTTAGAAAAAAATCCAATGTGGCGGGGTTAAATGCACGGATTAGTAGGTGAATACTACTAATAAAAATTGTCAGTCTCATCTCCATTCCCAAATGAAACAGTATGCTGCTTTCTCCTTGCAGCCTTCTCAGTCATTACTTCCCAGTAAGCCCATTAAATGCTGTGTGCAATTAGGTCCTCATTGAGTTCATAAGCCACATACTTAACTTGTTGAGTGTGCCTCAATACCACACGAATCCTGTGCAAGGAGCATTAGAGAAAACAGAAGGGGGCATGGACAGTAGAACAAAAGGAGAGAAAAAAAAAAAGTTCTTCAAGCTACTTAGACGTTAATAAATACTACTGGAGTGAACATTAATACTCGTGGCGGGTCCAGTAATCAACTATTGCTACAATTTAAAAATAAAATAAAGTAGCATTGTTTAATAAACTAAATATAATACTGTATATGGAAGCATTTTATTTATTGGAAACCTTAAATAGTTAAATATTTTGGAGTGATAATACAACTGGCAAAGCACCATATATAGTGTGTCTAGATATAATAAAAAAATACAAAAGAGATTGGTAACTGAGAAACCAAATTTCTGAGCTGGAAACACTATGATTTCAACTCTAGATACTACATAACTAGTGGAGCCTGAAATAAAGTGCTTTGCAGGAACCACTGCAGTACAGCGCTTAGAAAGACGGGCCAATCCTTCCAATCCAGAGCCCATTCATATTCAAGTGCAAACTCCGGTCTACTGCTCCAGGGAGCTGAAGAAAGAAATGCAAACTTAAAACCTTTACTTGTTGATTACATATTTACATATTTTACTGAGTGCAAAGTGGGAGCTTCCTAATGATTGTATCACAGGACGCAGGGACTGAACGTCTCCATCCTGCTGTGTCAGGAAAAAAATCAACAGCAACGGACAGGTGGCCGAGGAGGAGGCAGCTCTGGGGGGACTTCTGGCTCCGGCTGAAGAGATAAGATGCTGTTGGAAAGCTCATTCCGCATTATATCCAGGGGCATCTGCACAAGACATATTAAGGAGTTACCATGTGGAATACTTATACAAAGAAGAAAAGAAAAACTTTAACTTGGTTATTAAGTGCACCGATCTCCACAATAACCTATAGATTTGTGAGGTAATTATTTTGCTAAAATTCTGGTATTTTGTCTTTACATTAGGATGATTGGATAATCCATGTCAGATGTCTGCAGCATGCCAGAAGAAGCTACCACTCAGTCATAAAGGGGTATCCTAGTCCCAGCCTTAAAATGTATAGTGTCACTCAGGCCCCTTAGTAAGTAGAAAAAGGAGGAGTTTTTACTCACCGTAAACTCTCTTTCTCGTAGTCTTCATTGGGGGACACAGACACCGTGGGTATAGGCTGCTGCCACTAGGAGGCTGACACTAAGAAAAAACAAAACAAGTCGGCCCCTCCCAGCAGGCTATACCCGCCCACTGGCACTGAGCTAATTCAGTAGTGAAAAAGCAGTAGGAGGAGCCGAAACAACCATAAAGAAAAAAACAGTCCACACTCAAAATCTGAAAAAAACACAGGCCAACAGGCAACCTTAATCAGACAACAGAGGGTGGGTGCTGTGTCCCCCAATGAAGACTACGAGAAAGAGAGTTTACGGTGAGTAAAAACTCCTCCTTTCTCGTGCGTCTTATTGGGGGACACAGACACCGTGGGACGTCCAAAAGCAGTCCCTTGGGTGGGAAGAGACAGAGTGGAGCTAAGAAGAGGAAGAAGCCACTGCTGCCTGCAAGACCATGCGGCCCAGACTCGCATCGGCCGATGCAAACGTGTCCACACGGTAAAACCTAGAAAAGGTGTGCAGCGAGGACCACGTGGCGGCCTTACAGAGTTGAAGAGCTGAGGCCCCATGCCGAATGGCCCAGGAAGCCCCAACCGAACGAGTCGAGTGAGCTGCAATCCGGAACGGGGGCGACTTACCCATACTCCGGTAAGCCTGAGCGATGGCGGAGCGGACCCAGCGAGCCAGGGTCGCCTTAGACGCTGCTGACCCCTTTCGAGGACCCTCAGGGATGACAAAGAGTGAGTCCGAGTGTCGAAGAGACTTTGTCCTGGAGAGATAGATGCGCAGGGCGCGAACCACATCCAGCTTGTGGAGCGCGCGCTCCCTTGGATGAGAGGGGGCCGGGCAGAAAGAGGGAAGAACAATATCTTCGTTGAGGTGGAAAGGCGAAACCACCTTGGGCTGAAAAGAAGCCACGGGCCTAAGTACCGCCTTGTCCTGGTGCAACACCAGCAGGGGAGGACGGCAAGAAAGGGCTGCCAATTCCGAAATCCTCCGGACAGACGTAACCGCCACCAGGAAAGCCACCTTAAAGGACAAGATGGCCAAAGGCACTTCCCGGAGGGGCTCAAACGGAGGAGACTGCATAGCATCCAGGACGAGATTCAGATCCCACGGGGGAACTGGGTGCCGATAAGGAGGTGCAATGCGCGCCACTCCTTGGAGAAAAGTCCTGACTTGAGGAACTGACGCCAATGGTCTCTGGAAAAAAACTGAAAGGGCAGAAACCTGGCCCTTAAGAGAGCTCAGAGCTAAGCCTGCGTCCAGACCTGCCTGGAGGAAGGCCAGGAGTTGCGCCAGAGAAAAGGGAAGTGGAGGTGCAGAACAGGCCTCACAGTGACGGAGAAAGGCCTTCCAACAACGATAATAAATCCTTGCCGATGCAGGCTTCCGGGCCCTGATCATGGTTCTAATGACCGCATCAGAGAAACCGCGTGATTTCAGAATCCAGGTTTCAACAGCCACGCCGTCAAACGTAGCGTGGCTAAACTCGGGTGGCAGAGCGGACCTTGAGTGAGAAGATCCGGTCGGTCTGGTAGACGCCAGGGAACGTCGGCGGCGAGGTTCACGAGATCCGTGTACCAGGCGCGCCGTGGCCAGTCCGGGGCCACGAGGATTACCGGAAGTCCTTCCGACTTTATCTTTCTCACCACCCGCGGCAGAAGCGGGAGAGGAGGAAAGATGTAAGGGAGGCTGAACCGACGCCAGGGAATCACCAAGGCGTCCGAGGCCAGAGCCAGAGGGTCCCTCGTCCGGCAGACGAACTTCGGCAGTCTGTGGTTGAAGCGAGACGCCATCAGATCCACATCCGGTGTCCCCCACCTGCGACAGATCTGGGAGAACACCTCGGGATGCAGGGTCCATTCCCCTGGATCCACCCGTGCACGACTCAGATAGTCGGCCATCCAGTTGTCCACACCCGGAATGTGAACAGCGGACAAGGCAAGCACGGTTTCCTCCGCCCAGGAGAGGATCAGCGCCACTTCCATCATGGCGGCCTTGCTGCGGGTCCCGCCCTGATGATTCACATAAGCCACTGCAGTGGCGTTGTCTGTCTGCACCCGAACGGGGAGACCGTGAAGCTGTGTCTGCCAGTGCAGAAGGGAGAGACGAATCGCCCGCAGCTCGAGGATGTTGATGGGAAGACAAGCTTCCTTGGCCGACCAGGTTCCCTGAACCGTCAGATCGTTCCAAACCCCTCCCCAGCCCCGCAGGCTGGCATCGGTGGTCACAATCTGCCAATGA
The DNA here is from genome assembly GCF_027789765.1 of Dendropsophus ebraccatus. Taxonomy (NCBI): domain Eukaryota; kingdom Metazoa; phylum Chordata; class Amphibia; order Anura; family Hylidae; genus Dendropsophus; species Dendropsophus ebraccatus. Next base: position 72,847,754 of record NC_091455.1, on the reverse strand, counting down.
ACGGGAAGGAAGGAGCGACCCAGAGAGAGGCTCGGAGACCGCAACCACCACTGAAGGTCTTGGCGGAGGCGAGCCGGTAGTTTCACCCTCCGATCCAGAGAGGGGAGTGACCTGTCCCACCGTGACAGCAGGAAGAGCTGCAGGGGGCGGGAATGAAACTGGGCAAAAGGGATCGCCTCCATAGACGCCACCATCTTCCCCAGAACCCTCATACAGGAACGTATGGACACAGGGCGGTGGCTGCAAAGAACTCTGATATTGGCCTGAAGGGACTGCAACTTGTCCTCTGGAAGGAAAACGCGGGCCTGTACCGAATCCAAACGCATCCCCAGAAAAACGATGGACTGGGCAGGAACCAGGGAGGACTTGGAACGGTTGAGCAGCCAACCGAAGCGAGAGAGCGTATCCAGGGTGACATGGAGGCTCTCTAAATTCTGGTCCTTGGATGGAGCTTTGACGAGTATGTCGTCCAAGTAAGGGGTTACTGAGACACCTCGAGCCCGAAGAAGAGCCATGACAGCCGCCATGGTTTTCGTGAAAACCCGCGGCGCCGAAGCCAGGCCGAACGGGAGAGCCACGAACTGATAATGCTCTTCCCCTACTGCAAAACGCAGGAAACGTTGGTGAGGAGGATAAATCGGCACGTGAAGATACGCGTCCTGAATATCCACCGAAGAAAGGAACTCGCCTGGCTCCAGAGATGCGATCACAGAACGCAGGGACTCCATCCGGAAGTGAGATAGTCGGACGTGACGATTCAAACGCTTGAGGTCTAGAATCGGACGTACCGAACCGTCCTTCTTCGGAACCACGAATAGGTTCGAATAGAACCCGCGGAACCGTTGAAGAGGAGGGACGCGAACAATCACTCCCTTCGAGAGGAGCGAAGGGATGGCCTGGAAAAAACCGGCCGCCAGGGCAGGGGACCTGGGGGGACGAGAAAGGAAAAAACGATCGCGGGGAACGGAAACGAACTCGATCTTGTAACCCTGTGAGATCAGTTCTCGCACCCAGGCATCCTGAACATGAGCAAGCCAGACCTCCTGGAACAACAGGAGGCGGCCGCCCACCTGAGGAGATCCGGGTGGGGGAAAACCTTCAGGAGGAGGAGGGCTTGGAGGTGCCAGGCTTAAAGGGGGGGCGGGAGGCGGCAGATCGCGCCTGCCAGGAAGAACGTTTTTTGGAGAACCCGGACCTTTTGTTCTGGGGGGCCGCAGTCTTCCCGGAGCGAGTCGGCGGGAGCGACCGAAAGGAACGAAAGGAGCCTGGTTTGCGACGGGAATCCTGACGCTTGGGGCGCTGCTGTGGAAGATTGGTACTCTTCCCCCCTGTGGCATCAGAAATTATGTCATCCAGGCGTTTCCCAAAGAGACGAGAGCCCGCAAAAGGAAGGCTGGTGAGAGACCGCTTGGAAGCGTTGTCAGCCCGCCACTCACGAAGCCACAAGGACCGGCGAATAGCAACAATATTGGCCGACGCAAAAGCCGAACAGGCTGCAGCGTCCAGGGAAGCCGAGCAGAGGTACTGAGCTGCGTCTTGAATCTGTTGGGCGAGGTCGGTCAAGTCCTCGGCCGATACGCCAGAAGTAATGCCGTCCCTCAGTTGCTTAGCCCACACTGAAATGGACTTGGACACCCAAGTGGAGGCAAGTGTGGGAAGGAGAGATGAGCCAGAGGCCTCAAAAGCCGACTTAGCTAAGGACTCGGTGCGTCTGTCAGTGGAATCCTTAAGAGACGACGCATTGTCCAGCGGAAGAGTCGTGACCTTGGTCAACCGAGAGATCGGGGGATCCACAGCAGGCGGACCTGACCAGCGAGATACGAGGTCCTCGGGGAAAGGATAAAAGACCGACAAGTGTTTAGGCTTTGAGAAACGCTTGTCTGGGGTCTTCCAAAATTTGGAAAACAGGTCATCAAATTCCTTGTGACTGGGGAAAGTGCTGCGGACACGGTGGCCGCTTTTATGGAAAAAAAAACCTCATCAGCAGGCGAGGGGTCCGGAGAATCCTTCAATTGGAAGGTATCGCGGACTGCGGCCACAAGGCTGTCTACAGTGGAAGCCGCGGGAGAAACATCCTCAGGATCAGAGTTGGAAGCCGACTCCGAATCCGACAGATCTCCAGGCGAATGGGATCGCCTGTTAGGAGAGATATGAGTAGGGGCCAGGCTAGTTCCAGGGGAGCCAGAGGAAGAGCGAGAAGAGGCACGGCGAGGACGCTTGTGAGAGCGACTCCTGCCGGGTCGTACGCAACTGGCTGCCGGGCGGGATTGGGCAGGCGCTGAAGAAGAAGCAGACAGGCGATCAAGGGCGGCCGCCACAGACTGAGACAACTGAGCCATCTGCGACACTGACTGGCAGAGAGAGCGCGCCCAGGCCGGGGCAGACTCCTCAGACTCTGGTGGGGGGTCCTGAGTAGGGGACATAGACGAACAGGACTGCATGGAACAAGCAGCGCAGATAGGCTGAGAGTGGCCAGAAGCAGATTTAGTGTTACAAGACGTACAGAAATAGTAGGTAACAGAGGAAGGGGGAGGATGCTGGCGACGTGTGGATTCAGATCTTGAGTCAGACATAATGAAAAACTAAATATATATATATATATATATATATTAGTAAGAAAAAATCACAGCCAGCTAGTGTATTCCTACAGGCAGATAACTGATGGAGCAGAGAAGAAACCTGTAGAATGACAGAATACACACAATGAGAAAACTCAGAAAAAACAGAAAAAATATAGCCTAAAGTCCCATAGAGACCTTACCAGGCATGAATCTGTGGAAGGAAGCAGAGGTCCGGGCAGGGCACAGGACGGCTGCTGACAGAAGAAGCAGACAGGCCAGGGAGAACAGGCTGGGGGTTGTAGTCCCACGGGCTGAGGACTCCTGACGACCGCGGAGCTGCGCAGTCTGCCGAACCGACCGGGCTGTACAGAAGACCGCGTCACGTGCGTAGTGACGCGTCACGTACGGCGTGACGTCAGACGTCGGACCGCGCGGGAAGAAGCCCGCGCGCGGGAATTTTAAAAGGACCAGATGAGAAGCGGCGCGCGCGCGCGCGCGCGGGAAGAGGTGGCCGCGAGGACCGGAAGTCACGGCCGGACCCGGAAGTCGCCGTCCTAGGAGAGAGGAGGGGGGGGGGCCCCGCAGCCGGCACCTAAAGCGGCACCCCAGTTCCCGACCCCCCCGCGTGCGGAGACGGTATGAGGACCGGAACGCAGCGGGGGAGGGAAAAGGTGCAGGGAACGGAGCTGGAGGTGCCCGGAGGGACGGACGGGGACTTGGGCTCTCTACCCCCCCGGATGGCAGAGCGGACCTAGTGACGGACCGCGGGAGGGAAACGGGGGACCCCAGGGGAGAGGGAGAGAAGTAGGGGATCTCTTACTTACCCCCGCTGAATGACCCCTTGATCTTCTGCCGGCACTATGCCGCGCTGCCGCGCGCAACTTTGGGAGGCTGGGCGGGCAGGGGCTGGCGGAGCAAGTCCGCATGAAGGAGCAAGCAGACAGCAGGGCTAGTCTGTGTCCTGGGCGCTGGGTCTGGCCGGTGGCAACCTAGGGTAAACAGCCCCTTTCCAGTTAGGTTCTGTGCCCTGGTTGCATAAGGGGGGGATCAGGGCGAGTCTTTAATGACCCACCGTGCCCCAGACCTGTAAAAAGGAAAAAAAAAAAAAAAAAAAAAATTAAGCATGATAAAAAAACACAAGCAGAAACTGGTCTGGAGAAACCAGACCTGCGTCTGCCTCCTACTGACACTAAGCTAAACTGAATTAGCTCAGTGCCAGTGGGCGGGTATAGCCTGCTGGGAGGGGCCGACTTGTTTTGTTTTTTCTTAGTGTCAGCCTCCTAGTGGCAGCAGCCTATACCCACGGTGTCTGTGTCCCCCAATAAGACGCACGAGAAATAAGACAAGACATACTTGCTGTGCCTAAGCCCTGGTCCCAAGCAGCTTCCGCTCCGCTATGTCCAGTCCCCTAATGTATTCTCCCTCCTGCTTCTGAGACGAGGGCTCTGGAACAGAACCTGCTGACTCACTGACCACAGAAGTGTCCATCTTGGCCAGTTACTGGCTTAAGTGGCTGGTCCTGCTCCTAAGCACTCAACTCAGAAGTAGGAAGAATTAGAGAATCAGACAAAGCTGAGCGAGGGGAATGGGCGCTCAGGCTAGGGCCTGAATATTCCCTTTAGCAGTGTTTCCTCAACTCCTGTCTTCGAGACCCACCAACAGGTTTTGTTTTGAGGATTTCCTTAGTTTCACAGGTGATATAATTATACCCTTAAAACATGACATGTTGGTGAGTCTTGAGGACTGGAATGAGAAACGCTGCTTTCGAGTGTGGTGGTACCATAAATTTACTAGGGGTTGTATGCATTTACTTGTGTATGTGACACATAAGAAAAATTACAATAGGGGAAACAAAATCTTACATATTCTGTGTTTTATGGAGCGGTTATTGTTGGATTATCTACTTTTCAACAGACTTGGTGGCTTACACATACAATGTCAATTCCCAATTGTGTGGTGCACTGGTTAATGCAGAGTTGTAGACATTACAGTGCTACTTTATATACAGGTTTATTACTATAGAAATTAGTTTCAATTGTCTGCTTTCTCTCTACATTTCATATGATGTTAAAAGAAAGCATTAGGGTGCTAACACACACGACTGATACGCAGCGTATTTTCTGCAGCAGATACGCAGCAGATTAGATCTAAATGACTGAACACAGCATTAAATCTGCTGCGTATCTGCTGCGTGTGTTTGTACTGGAATCACACATGTGGTCTTGTGGAAGTATGTTAAGACAAAGCCAAATTGGATCCAAAGAGAGGGAAATGTATTTAGGAAAGCCTGCAACTTCTCTCTTTTGTATCCATGTGTTTGTCTCAAAAACAGCATGCGTTATTCCAGCCGGAAAGGCTATTCTGACAATATGAAGCCATGAGGATCATCCTAATGAGAAAAAAACCTTTTAATATACTTAGGGTGGTATTACACGGGCCGAGCAGGGCCCGATAATACCTGTAAACGAGCGCCGATCTGCTAGATCGTTGCTCGTTTACTGGCTTTATTACACGGTCCGATAATCGTTTGACAAGAGCTGCAAGGACATCGTTACCGATGTCCTTGCAGCCCTTGCTAAACTGGCATACATTACCCATCCACGTTCCAGGGCTGCTCCTGCCGTCCGCTTCTCCCGCGGTATGGGATTTAGTCACTACCCTTCTCCCGGGGTCCCGTGCGCGCTCTAGCTTCACAGCGTCCTGTCAGCTGGTAGGCCGCTCAGCCAATCACAGGCCGGGACCGCTGCGGCCTGTGATTGGCTGAGCGGCCTATCAGCTGACAGGCCACTGTGAAGCTAGAGCACGCACGGGACCCTGGGAGAAGAGGACGGCAGGAGAAGCCCTGGAACGTGGATGGGTAATGTATATCGTTAGTCGCCGGCCACGCACCGCTATTACACGTAGCAGTGCGCGGTCGGCGCCCGACAAAAATATGGTCTAACCTATATCAATGATCAGCCGATGATCGTTGTCATCGGCTGATCGTTGCATTTATTACATGGAGGGATAATCGGCCGAATCGGGCCAATTCGGCCGATTATCGTTCCGTGTAATAGTACCCTTAGGGTCCATTTACACAGAAAGATTATCTGACAGATTATCTGCCAAAGATTTGAAGCCAAAGTCAGAAACAGACTATAAATAGAGATCAGATCATAAAGGAAAGCCTGAGATTTCTCCTCTTTTTCAAATCCATTCCTGGCTTTGGCTTCAAATCTTTGGCAGATAATCTGTCAGATAATCTTTCTGATAATCTTTCTGTGTAAATGGACCCTCACTTTTGAAACTCTGCTCTAGTCCCCAAAACAATGGTATGTCAACCATAATGACCAAGTCTTGAGACTCATTACAGCTGACATCACCGCAACATTCATAACAGTGTCACATAGGAGAGAATTACTGTATGTTACAAATATAATAACAGGGAAAGGCATGGGGAAAATAGTTACCTTTTTTAATATGTCATCAACCAGCTTTAAAAAGATTTCATCTACATTAAAGTTGTCCTTGGCACTTGCTTCACAGAACCGCATCCCAGTTATCTGTTGTGCAAACTAAATAGGAATATAGGAAAATAATAAGTACATAGTGAAAACCCATTGCGAATGATCAAGTCACTGTCAACTATACAGATGTAATGCAGGTAAATAAATACATATATGTAGGCTCTGTTCACATATGTGCTGTAACTACTGTTAAAGGGGTATTCTGGAGTAAAACATTATTTTCAAATTAACTGTTATGTGAAAGTTATACAAATACATAATTCACTTCTACTTTAAAATATCCAGTCTTCCAGTACTTATCAGCTGCTGTATGTCCTGCAGAAATAGGTGTATTCTTTCCAGCCTAAGGCCTTATTTACATGTTCCGTGCGCGGTGGGTATATACAGCCTGTGTACAATGGACAATGGTGCAATGGTCTTTGGGACTGTGTGAGGGGTAATTTTTGTGTCATGATCTGTAGTTTTATTCGTTTATTCGTTACTACACTTGTGTATATGTGATTATTTGATAATTTTTATTCAACTTTTGCACTTTGGTGGGTTATTGTGCTTATGTCGATTACCGTGTGAGATGAGGAATGTGGAAAATTCTGCATGCAACAATAGCGGACATGTTTATTTAAATAAAAAAAATAAAAAATTATTATATATATATTTTTTTTTTTACACACACTTTTGAAGTCCCCCCCTTGGACTTTTATAAGCCAAAGCATGATTTCTCATAGGGAGCAATGCAGTACATATGTTCTGCACTGATCCATCATTTCTGTACTAGGCTTGCAACAGTCTGTAGCTATCGCCACCACTGGATTACCAACCCTGTAATTCAGGCATTCAAATGGTTAAATAGCTGACACAGAGGATCGCTCTGTGCTGGCTATTAGCGGCAGCCCGCACCTACTGTTTGCAGCTGGGAGCCACCTGGTATAGTAAGATTACTATGTATTAGGATTAAATGGCAGGAAAACTATTGCTACAGTGTATGGAAATATAGGATTTCTACTGTGTGCATAATTATGAGACTCAAATATTTTTAAGCAGTATATAATGAAAAGAAATGGAATAAGAAACATTTACTGACAAAGGAAGAAATAAAATTCTTTCCCTGGAATCCTTACCTTTTCTCCCTGCTGCCGAGTGATTTCTCTGTCAGTTTCACAGTCCAGCTTATTTCCAACCAGGAGGAGCTCTGCATCCTCAGACGCATACTGCATTAGCACAGATAGTAAGTCACTCATTTTTTCACAATAAAAAGGTTACTCATCTACTTTGTCACACTTTTAATAGTAAAATGAAGTCAGTCATGTATTGTGCTGGCTGAAGTATGGCCATAAAGAGGTTCTGTGTCACATACCGTATTTTCCAGCGTATAAGACAACTTTTTAACACCGAAAAAATTTCTTAGAAGTTGGGGGTCGTCTTATACCCGCGTATGGTCGCCCCATAAGGTGGGGGAGCTCAGAAATGGCCCCATCCCCACCGTCTGGGGCGACCACTATGAAAAAACAAAACAAAAAAAAAAACAGTTAACTCACCTGGGGCCCGTTCCCGACCTCCGCGCGTCTCCTGGCCCGTTCCTGGCACAGGCAGTTTGACATACACTGACTGTGCCAGGGATGCCCGATGCTCTTCCGAGCAGCCGAGAGAGCTTCAAGAGAATGACAGAGGCTCCGGAAGTACCTGAAGCCTCTGTCATTCTTTCAAAGTTCTCCCAGCAGCTGAGTGTCCCCGAGCTCTTCCGATGAGACACTCGGCTGCTCGGGAGAGCTTCGAGGATCCTCGGCGCAGTCAGAGTACATCACATTGCCTGCACCAGGAACGAGCCAAAAGACGCACAGTTAACCCCTGCCTTACTACAGCAGGGTTTAACATCCGGCGCATAAGGCGAACCCCTGACAATCTTCTTAAAAGTCAGGGGTCGTCTTATACGACTAGTCGCCTTATACGCCGGAAAATACGATAACTAAAGTGTTTCCATTGTTATTGTAGTAAAATACATAGTTAATAAGGTTAAAAAGACAAGAGTCCATCAAGGTTAACCTCTGTGTTGATCCAGAGGAAGGCAAAAACCCTCACGAGACACATGCCAGGTGCCCCATCACAGGGAGAAAAATTCCTTCCCGACTTCTAAATAGCAATCAAAATAATCCCTGTATAACCAGAAATCTAATGCCCATAACTTGTAATATTGTATTTTTCAGAAAAGCGTCCAGGCCTTGAACTTATTTAATGAATCGGCCATGACAACATCATGTGGCAGAGAGTTCTCACTGCTCATACAGTAAAATAAAAAGTGCCTTTTTTCTAAGCTAAATAACCCCAAGCTTGATAACCTGGCTTGTTACTGTAACTCATTCCTTAACCCATTCCCTTAACCCCTTCAAGACCCAGCCCATTGATGCAAGGATGTCTAGGTCAAATTAATACAATGCTCCTCCCTGCTTTCTAAGAGCCATAGCGCTTTTATTTTTCAACCTACAGGGCTGGTTGAGGTGTAATTTTTTGCGCCATAATCTCTAGTTTTTATTAATATCATATTGGTGCAATAGAAAAATTTTAATCGTTTTTTATAAAAAATTTTCTGATAAATAATTGTAAAAAAATCAGCAATCCTGCTGCAGGGAACAATAATGTTATATTTTAATAGAACGGACAATTCCGCACACTACAGTATATAATATATATATATATTTTTAAATAATTTTTATAATGGGCAAGGAAAGGTATATTAAACTTTTATTGTGCAGACTCTATGCACAGAACGCTGATCCGACAGAACGGAGGGCTTGCCCCTGACCGTCGGTACAAGCGATCAAGACCCCCGCAGTATGGCAGCACGGGGGTCTCGATCACTCAGTGACTGGAGTTTGTCCTGTCACTGACTACCTTGAACGCTGCGATCGCTATAGATCGCAATGTTTAAGGGGTTAATGACAGGCAGCTGCAAGATCCTCAGCTCCTAGGACACTAATGTGTACGGGACCACTCTCACGGTCAGGAATGTACATACATGTTCCTGCTGCAAGGGGTATGTGCAGCAGGAACATATATGTATGTATTGCTGTCATGAGGGGGTTAATGACCTTGGTTGCCCTCCTTTGCACCCACCGTGTCCTTCTTATATACTGGTGCCAAAAACTGTACACAGTGTTCTATATGTGGTCTGACCAGTGATTTATAAAGATGCAAAACTATGTTCTCATCTTTAGTATCTATGCCTCCCATTACTTAATTTGTCATTTATCTGCCAAAGCCTCCAGCTTCTCTAAATCCTTCAGTGATATTATATTATCCTCCTCTGTGCTGATTACTTTACCCAGTTTAGTATCATCTGCAAATATGGAGATTCTACTCTGTAGCCCCTTTACAAGGTCATTAATAAAAATATTAAAGAGAAGGGGAGCCAACACGGGTCTATAACTGACCTCCCTGTAGGAGCTGATCCAATTAGTCTGATTGATCCCTCAAAAACCCATGCTTGTGCTGTGCTATAATATTATTTTTATTAAGACAGTCCAGTATAGCATTCCTTAGAAAATCCTCAAATACTTTACCAACAATAGATGTCAGGCTTAAGGGCCTATTGTTTCTAGGATCACCTTTTGACCCCTTCTTAAATATGGGTCCAGTCTTTTGGAACAATCCCTGTGATTATAGACTATATTAGGAATAAGGGTCTGTACTTAATTCCTGCAAAACTCTGGAATGGATGCCATCTGGGTCCAGTGATTTGTGGATTTTAATATTTTTAAGGCGGAGCTTTACACTTTTTCATTGGTTAGGCAGGTGAGATTTATTGGAAGATTTACATTATCCCTAGTCATGTCATCTGTCATAGAGTCTTCCCATGTAAGTACAATAGAGAAGCAGGTATTTAGTAGATTGGCCTTTTCCGTATCCACCCCACCATTACACCTTTGTGTGGCTGATCATAAGTACAGGATCTAGGGTCCAAATGGAAATCTTGCTGTGTACAGGAGTTTGCATAACTTAGAGACACACTTCTGTTTGGTGACTGGTTGTCACACTTGTCCATAAACCTCACCTTATCAATCATCTTCATCCATTTTGGTAAATCATCAAAAGTCTCTTTCTTGGTGATATCATACACTAATATGATACCCTTGGCACTTCTGTAATAGGCTGAAGTGATACTGTTGAAGCGCTCCTGGCCAGCTGTGTCCCTACAAAAAGCAAGAAGAGGACGTTAAAAAATAGAAAGATACGCAGGACAAATCCCACACAAAGAGCATCAATTAGCATTCAGCTTCACACCTACTCACACTGTGCAAGACAAAGCCTGACTTGTGAGTGCGACAAAGGAGCTCAACCATGTTGGCACCGGCTTCACAAAATGCCTAATGACTGTGTAATGTCTCTTTATTAATATCAGAATTAGGGGCTGAGAGATCACCAGTGGAGGGCCGGCTGGTACTAGAAGTTACTAATGTCCCTTTAACAGATACAATTCAAAGACAATAGACACAGTATTACATTACTTTAGTGATAAACAGATTAATAGCACCAAAGGGAATGTTCACACAAGGTGGAATTTCTGCAAGGACAAACCATTGCACCCTTCAGTGGGTGCAATCCACAGTTATAGTAGTGTCCAAATCTGTGTGGATTATGCAATATGGTAAAGATTTTTGATACAGACGAAAGTGTGGATGCTGCAGATTTCTCTGTCCTATGTGAACATATCCTTGGAGTATTAGACAGCCAGAGCTGCATTGTAAACAGCTGCTGATCTCACTAATACAAGATGTGGACGACCAATAATCTGATCGCTGACCCTATTCCACAGGGCAAAATTGGGCCTATCGTGCCAATAATTATTGCCCTGTGCACTAAATCACTACAAAATGGAGTGCAAAACAGCTAGGGGGCATCTTGTATATCTTAGCACTGATATGTTATACCACTCTTTATTAAAGTGATCAAAAGGCTATAAGAAGTCACAGAACTATTACATGATGAAGTACAGTGGATTTGTATCCTCTTACCATGATTATGCCATCAGTATACATGCTGAGTAACTTTCTAAATACACTGTAGTGTTCTTTGTAAGAAGATCAGCCTATAGACTGCCAGTAAACCCAATAAGATATATACCCTATTCTAAATTATTATGAGAGCTTCCTCATCTCAGAAATGGAGCTGGCCTGTCCTGCAGGTCATAGATAGCTCAATGATGTAAATGGACACTGGGTAATGCACATTTCCCTGTGGTGGTGCTACAGATAAACTTTACACTTGAAAAAATCAGAAGAAAAATATTGCAATCTCTGAAGTATAGCCAAGTATAGTAGTTTATTCAAACCACCATGGAAAGGGGAAAGTGGAGCAGCAAGCGACAGTTTCTCGATTCAATGACTGTCAGGAGCTCCTTGCCGGACTGCTCCACCTTTCCCCTACGACGCTGTCTTCCACGGTGGTTTGAATAAACTGCACTAAGTATTTGGTTATACTTCAGTGAGTGCCGTACTTTTTTCATCTTCTTTTCAATTATTGGACTTGCATTCCCGACCATTCCTTGTCTCCATTGATGCCATTAGTAGTGCTGGTCCTCTGTATCTCATCCATTAATAAATTTTACACTTACTGGTAGGTTTCCCTACACACAAAGCAGCTGATCACTGGGGTCCCAGAAAAGGGGACACTGTGATCAGCTAAGGAATCCTGAAAGTAGAAACTACAAAGCACATACGCCCTCTAGTGGAGGATAGACATAGTTTCCCAGCACTGTACAGCTTTTTGCCAATATTTTAGCTATGCCATGTCCTTTTAGTGTAATTTTGCGCAAACAGGTGCAGAAAAAGCTATTTGACTGTATTGTTTGAACTCCCCAAAAGTTAGCACCTGGGTTAGGTAATATCATGCAGACTATCCAATTGTGTGCACAGACTCTTTTTTGCGGCCGCAATTCTGTGAATTGCGGCCCCACAAAATAGACTTGTCAGTTTTTTGTGCAGCTGCAGAGAAAAACAACCGAGTATATACAGTGTGGCTGGTGTAGCATAGAAACAAATGCAACTTCCCACTGTCAAACAACAGGCGTTGCTGCTATCTGCAACAACGGTCGTTGTTTTACATTGTTTGAACATGGCCCTAAGCTGTAAAATAAAGTGTGTTGTAAAAGCAGAATTAAGTTATCCCAATAACAGAAGCAATTCTCTAGCCATAGTAGAAAGTAGGTCAAATGTCCCCTGAGTGGGTGGAGCGGCAGCATGCATACATGGCCATAGCTCCATTGATTCTCAGGGGAGTTTCCAAACACTGCAGAGCTCAGTGCTCCATATGTATACACAGAGATGCTTAAAGAAGCGAGTCTAAAGATATACAGCTTTCTTGTAAAGGACATATACAGGTCCGGTGCTACCTGAGCCCTTTAAGGGAAACTGACAGCACTGATACGCACATATCTATGTTGCCAGTTTTCATTTATCTATTAAGGGACTATCCTCTTAAGTATACTGGCACGGAAATCCTGCGTCTTTGGGAAAAAAACTGGATGACACGGTCTGCACCCCCCTGCTCTCCGGCCACTGCTGTGTCTCCAGGCCGCCTCCACCTTCTTCAGAGTGATTGTAAGCCAGCCGTAGTGACAGAGCCATGGTCCAAGGGCCAGCCAGATGCAAACAGTGTCACAGAACCCCCTCTAAATAGAAAGATAATTTGTTCCAAGGACGCAGGATCACAGCTAAAGGTACCTACAGGATGCTTGTTTAGTAGGTAACTGTCAGCATGGATACATGCATATCCGTGCTGTCAGTTCCCCTTTAAATACAAACCTGCAGACATAAGCTATTTTCTATTTAATGAACATTAAAGAAATAAAAGAAAAAGTTATTTCAAAGATATGAGATGACTAAAGCACTTGTAAGATGTGAGAGAAAAGGCAGTAAAAAGTAATGTGTTACCTTGTGATGAGCCCACGGACCTCCTCTCTAACAAGTGCTGCATAACCAGCCATGTGGCAACAGCAATCCAGACAGGAACACACAGATGAACCACAGATGACATGATGGCACATACACATTCAAGCATTAGTGCACTGGTGTAGTCAGTAGAAAGCAAAATAAGTAAATTATGATATTAATGAAATGGTGAACAGATAGGGGAGACAAAAAGTTAGAAAATATGAAGCACATACATAGACAATATTAACAAGGTGAATCATTTAGTCACATGCCTACACTGAACAGATGTATGGAGAAGAGACATGTCGGGTGAAAATCATACAAACTGGAGTTTAATGGCTGAATTCAAGCAGAAACAAGCATAAGCACACAAAAGAGCAAAACCTTGAAGATTGTGGTAGAGAATGGGTTAAAAGCAGTTTCTAATATTACTAAAATACATCAATGTGTCCCCAAAGGTAAGAGCCATAAAATGTTTCACAGATGTGTCACCCAATGTAACAGGGACATCAAAGGTCCTATGCCAGCACTGGACTGTGTGTATGTGTATCAATGTATGTATGTATGTATGTATATGCATACTGTGCATATATCAGTGTGTATGTAACAGTGCTAAACTTACACGTATGGAAGCCAAATACATTTCCTAGTTATGATGAATCTTAGGCTGTATTCACACATTTCAACTTCCGCACGGAATACGGACATAGGATGTCTGTAACAGAGTCCTCCTCCCGCCCGGCAGCATCTGTGATAACATGCTGGGAGCAGGGGAACTGTATGCATATGCGCCACACTGTAATGACAGTGACACATATTCATACAGTTCCCCCCGCTCCCAGCAGCTTATCACAGATGCTGTCCGGGCGGGGGGAGGAATCCGTTACAGACATTCCTTCTCCGTGTTCCGTATGGAACATGTGAATGCAGCCTTAGGCTGGGTTCACACTACGTATATTTCAGTCAGTATTGTGGTCCTCATATTGCAACCAAAACCAGGAGTGGATTGAAAACACAGAAAGGCTCTGTTCACACAATGTTGAAATTGAGTGGATGGCCGCCATTTAATGGCAAATATTTGCTGTTATTTTAAAACAACGGCTGTTATATTGAAATAATGGCAGTTATTTACTGTTATATGGCGGCCATCCACTCAATTTCACCATTGTGTGGACAGAGCCTTTCTGTGTTTTCAATCCACTCCTGGTTTTGGTTGCAATATGAGGACCACAATACTGACTGAAATATACGTAGTGTGAACCCAGCCTTAGGGTACAAACACACGCACCGTATATGCAGCAAATACGCAAATCTGCAGCAGATTTGATGCTGTGTTCAGTTATTTAGATCTAATCTGCTGCGTATTTGCTGCGAATCGCAGCAGTAAATACGCTGCGCATACGGTGTGTGTGTTTGTACCCTTACAATGTATGTTTAGGATGCATTTACATATAGTGTGAGCTGTCTACACGGAGCATTAGGGTATGTTCACACTTAGCAAATATGGCAGAATTCCGCTGTGCTTAGTGTCCCCCTGTCAGTGAATGAGAGGTAAATGCTCCTCCGCTGCTACCACTCTCCACTCAAAGAAGTGACATGTCACTTCTTTGAGCAGAGAGCGTCGTCTGTGGAGGAGCGCACGCTATCCCATTGAGATATGACACAATGAGGCAGGCGTAATTCCACAGCTGAGAGTTCCGCTGCGGAATTACACCCATTTTACTCAGTGTGAACATACCCTTACACGTCATCTATGTAAATGGAGTCATAGTTAAAGATAGCTCCATGCATAGTTTTAGTTCATGCGGGTAACACAGCACCATACTGATCATCATCCCACTTTTATAGATGGAGGAGCGGGCACATAATGTACTTACCATATCTGTAACCTAATTTTCTTTCCTCTTAATTCTACAGTTTTGATTTTGAAGTCGACACCTGTAAATGAAAAAGAAAAGTATTGAGCATCTCTGTAATAAATGTCAGCCATGATAGTTGGCCTGTCTGCAGACTGCTATATAACTGTAGGTAAATCTGCTATTCAGAATAACTCATGATTTAGGTGTAACAACGGCCACACGTCACCCACCTCTGTCACTGAGACTGCTGGATCCCTGTGATCTCCTGAATCCTGACTCCTTTGACTTCTATGGAAGTGTGTGTCGGCAGGTGCACAGGCAATCCATTCACTGTCTATGGAACTGGCATAGGTAGCCCAGTACAATGCTCAGCTACCTTCAGCAACTTACATAGAGAATGATAGAGCAGGTGTGTGTGCCGACCCATCGCTCCACTGAAATCAAAGGAGTCAAGAATCCATTTGGGAAGGGGAGGGGGCATATTCAGGTACAAGCGACGTTTCCACCACAATCTGGTCTTTTCCAAGCTCACATTTAGTATACGGCAAAGCCTTGTACATACGTTATACAAGAAACATCGCTCCGATCACCATAAAGATGTTGTACAGACATGTCAAAAGGATTGCTGAGGGTCTGGGGGTTTACACCATCACCATTGCTGGAATGAGGAGGAAGCATGAGATCCAGCACCCTGCTCTGTGTGCACCACACACTTCTCCCAGCAGCCTCAGCGTTTAGGGCCCTATAACACACACAGATTATCAGACAGATTTGTGCAGCCAAAGCCAGGAATGGATTTGAAAAGAGGAGAAATCTCAGTCTTTCCTTTATGACCTGCTTTCTGTTAATAGTCTGTTCCTGGCTTTGGCTCCAAAAAACTGTCGGATAATCTGTGTGTGTAATAGGGCCCTTACACTCCAAGTGATGAAAGTTTTTGAATGTGACACTTTTAGGGTTCTATCTTCTATAGCCTGTACGTTATCATGCCAGGGGGGGCAGAGCCAAGCCCTTATGTACATTCGGATTCCTCATGCTGCCAGACACAATATTATTATGGAACGTGTAGTGTCCCGTGGCCATGAAGCTTCCACACAGTAACGTTCTGTTCACAATATGAGCAGTGAAATGTAGTTTTCGGCCCCCTCCCCCCAGTCACAAGGCAGTGAACAGGTGCCGGCAGCAGAAAACAGCCTGGCGAGGAACGTCAAGTCAGTGACACTGGTAAACACATTAGGGATAGTGCGGAGATCTGCTGGAGTCTATTCTCTCCACCTTATCTGTTCTGTCACAAAGACAGGATGGGCCTGGTCTGCAGCCGACATTCCCAACAACTGCTCCCAGGACGCCATAACATACAGAGGGACTGCGGCCATATATATGTAGGTGTCTGTAAATAACATGGACGCTTGTAGTCACATATGGTGGACACACTGTGCGTTTCCTATAGCAGATTTATGAGACAACCCTCGGCATTTCTAGTAGTTAAGAACTGATCCACACACTAGAAGTTCTCCTGCTGCACGGATCTGAAGCCGACAGCATGACGACATGGCGGAAACACTGCGGCCTTATTGGATAACCTGTCTATTAGACACAGCCCTCAGATTGTGCCCCCCACCGTACATACTCTTATTCCCCCTAGCCCTGCTACCAGTGTGGAGGGGCAGAACCATGATAGTCCCATATACTACATCTGCCCATCCCAATTCCAGACGATTTCCTCTATAAGACTCAGAGGAAAACTTACACACAATCTATTATCACATGCCTCTCTGGTAATCCACCCACCAGGTTATCACACTATATGGAGAAAGTGATGCACATCCTCAGCCGCCATCACGACCTGTGAATCGCACCTGCTATCCGCACAGTCACAGCTGCCTACGTACCCTATTACGCAGGAGTGCAGGGAAGATCTGTATTATTCAGGTTACTTATCATGCATTTCTGTGGAGTCTCTAAATCCTGTCTCTCAGAGTGTGAGGAGTCTATTGCCCATGTTACTGACCGTGGGAGAGGAGTAGTGTGCCAGCTGACTGCCATGAACACCCTTTTTGTGTGGGCATTAATAGAGGGCTCAGCTTATTGTACTGCTCCCCTGGTGCTCAGCAGCAATGTACTCACACATAGCATTACAATGGTCTTCACACCAGGCACATACGCTGCACTAGGAAAGAGGAAATCTGCAGATACCCAATACATGTGAATATACCCTAAAAGCCTCGTATAGCCAAACCGCTGTTCTATTCATAGTCTATGGAGTGGTCACTGATAGCCGAGTACAACACCTGACTACCTTCAGCAGCCTACACAGAGTGTCGCTGGAGCAGTGGGGTGCAATGGCGGCTCAGCGCTTGGGCCATGTTCACATCAGTTGTGAAGCCCCCATCATGAATTGAGGCATCGACTCTGTATGCAGCATTACTTTTCCTATCATGGCAGTCAATGGTTTCCATGAACAGGACCGGACATAGGTGGATGTGAGCGGAGCTTAATGTGTCATTAACACAACATAAGCCAAGTGAGACTCCATTACTAGCCCTGGCTGTCAGTCATGGTGTAAGTGATCCGTGTGGGGAAATACATGGCAGTCAATAGACGTGTCAGTCACAGAGCTGATACCGGACACTCAGGCATTGCGTTACTTCACGGGACACAGTGTGTGGTGTGCGGGGGCAGGCATGACATTACAGGGCGCCCTGCCCCCCATCATCTATCTATAGATCACCTGCACATATATACTTGTATATACTCGTACTGACACACAATGAAAAGTGGTGAAAAAAGATGTGACGCGGCTGCTCATAGTCACCCATGGGGCCGCAGAGGAACGAGGGGCAGAACCTGACCGCTCACTAGTGCCTCACTCGCCTTCGCTTTTGTTTTGGTAAGTCTGAGTAATGTGCCGTCCAAGGATATACTGACACTTAGTATGAGGGTCCCATACAGGCTGTCACCGGCGAGGTCAGGACACCGGGGGTGGGGTAGGGGGAAGCATAATGTGACACACAGCGTACATGTATACAGTCTTATGTGACGCACAGCGTATACAGTCTTGTGTGACGCACAGCGTATACAGTCTTGTGTGACGCACAGCGTATACAGTCTTGTGTGACGCACAGCGTATACAGTCTTGTGTGACGCACAGCGTATACAGTCTTGTGTGACGCACAGCGTATACAGTCTTGTGTGACGCACAGCGTATACAGTCTTGTGTGACGCACAGCGTATACAGTCTTGTGTGACGCACAGCGTATACAGTCTTGTGTGACGCACAGCGTATACAGTCTTGTGTGACGCACAGCGTATACAGTCTTGTGTGACGCACAGCGTATACAGTCTTGTGTGACGCACAGCGTATACAGTCTTGTGTGACGCACAGCGTATACAGTCTTGTGTGACGCACAGCGTATACAGTCTTGTGTGACGCACAGCGTATACAGTCTTGTGTGACGCACAGCGTATACAGTCTTGTGTGACGCACAGCGTATACAGTCTTGTGTGACGCACAGCGTATACAGTCTTGTGTGACGCACAGCGTATACAGTCTTGTGTGACGCACAGCGTATACAGTCTTGTGTGACGCACAGCGTATACAGTCTTGTGTGACGCACAGCGTATACAGTCTTGTGTGACGCACAGCGTATACAGTCTTGTGTGACGCACAGCGTATACAGTCTTGTGTGACGCACAGCGTATACAGTCTTGTGTGACGCACAGCGTATACAGTCTTGTGTGACGCACAGCGTATACAGTCTTGTGTGACGCACAGCGTATACAGTCTTGTGTGACGCACAGCGTATACAGTCTTGTGTGACGCACAGCGTATACAGTCTTGTGTGACGCACAGCGTATACAGTCTTGTGTGACGCACAGCGTATACAGTCTTGTGTGACGCACAGCGTATACAGTCTTGTGTGACGCACAGCGTATACAGTCTTGTGTGACGCACAGCGTATACAGTCTTGTGTGACGCACAGCGTATACAGTCTTGTGTGACGCACAGCGTATACAGTCTTGTGTGACGCACAGCGTATACAGTCTTGTGTGACGCACAGCGTATACAGTCTTGTGTGACGCACAGCGTATACAGTCTTGTGTGACGCACAGCGTATACAGTCTTGTGTGACGCACAGCGTATACAGTCTTGTGTGACGCACAGCGTATACAGTCTTGTGTGACGCACAGCGTATACAGTCTTGTGTGACGCACAGCGTATACAGTCTTGTGTGACGCACAGCGTATACAGTCTTGTGTGACGCACAGCGTATACAGTCTTGTGTGACGCACAGCGTATACAGTCTTGTGTGACGCACAGCGTATACAGTCTTGTGTGACGCACAGCGTATACAGTCTTGTGTGACGCACAGCGTATACAGTCTTGTGTGACGCACAGCGTATACAGTCTTGTGTGACGCACAGCGTATACAGTCTTGTGTGACGCACAGCGTATACAGTCTTGTGTGACGCACAGCGTATACAGTCTTGTGTGACGCACAGCGTATACAGTCTTGTGTGACGCACAGCGTATACAGTCTTGTGTGACGCACAGCGTATACAGTCTTGTGTGACGCACAGCGTATACAGTCTTGTGTGACGCACAGCGTATACAGTCTTGTGTGACGCACAGCGTATACAGTCTTGTGTGACGCACAGCGTATACAGTCTTGTGTGACGCACAGCGTATACAGTCTTGTGTGACGCACAGCGTATACAGTCTTGTGTGACGCACAGCGTATACAGTCTTGTGTGACGCACAGCGTATACAGTCTTGTGTGACGCACAGCGTATACAGTCTTGTGTGACGCACAGCGTATACAGTCTTGTGTGACGCACAGCGTATACAGTCTTGTGTGACGCACAGCGTATACAGTCTTGTGTGACGCACAGCGTATACAGTCTTGTGTGACGCACAGCGTATACAGTCTTGTGTGACGCACAGCGTATACAGTCTTGTGTGACGCACAGCGTATACAGTCTTGTGTGACGCACAGCGTATACAGTCTTGTGTGACGCACAGCGTATACAGTCTTGTGTGACGCACAGCGTATACAGTCTTGTGTGACGCACAGCGTATACAGTCTTGTGTGACGCACAGCGTATACAGTCTTGTGTGACGCACAGCGTATACAGTCTTGTGTGACGCACAGCGTATACAGTCTTGTGTGACGCACAGCGTATACAGTCTTATGTGACGCACAGCGTATACAGTCTTATGTGACGCACAGCGTATACAGTCTTATGTGACGCACAGCGTATACAGTCTTATGTGACGCACAGCGTACAGTCTTATGTGACACACAGCGTACACGGTCTTATGTGACGCACAGCGTAAATGTATACAGTCTGATGTGACACACAGTATATACAGCTTTATACGGCTCTCCAGCCACATCAAAGCATTTGGATATTGGTGCTACACTACCCTGAGCTGACAGATGGGGGCGACACCTCTGTGGCCCCGGCCTGTCTGTGTTTTGCCCTCTCCTGTGATGATGTGAGGACTGAGGGGTCCCCTGGAGAGGGGTGACATCATGGAGCCTACAGACGGGCGCAGGAAAGTGTGGCCATGGGATCAGTTGGACATTTTCCTTAATTTTTGGGCAGCGGTACAAGGAGCTGTCCCCATCTGCACTGTGTTATCAGTGTATAGTACTGCATGGCGGAGGGTCCTCACACCCCACCCAGGTGCAGCCATCCTGCCATAAGGTAATGCCAGGGTCTCTGTCACAGATGGATAGCTGAGCCCTGAGCTGCACTACCTTCCCTCACCTATGGGCAGGTGTGGCGCTGTTTGGCAGACACATGAGGCACAGACACACTGCAGCCGGGTAGTACCACAACTCCCAGCATGCCAGGACTCTCACCCACGGTGGACTTGCACGCCTCGCAGAAGGTGTCGTCCGTGAACCTCTCCATCAGGCTGGTCTTCCCCACTCCCCGGGAGCCGATGATGATCACCTGCAGCTTGAAGTCCGCCGGCCGGGGCGGCTGCTTCCTCCTGCGGCCCTGAGCGCCTGTCAGCGCCGGGGAACCGGAGGCCGAGGAGCCGCCGCCGTACGAGATGTGATTGCTGCTCCCGCCGCCCCCGAGCCCCCTGTGGTATCCCGGCCTGGGATCCATCAGCACATCCGAACCGTATCGTCCGCTAGAGTCCAGCCCGGGTGCAGGCTGGCGGGCCGGGGCGTCCTGGCGGCGGTCACTGGGGGGAGATCCTGCGCTCCACACGGAAACGTCTGGGAGGAAACGGGCTGGGAATGTGCACGGAGCGCCCTCTATGGGTGTGGAAGACCCCGGGCACAGCTAGTGCGGCCGGCGGCCAATCATCATCACTATTACCACACACAGCATAGAGGGGGCCAGACAGCCGCATGTAGCAGTGCAGTGTGTGAATGAGCTCTCAGCAGACATCACAGAGCACGTTACATAGGACTGCAGCCCGGACTGGGCATACAATTCAGCCCTGGCATTGGAGGGCACAGAGGCCCACTTGCTGTCTCCTTTATGTTAAACATGTTTAATGTTTTTGTTTACATTTTTTTGTTTGTTTTTACACAGTTTTTATGTAAAAATAGACTGATTAGCAGAGTTGGCTTTAGGGTGGGCTCACACGTAGAAACCCGCTACAATTCCTGGCTCTGTCTATATGGGTTTCATTCTGTTCCACGTATGTAAATCGCCACTCCCTTAACCCACTGCAGAGGGAGAATACTATACCTTCAGCCTGCTTCTGTGGCTCCCAGCTCCCTGAGTGGGACGTCTGGATGCTGAGAGCCAGGCCGGAGGACAGACAGGTTAGGAATTCACCGTCCGCAGTAGGTTATTGGGGTGGCGCTTTACATACTACTGACTTAAAAAACTGGACTGGGAAGGGCAACGGAAGGGTCAACGTTAGGGGGCTGGGACGGGCCTGGGCTGGGAAGGACCCTAGGAGGATCCGGGTTAGGGAACTGGGGCTGGTAAGGGCGCCAGGAGGGTCCAAGATAGGGGGGTGGGCAGGGAAGGGCGCCAGGAAGGGCTCGTGCTCACAGTTTTAAGGAGTTCTAGGTAGGTTTTAACAAAGGAAAGGTAAATTAAGGGTTGGGATGGCTAATTGGCTTAGGGTGGAGGAGCTCCCTCATGGTTCTTTCACCTTGACGTGGTCAGGGACCTTGCATGCCTTGGTGATCCAATGAGCTAAGCTGATAGGAGTGGTACTCCTGGCGGGGTCTCCTGTGCCAGACAGGTCAATCGGGAGAGGCCTGACTAAGCAAGGCACCCAAAAGAAAGGGCTGGTATTCTAGAAATACATCTATCACTTTCGCTACATAGATCAGTCAGCAGGACACACCACACACATTGCTATTCTAACCTGCTTTTGTTGTTAGCTGATAAACCTTTTAACCAATTCAGCACCGGACAAATTTTTTTTTAGTTATTTCCTCCTCGTGTTTAAAAGGCCATAGCACTTACACTTTTTCACCTACAGACCCACATGAACACTTAATTTTTGCGCCACTAATTGTACTTTGCAATGTCAGGCTTGATTTTTGCATAAAGTACACTGCAAAACCAGAAAAAAATGTGTGATGAAATTGAAAAAAAACAAACACATTTTTTTAAATTTGGGGAGTATTTTTATTTATGCCGTTTGCCCTAGGGTAAAACTGACTTGTTATGCATGTTCCTCAAGTTGTTACGATTACAACGATATATAACATGTATAACTTTTATTTTATTTGATGGCTTTTAAAAAATTAAAACTTTTTTTTAAATTAATGTTCCTTTAAAATTGCTCTATTACCATGCTTATAATGCTTTTATCCTTTGGTCTATGGGTCTTTTTGAGGTGTCATTTTTTTGCGCCATAATCTGTACTTTCTATCGATACTTTGATTGCACGTATGCGAGTTTTTGATCGCTTTTTATTACAATTTTTCTGGATTTGATGCAACCAAAAATGCACAATTTTGCACTTTGGAAATTTTCTACGCTTACGCCATTTACCGTGCAAGATTGGGAATGTGATTCAGGAGATTACGTGTGAGTCGATACCAAATATGTTTGTTTATTTATTTATTTTTATTTATAAAATGGGGAGAGGGGGGTGATTCAAACTTTTATTATGGGAGGGGATTATTTATCATTAAAAAAACATTTGTTTACTTTTTACATACATACTAGACGCCCGCCTGGGGGACTTCTAGTACGACTGCTCTGATCTCTCATAGAGATCTATTCAGTATAGATATACTGCATAGATCAATGAGATAGGAATTCTATTGCTTTTGGCTTCTGCAGACGAAAACAATAGAGTGCCGAGTCGGGATCAGCGCCATTATGGCGCAGACCCCTGCCGGTGACAGATGTGGGGATCGCTCCTCCGCGACCCCACTAGACACCAGGTAAGTGGCAAAGGAGCATTTTAAATGCAGCTGTCAGCTTTGTCAGCTGCATTTAAAAGGCTAATTAGCGGGCACGGCAATCGAAAAAAGACAAAACACAGGAAGCAGCCATTTGATTGGCGGATGCATTAAACCTGACACTCTGCCCTCAGGACATTGGACCTGGAATCAAGTAAGTATAGTTTCTTTTTAAAGTTTGATAACTAAAATAAAAATGCTTGATTTCACATTCTCTGTTATAACAACAGTGACACTTTAAAGTCTCATGAAACTATAAAATCTGATGCAGGGGGGGGGCGGGAACATAATAAATAAAGTATATTTACCAGTCCACGTGTCCCTGTATGGCTGCTCTCACTTTTCTCTGACAAGTGAGTAATTGCAAGTGCAAGAAGTAATTTTCATCCAGCTTCTGTATACATCATAGCCCCAACTCCTTTTTTTGCAACATCAATTACTCGGCTGATAGATTGCCTGCTCAGCCAGTAAGTGACTAAAGCTGTGTCCTGCCTCAGTCACTGATTGGCTGAGCGGTCATCCATCAGCCGAGCAATTGATGTTGCTGGAGGGCGGAGGCTAGTATATATCAGGAATTCATCGCTGCAAAGGCATGGGGATGGGTAAGTATACTTTCATTATTATG
Source organism: Dendropsophus ebraccatus (assembly GCF_027789765.1). NCBI lineage: Eukaryota > Metazoa > Chordata > Amphibia > Anura > Hylidae > Dendropsophus > Dendropsophus ebraccatus. Next base: position 72,823,878 of record NC_091455.1, on the reverse strand, counting down.
AGTCATGAAACCATTGGACTGCCACTAGCGATGGTAACACCAGGTAGAAAACTCTAAGGGGTTGCTGGTCTACACCAGTGCCCATCAGCGGGACAGACTCGCTGCAGCAGGCGACCGCAGGTTGCTACCCGTAGCTTGGCTTGCTCGCAGTGGCAGGCAAGGTGCAGCTGGAGATACGTAAGCCCCACAGCAGACAGGAATACAGCAGGGATCTCAGGCAGGGCTCACACACAGAAATCATGAGCATGAATCAAGCAGGAGATCTGGGACCGCAATACTAACGGTTAGCATGGAAAGGCTCCAACAAGGGAAGTCAGGGCAGGTGCACATATTTATAGTGAAGTGTAGGTGATTAACCAATTAAAGGCGCACTGGCCCTTTAAACCCGCAAGAGCCGCGCAGTAGCCTGGGCATGACAGAGCAGGAGCGCAGACAGGTGAGGCCCCTGGAGGCCAAAGTAAGGGTGGCGCCGAGCCCCTGTATGTTGTAGTAGAACTTTGGACATGGTAGTATGTTGTATGAATATGTCCTATGTCAGTAAAAATTTAATGCAAACAGTAAGTCATCCTCCGCATGCTTCAAATCTGCAGGGAATTTATTTTTATTTTAATTGTGTGAATGTGTCGCAATAGTTTGTGGTCTTAAACTGACATCCACTTTAATCTGAACATACAGCATATACAGAGAAAGGACAAAGAGAACCATGCAGACAATGATTATGGCAGAAAATAATTTATTTTGTGTATTCTATATAATTATTTAAGAGAAAACTTCATTATAAGCCTGTAATAGAAATGGAAAGCATGCGGCCGACCGTGGAAGTAAGCTGAAATATACAATCAGCACTTCGGGGTCATAAGCCTTAAAAATATAATGCAATGCTGGAAGAACCCATCAGTACAACTACTTTATATGTATACAGTGCTAAGTGCAAGTTCTCTGAGCATGAAAAGGTAAAATGTTTCTTATCGTGAACAAATTGAAGCATTTAAAAGAAACTCAGCCGGGTGGAAAAGGAATTTTCTTATATTCAAACCATAAATCTATCTACAGGAAAATTAAAATGTCATATTCTACATTGTGTTATAATCCACAATACAGAAATACCTATTGTTAGTATTTGATCAGGCACACCTAGCCAGTTGTGTGCCAGATCTCCTTGTGTTTTTGGAGATTCTACCAGATGCCGGAAATATTTTACTTTCAAGTCAAGTCTCTTTGCTCTTGAAACTATTGTACATTGGAATGTTTTAGTTGGCTAGCAGATTATAGGAGAGATGCAGATGCAGATATTCACAACAGGTAGCTTGAACGGATGTACAGTGGTACCTTGGTTTATGAGTAACTTGAACTGAGAGCGCTTTGCAAGAAAAGCTCACAGTTTTTCAAAATTGTAACTTGGTTTAAGAGCTTTGCTCTGGTTTAAGAACTCCCCGTACTGGGAACAAGGGGGAGTTGGAGAGAGGCATGGTCTGCACTCTGTATAGGGTGGTCTAAAGCACTGTACTCTGACCCAGGAAGTATCCCTCACCTTCCAAACCACATCAGATCCACTTCAGGCTGGGGCTTGCATCAGGAGACAGGACTGTGGAGGTAATCTCTGGTCAGAGAGTGCTGCTATACTGTGCCCAAATCTGCCCTGCTCATTCCTTTGTGCTCCCTGCAGTCTCTGTCGGCCCTTGCATTTCCCATCCTCTCCATTCCTGCTATAATGTGCTTGCACTTACACCTAGCTATATACATTGCTGCTATAATGTGCCTGCACTCACACTCAGCTATATACACTGCTGCTATAATGTGCCTGCACTCATACTCAGCTATACATGCTGCTGCTATAATGTCCCTGCACTCACACTCAGCTATACACACTGCTGCTATAATGTGCCTGCACTTACATTCAGCCATTCATACTGCTGTATAGAAAAGTTTCTGTCGATGTCCTCCTGTACAGCTCTGTGATTCTCACTTTCTGATTGGTCAATGCTGAACACACCTCCTTCCCCATTGCAGTCATGTGACTTCACAGACCTCTGACAGCAGCCCTGCTTCTCTATCCTAGCCTCTTGTACTACGCTACTGCATTATTGGGATCTGCAGTTTCATCCTGTATCTGCCTTTGTTTTCCAGGTTTATGCACTTACTGTACATTATACACCACATGCTGATTGCTATACTGTACAGTAGTTTATAATGTGACTTATTCATCTGTTTCTAAATGTTTGTTTAATTTTATTTTACATGTTATTCAGAATAATAAATCATTATTTTTGGGGTGTGGAACCAATTGTCTGCATTTCAATGATTTCTTATGGGAAAATTTGCTTTGGTTTAAGAGTGATTTGGATTACAAGCACGGCCCTGGAACGCATTATGCTCGTAATCCAAGGCACCACTGTATATCTATCTATCTACAAAATCGATACGACTGCAGCACTCTCAAATAGTGAAAATTTCACTATTTGAGAGTGCTGCAGTCGTATCGATTTTGTGGACTATCTACATACATCGGTGGACCCAGGTGTGACAACTGGCACCCACCTTCATTTACTTTCACCGAGTGCTGCAGTCCTATTTTTGATTATCTATCTATCTATTTATCTAGGTTCTGTAGTTTAAGACATCTGGAAGAGATCATAGTCCGGTTCAGTGGAAGTAGTTTCATCAATAATAGAAAAAGTGAGAGAGACTGTGTGAATGGAGCAGCAGTGTATGATATTGTAAAGGCTACCTGTTACCTGAAAAACACAGCGTGAAGAAGTTATATATACCATAGGAAGTCTTTGTACCACAGAGACTGATCTATGCTATTAGCCATTTTATTCTAGTAGTTGATTGGGAGTGTGATCCCTTCCCGGGATCCAGGAGAGTCCCACTGCCTATTTATAGACTTTGATACTGTAGTTTGGCATCCTGCTATCACATTCTGTTCTATCCCACTATGGGATGTTGTGCTAGGAGTACATGCCTTGATGTTTATCCCTCACTCATAGATGTATGTGAATAAACTGATCTGAAGGCACTAAATATTGAAGAAAACAGCTGTGGAGTCATCTCTCCATGCTACACAGTGATGCAGTCTCGGACTGGTGCACAGGGGAACAGGGGGATCCCCCGGTGGGCCCTACCCTTTGATGGGCCCCCAAACAGGAGTTGGGCCTCTCTGTCTAGCAGCTGCAGGATGACATATAATCATCCAACACTGCTGCACATGCCTTTCACCTGGTCACTTACTGCCTCTATCTAGTAACCCTGGGTTTCATCATATTATATAGAGGAAGGGAGTGACTGGGGTGACAGGCAGCAGCATGTAGTGTGCAGATTTAGTGCAGTCCCTCTCCTCTCCCCTGGGACCCTCTGCCACCTCCTCTTCTCAGGCTGCCTCTATCTGCTCTATGTGCTGCTGCTGGCAGTCAGGACACAGGAGGAGAGGAGGGAGAGGGGCCGCAGCCTGCACAGTGTGGCCCTGAAGCTGAAAACTTCACAGCATGTGAGCTGTATCTGGTACTTTCCTGTACCAGAGGTAAGTACGTGTTGGGAGGTATGGAGGAAGGGATGTCATGTCATGTCATGTGTTTTCAGTCATCATCATCATCATCATAAACTTTACAGCAATGGAGCAGCTTTATCAATCTGCCAGAGACAAAACACAGTCTAATTTGCATATTGCAACCAATCACAGCTCACCTTTCATATGTTAACAAGCTCTTATAAAAGTAAAGCTGAGCTTTGATTGGTTGCTATGGGCAGGTTAGACTGTCTAAGTTGCGCATGGCAACCAATCACAGTTCAGCTTTTATTTTACCAGAGTAATTTGAGAAACAAAAGTTGATCTGTCATTGGTTGCTATGGGCAACATCAAACCATGTTCTTAGTGAGGCCTAAACATAAGCTGTTTGCTTGGTGACCTCTGCAGTAAAGCACATCACCAGTCATTCATGGGTTAATGCTTTAATGCTTCACATGTATTTGCCTGCAGTAACCATGGCAACCGTTCACTGTGATGACAAGTGCTTATGTCATACAGAAGGTTCCATAAAGCAATGCACCGCGCCCTGATCAGTGCCATCTTGGATGCGCCAGAGGACCTTGAGCTTTACTACTTTACTGCCCCCTACCCCTCAGAGGTTCTAGCAGGGGAAAAGGGGTGGTCTGCTTTAGACTACCCCTTCATCAAATCTCCATCTTCTTGAGAAGTGGACCTGGATCTGTGAGGGAGAAGAGCTACAGTCGCCTAGCCATGAATAAGGTGACAGATATGGCAGCCAGATTTCTCTCACATCCAGTTTATTATATTTATAGTATGGTATTACCCTCTAAGCCCAGGGGAGGGGCAACTCTCCAGCCATGGCTCCCTCGAGGTTTCCCTCGAGGGAGCCATGACATCTGATTACAATGTGTTGTGTCTTTATTTTGTGTTATATGGTGTAAGTTATTATGCTTAGGAAGTTGGGGATCAATCACATATAGCAGAGTCACAATGCACAATGAGCACAAGTAGGATGGAGCAGTGGACAGTAGAACTCCTGCATGTATGTGCATGTCCCTGGACTAAAGTGGCACTTAAATCTTAAAGAAAAAAATATGCATCGCAAGATTTATACCTACATCTGCAAGGTTTGTCAAAAGGTTTTTTCAAGTGACAGGGTCACACCAATTATAGTATCATAGCAACATGGACACCACCATAAATATACATCATATATATGTTGCAAGGAAATGATAAAATCAGGGACTTGATGTATGTATCGTGCAAGTGTGTGACTGTGTACTATGTATGCATATAGGTAATGTGCATTTCCTTATATCTGTGTATGATGTGTATATATTGTGCATATTTGTTTGTAATATGTCTGTACACAATGGGGGGGGGGGATCTACGAAGGGTACGCCACAGGCGTACACCAGGGAGAGGGCGCAGATTTGCCTCTTCTCCCTGGCGTACGCCTCCTGTACGCCCCGCTCGCCTGATGGGTGGGCTGGTGGAGCTCGCAGGGGCGTGATGAGACGGAGAGGAGGCGTGGCCTCCTCCTGCGCCTCATTTATCATGATTTACGCCTGCTCACAGGCGCAAATCATGAAGCAAATCTACACCTGCTGGAAACAGGTGTAGATTTGTTATGCCAGGCGCAGATTCGGGCGCCCGGCCGGCCGGATTCACTAAGAGGCAAGCCTCCTGTGACATCACGCCCTGCCCCCTGTCTGCATCATCAGCCAACACACACAATGTGAGACAACAGAGACATGGAATTTTTGTCTCCTAAGGTAGGAGAGCAGCAGGAGCAGGAGACAATGTGAACTGGCCATTTTTCTTCACTTCCTGGATTTCTATCAGCTACCAGTGTGGCAGAACCGTACAGATATGGTAATACATTGTATAGACACATCTATATAACTTTTAATGTACTTTTAACAGAAAACAAATTTTTCTTATATGGAGTTCCCCTTTAACATAGTGATAGATCTCCCAGTGTAGCCCAGTCCCAATGTAGCCAGGGCAACCGCAGGCCTCACTGAGGCGTCCTATGTCCTGGTTATGGAAGCTGATCAGTCATAATACACTGCACAAGAAATAAATGGAATAGCAGACCTGAATACTGAGAGAGGTGACACAATACACACAGTTTGCAGTGGACCATAGCTTTCCAGAACAGAACTGGCTACAACAAAGGTGCAGAGATAAAGTGACAAATAAATACTCTGTTCTGGGACACTGCAACCCAGTCTGGTCACTGGTGTAATCACGCACCGATCAAAGCATAGGAATGAGGAAACAAAACTTTTATCATATGTCATAAACACTATTCTGTTTTAATACTGATAATTGTGATTATTGGGGATAATGAAGATTTAGTCCACTTCCTTCTGACGCGTTCTTTTCATACTGTATTCTTATGGGTTCATCAAGGAATAATTTGGAGTAGCGGTACAAACTATCTTCGTGTTATCGAACACGTAGTTATGTCTTCAGGTGGTTTACAGAGGACATTTATCTGTAGAGGCTGTGTTGGAAAACATCAATGGTAAGAACAGGTATGTATAATAGCTTTAGTTCAGATCAATGGTAGGCGTGAATTCATGTCATATGGGCCTTCAGTGATAAGTAGGATGTTAACCTAGATTAAGGGTTATTTTAAAAAATGCAATGTTAACACAGCCTTGGGGCCCTTGTAAACTAAGGAAGTTGAGTGGATAACTTGTTGCAGATTTCGTTGCTTTCCCCACCACGCTTCCGCTTGAAGTTCCGCCGGTCTCATAGACTCCATTCTATGGTCAGGCAGATTCTCTTGTCCGCCTAAAGAATTGACATTTCTTTGGCCGATGGCTGAATCTGCCTTTGGTATAAGATGGGGTCTGAACAGGATCACATCTGACTGCTACATGGTGATGTGATCCCTGTCTGTATGAGACCCCATAGGATTTTTTTCAATGGCCTTGTGTCTTGGGACAGGGACAGACTAGGGAGAGCCTGCCTGCATTAAGGGCCGACTAGGGCATTTTCCCAGCTATCAAGGTTCTTTTAATTTTTCAGGTACAGTAATCAATGTGACTCACTGTGGGATTTTTCTGTTTCCCAGACCATCACTGAGTTTGGGGTCGGCTGACCTTGAATACATCAGAACCGTAAGTGTTACTGTCTCTGTTCCCACTCTGCATTATCGATTAAGTGTGGCCATTGATTGAGATGTGGCAGAGTTTTCCAATTTATGTTTTGTTTGTAAGTCCGTATATTTTAAAAGTAGTATTAAACGTTATGTTTTAGATTGATACATACAACATATTTTTGTAGTTATTTTCTTCTGAATCTGCCTGAGCATAGAATGGAGTCTATGAGACGGGCAAAAAGTCAAGGGGGAGCGCGCACAGACTCTGCAGCAAGTTATCCGTGTGATTTCCTAAGTGTCCAAGAGCCCCTACTCAACTACATCCCCCCAAAAACTTACAAAATTCACCTAAGGGTGCGTTCACACGTACAGGATCTTCAGCAGATCTGCAGCAGATTTAATGGCGCAGATTTGAAGTCTCAGATTCAATGCAAAGTAACTCTGGGCCATCAAATCTGCTGCAGATCTGCAGCGGATCTGCTGCAGATTAAAATCTGCGCCATCAAATCTGCTGCAGATCCTGTACGTGTGAACAGGATGAAAAAAATGAAAAACGTGCCTTCGTAATAACACTACTGGCAGGCTTTTTAGGGTGGGCTTGAAATATAAGCCCTACTCCAGTGCCAGACTTGTTATGCTCTGCACCCATCTGCTCAGGTGGGTGCAGGAGAGGGGTGTTTACAGTGTAAGGACTACCTGCAGAGTGGGGAGGGAAGTATACAGAATGAAGGGTCTTACTGCAAAGGAGGGATATATACACTATAGGAGAACAACTGCAGAGGGGACAGGGAGGTATACAGTATTGGGGGGTCTTACTGCAGAGGAGGGATATTTACAGTATGGGTGAACAACTGCAGAGGGAGGTATACATTATGGAGGCCTAACTACAGCGGGACATACAGTATGGCGGCTAACTACTGTGTGGAGTGGGACTATAGTTTAGGGGCATATTCTGTGTTTTTTTCGAAATAAAAGACCTACTCCAAAAATAGGCCTTTTTTCAGAGAACACCCTGTATTATTTTCAGAGAAACACAGATAATAAAACCCATAGTAATTTTACTGCCATAACTGTCAGCTCTATTTTCAGTGAGTAGCTTCACTGGCCTAGAAAAACAAAGAGGAACTGCAGCTGCATCTCTCTTCTACCTTGTGTATTATTTACTATGTTACTATATTTTTTTATATATAGATTTAAAGCATATAGACTTTTTACTTTGATTTAGGCCATGTTTATACATGGCAAGACAGCGGTCGTGTCACAGAATAGCCGCTGTCTGAGATGTTCAACTTGGTCGGTGCTGCAGTACCAGCCTGGTTAACATGACTTCTTTTTAATTGGAATACGGGCACATTTGGGTGTGGCCTGCACTCCAATTAGCCATAGCAGACAATCCAGCCAGGATTCCATAGTAGTTAATTCGATTGGCCGCTATGATTAAACAACGGCTGTTGTTGCAGGCCTGAAACAACGGCCAGTGTTTAATCCAAAAATACAGTGTGTGAATGAGGACTTTGTTCACACAGCTTTTTTTCCTCTGTTTTTGAAAAGAAAAAATTATGTCCGTCATTTTGAGTTTAAAATGAAAATAATTGTGATGATCATTATTTTCATGTCTACGCAGACAACCTCATCATTTTATACACTGTGTGAATGCATTGCATTGAAGTCAGTTAAACTGCAGCAAAAACTGATGTCTATTTAAATTGAAAGAGCGGACACCTTTTCTGTTCCTTAAACCTAGTGTGAACATACAGTCATTTTTTTTTATACACAGTGTGAAGATAGCCTTAAAATATGCCTGCTGTTTCAGTCTATATTTCAGGATAAGCTGTCAAGCGTGTGTATACATGAGGAATTGCACTATTTTGGCCGTTACCGTATTTTCCAGTGTAATTTTTAACCCTGAAAAATCTTCTTAGAAGTCGGGGGTCGTCTTATGGTTGCCGGTTATGGTTGCCCCATACGGTGGGGGAGCTAAAAAATGGCCACATCCCCACTGTATGGGGCAACCACTATAAAAAACAAACAAACAGTTAACTCACCTGTGACCCATTCCTAGCAGAATGACAGAGGTGCTGGAAGTCCCCGAAGCCTCTGTCATTCTCCCGAAGCTCTCCCGGCGACCATCTCCAGCATCTTCATTGATGGGACGCTAGGCTGCCCTAGAGAGCTTCGGGGATTTCCAGTGCGGGCAGTGTACGTCACACTGCCTGCGCCGGGAAAGGGACAGGAGACACGCGGCTGCGGTCAGGCAGGGGTTAACATTTTCCAGCGTATAAGGCAAACCCCTGACAACCTTCTTAAAAGTTGGGGGTCGTCCTATATGCCCGAAATTACAGTCAAAAGTTAATATAATAAATTTGTGTACTTACTTTGCAATCTCTGTGTTTGTTTCTGTCTCTTTAAAATGAACCCCTTACGCCTCCCTCACCCTTTTTCTCTCCTCTCTGTAGACTTGTATGGGCATCATGTAACCTGATCCATCAGTGAGGCATTAGTCTGTCTTGTAAAAAGAAGATAAAATTGAAGGGGAAAAGCCCTGCAAAAATAAAAAATTACCATCAGATATACTTTACCCATTCTTGTTTCCCTGCAGTGCTGTCTTACCTATCTTTGACAGCCACCAGCCTCCTGCAGCTCCTGCTGCTGCAACATCCAGCTTATGGACTGCCCACTTAGCCAACCAGTAACAGGGGCAGGACACCGCTGCTATCACTGACTGGCTGAGCGGGCAATCCATCAGCAGGGCTGTGACGTTGCTGGAGCCCAGACTACAATGTACCAGGAACTTAAAAGGGAGGTGGCAGGAAAGGAAACTGAAATATAGTTTATGACATTCATTTCTATCCACAGGATAGGCAGTAAATTTGTGATAGATGCAGGCCTAGTCTCTGAGGAACCATGACCCTTCTGCTTGTGGTGGTCGAGAAGCTGAAACAGTCAGCTGAGTGGTTTTATGCACTTTATATAACTCATCCATGATAATGGGAGATGCATAAACAGCGTAACTCTGCAAAACTGTTTCTGTAATGCCTGTTAATCCTGAGTTATGGTAACAGAGTAACTGTTTACTCCTTTTTCACTTTCTGATCATCTCCAGCCACCCCAAGCAGAGCAGATAAGATCCACGTGTATGAGACATCAATGACATATCCTATTTGCTATGTATACTGTAAATGCCAGACTGACATATACAATATATGCCAACATAGACTGCATATAAGAAGTAGCAAACAGGCAGAATGAAGTAATCTGAAGAAACCTAAACAAAAGGGTAGAGATCCTTGTGTAAGGGCTTATTATCTAAGTGAAACGGAAATGAAATTTTTTAACAATTTTCCAAATTTCCCTCAGATTAGCTAACACTGTCAATTGAGGGCTAATTCTCATGCTCCGTAATCCATGGAGGTTAAGTAATTTGAAGCTGAGTAGTGAATTTGCAGCTTTCCCAGCATCCTGTGTCAGCATGATGCCGGGAAAGCTCTAGGGGGGAGAGTTATCAAACATTGTGTAAAGTAAAACTGGCTTAGTTGTCCCTAGCAACCAAATACATAGCTTTTTTAATTCCTGACAGACTCTTTGGAAAATGAAAGGTGGAATCTGATTGGTTGCTAGGGGCAACTGAGCCAGTTTCACTTTAAACCATGTTTGATAAATCTCCTCCTAGGTGTTTAAATCTTCGCAGGAATGTACTGTCCACCGTGCAGCTTCACACTCCATAACCTCTGTGGATTACAGAGTGTGGGAATAAGCCCTCAGACTAGACAGGCTAGCATAAATGCTGCAGTAAACTAGTGTCTTTTAACTGCACAATTATATATAGATACATTTTATACCAAATTAGCTTGTTAGATGCCCTAACTGCATGAACAGCACAGACAATAACAATGAAGATCCTCAGGTAAATACACACACATAAATGTGCAGCCAAAATCAGCAGCTTTAGTACTGAAACTTACCTTCAGTAAAATTCATAAAATTCCTTCATTACATACTATTAAAAAATGGACAAGATGCTGTCACAAACCACAGTGTGTGGCCTGACATTACACTGATCCTTAGTTGGCTTACTTTACATGCATCTACAGACTGTCTAGTTTAAGTTTTAAGTCTAGTTTAATTGCTGTGCCACAACTTTGATGTTTGGAGTTGCACACCAACCCTACCCCCTTTCTAGTAAACCTCAGCATTTCCAGCACTGAAACTAACATGTTGTGCAGCGACACGGGTGAGCCAGATATTATGTCGCTGGGCAAGTTGGTATGTACTGCTGGGGCACTTATCACAGTGGCCAGGAGTGGTAGTGCCCACCCCTGGATACACTTACACACTGCTTTTGTATGAGAACAGGTGTAGATAGTGCAGGTGTATTGCAAGTTGTTGTGCAACAGGAAATACTGAGTCCAATTAACTTGAAACAAGGTAAAGTCTTTGAAAATCTTTGTAGTGCAATGCATAGTAAACAGTCTTTCTCAATGCAATAGGCAGTTTGTTCACAGTTATAGTAATCTTGGAGGAACAATGAATACTTTTTCACTCTTAGAAATCACATCTGGGTTGCTGTTACACAAGGAAATATATTTTAAGTGAGCACAGCCTTGATGCTGGGAAGAATATAGATAAGCACTTGACACATTCTCTGAATACAATAGATACTTGAAATAGACTTGACTCTAGGGCAGCGTTGGTGACTTGGAGCTGCTGGTTACAGGTTGGGGCCCTATCAGCTGGGGGTCTGTGAGAAGAAAACAGTCCTATGTCAACAGGAAGGAACATCTGACTAAGCTATCTTGTGGGCACAGAGTGACACAGCATCAGGAACGCAAGCCCACCTAGTGGGAAAGCTAGGCGTTGGTGTGATACCTTAGGAACCTAGTACTTGCAGTAGAGTCTGCCAGCAATACTCTTCTTACTTAGCTACTGACTTCAGTCCTGGAGTGCTCTTCAGGAACTTTAAAGATGCCGCCCAGCGTGGATAAGACTAGTCCCACCTTTTCACTGCAGCCTCAACCAGAGGTGCTCTAGCCAGACATTACATGTAAAGTAAAGAATAGTCCCTCAGTCCAGGCCCTGGAAGAATCTCCTCAGTATGCACTCTGGATATACTCTTTCTTAGGGTGCCTTCACACGTACCGTATCGCTGCGAGTTTCTCACACATAAATCCACAGTGATACTGATTGCTATCAAGTCAATGTATGTGTATTACTACATGCGAGTTTGGTGCGATTTTTACATGCGAGTTTTGATTTGCACATCATTTTCACAGGCGAGTTTAACACCACAAAAAACGCAGCTACTTTAAAATGCGAGTTTTGTGCCATTAATACGCAGCAATATGGTACATGTGAAGGCACCCTTATACAATATTCTGGAAGTCTGCCCCAACTAGTCCCAACCCTATTATATATATGGTTCTTCAGGGGGGATCTAATTGGGCAAGGGAACCAAGATAACCCTCTGTGATAGGTTGGGGACCTCTGAGGTGATCAGTTAACCCTTAGTATTGTTATTCTTCAGCTGTGCAATATAAGGCGCAAGTCACAGTGATACCTAGTGGTGACAGCAGTATACTACAAACTTCAGTCTCAGAGCCTATAAAACCAAGTACCAACTTGTACATGCTTACTTAGAAGCAGTGGACACCCACTCTGGGATACCGTAGTTGTTTAACCCCTTAGCGACCCATGACGTACCTGGTACCCGCCGTGACCCCGCTCTGAACGGCATCGCTCTCGCCTGCAATCTGCAGCCGGGCAGTGCCTCTATTAGCCAGCGCGGGTCCTGTTGCCGCGCAGGTTTGACAGCTGCATTGAAGTGCTTTATGCACAACATCCCTGGTGTCTAGTGGGACGGATCTTCGGAGATCCGTTCTTCTGGCCGGCCCGGGCCTCAGCGTCGCAATGACGCTGATCCCGGCTCGGCAATAGATTGCTGTGATCTAATCGATCTTTGCCGTGTATATACAAGTCCCCCAGGGGGACTTCTAGTTTATGTAAAAAAGTGTTTTTATTAATAAAAATTCCCCTCCCCTAATAAAAGTCCAAATCACCCCCCTTTTCCCATTTTATAAATATAAATTAATAAATAAACATGTTTGGTATCGCCGCGCACGTAATCGCCCGAACTATTAATTAATCACATTCCTGATCTCGCACGGTAAAAGGCGTCAGCGCTAAAAAATTCCAAAGTGCAAAATTGCGCATTTTTGGTCACATCAAATCCAGAAAAAATGTAATAAAAAGTGATCAAAAAGTCTTTTATGCGCAATCAAGGTACCGATAGAAAGTAAACATTATGGCGCAAAAAATGACACCTCACACAGCCCCATAGACCAAAGGATAAAAGCGCTATAAGCCTGGGAATGGAGCGATTTTAAGGAACATATATATGTTAACAATGGTTTGAATTTTTTAAAAGCCATCAGATAATATAAAAGTTATACATGTTACATATCATTGTAATTGTAACAACTTGAGGAACATGGATAACAAGTCAGTTTTACCATAGGGCGAACGGCGTAAATGCAAAACTCCCCGAAATCAAAACAAATTTGTTTGTTTTTTTCAATTTGACAGCGCAAATGATTTTTTTCCGGTTTCGCAGCATATTTTATGGAAAAATAATGCCTGTCATTGCAAAGTACAATTTGTTTTGCAAAAAATAAGCGCTCATATACGTCTCTAGGTGAAAAAATGCAAGCGCTATGGACTTTTAAACATAAAATGGAAAAAGCAAAAGCGCAAAAACGAAAATTGGCTTTGACCTTAAGGGGTTAAAATAGGCAACACATACACTACTTGTGACCCTGACCTTATGTTGATAACCATGAGGTCTTCCTAGCTTCTTGTTACTCTACGTATTGTGTGATGAATCCTCTAGCGCAGGAATGTCAAACTCTGCCCTGCTGGCCAAATCTGGCCTGTGGTGGCATTATTTTTGGACTACCGAGGAAATCAATAGGTTTCCTAGAACTGGCCCGCTGACAGGCCATCCCAACAGATTATATAATGGGCGGTCTTTCGGACCGCCTATATTATAATCTGTTGCAATGTCCTAACTTCTATGCCACCTTCACCTGCGACTTAGAATAATGCCACCACGCTTCCTGTGCCAGGGCCAGTAGTGGATTATAACAGGGGCGTTTCGGGCGGCAGCCCGGGCCCTGAGCTCCTGGGGGGCCCATGACCACCCAAAAAGACTTATACTTTCAGTGGTGTACTGTCTCCTGGCTATACTTACGCCATGATTTGCAAAAAAAATCAAATTTTTTTTATGGCAATTTTGCACAAATCAGGACATCATTACATTATCTACGTCACGCTACGTCTGGTGATAGACTTCCATGGCGTAACTGTACGTCCAGGGTCGTCTAGCGGTTAAGGTTATCTTTTACATAGGGTAAATCGGTGAAAGACTGTTTACACGAAGCGATCTGCGAATTTACGACGAATAACTATTTAAGAACATGTTGAAAGATCAAAATGAACGATTTCTCACTCATCGTTTGATCGTTTGCTGCATTTACACGGTACGATTATTGCTCAAATGCGATCGTCTTCGAAAATTCGAACGATAATCGTTCCGTGTAAACGCAGCATTAGAGATTGTGCCCCTATCCCCCCAATAATCTGTCTCTTTATGTGATATTAGCATAAATAACACTATTGAACATGAAAATGATATCGCCTTCCACAGTCTTAATGTTAAATGAAACACTGTTAATGAATGCAATAGTGGCTGTTTGCTCCAGAGCTCTTGAGCAGGGCTATGCTCACTTGGTGTTAATCTCGTGATTATAAATGCATCTGCTGTTCTATGTACGTGGCTAGGTTGCCTATGTGGGACACAAACTCACATAAATGTTAGATGTGTAAGAATGTCCATGCCGCCTATTACCACAAGATGGCCCTCTCACAACACAAACCATTTACTGAGCCACAGAAGCAGACAAGTCATTGAACTCTTTCAAATACTATAAATCTAGGCGTAAACCTAAAAAATATGCTAAATATTTAGTTTATTCCTTACAAGTAATATAATGGTGATGTTAGAAATTTTGCATACTTCTGAAGATAATGATGTGTTCCTAAAATGCAGTATTCTGTGAAACAAAACCTTTTATCTTGGCCTGAGCTTCATTCTTGTGTAGCACAGAACAAGATACAAGATTCCCTTTATAAAAACCAGTCAGATGCATTCAGTACACCAGGTATAAATCTGAATACACACGTATAGCAGGCAGCTTCATCTGGTTTTCAGCTATGTCATGCCATTCTTTCTAAAGGATAGACTTACCTCTGAAAAGTTGTTTAATAGATACAGGGCTGTCCTTAGCTATGTGCGACTGGTGCAGTCGTACAGGGAGCTAGCCGCCAGACTGTCAAGGGGGCGCCATTGGGATGGGTAAGTTATTACTCTACTTACCCATACCTGCCGCCCCTACAGTGCCGACATTAGTGCTCATAGTTAGATACAGCCACACTGACAGAGCGGAAGCCATTGGCTCCCGCTCTGTTAGTCACTCTTGTGGCTGCAGGCAGTGTTTTGCCTGTGGTCAAAACAGGCCACTCTCTCCCTGGTGTCCACGTATTATGTAATGGTATCATTGGTAATATCTTTTTGTTTTGTTTAAAACAGTTTGGAGGCAATATGTAATCACTATATGGTGGTAAGAGAAGAGTGTACATATGTATTGGGGCACTTTCAGGGTATCCTACTCTGTATGGAGCACTTATTCTGATAACAGTGCGTTTTGATGGTGGTGGTGGAGGGGGGGAGGCGCCAAAAGTAATTTCCGCACAGTGCGCCATTCACCCTAAGGCCAGACCTGTATGGAAACTACTGTATTTGAATTCATGGATACAGATCTATCATCATCATCTGTTTAGCTGCTAGAAATGTGTCTTTCAAAAATGTGTCAGTTTTCCAATGAAATCCAACAGAGCTGTCTCTGCTGCTTTTGGCAAAAATGTTGGTGCCCATATACTGTAGACTAAACCTGGCCAAAAATGGGTAAAAATCTTTTTCCTCAATCATCACTTCAATCACTTATTTTTTGTATTTTTCAGGACAAGTTATTTTTATATACACATATATTGTGTATATATATTGCAAACATGTCATTATATATATGTATGATATATATACGCATGATGTGTGTGTGTATATATATATATATATATATATATATATATATATCATACGTGTGTATTATTTTTCAGTCTAAATTTTTGTGCCATTTCATTCCAAAGGCCATAACTTTTTATTTTTTTTTATCACTGTAGCTGTGTGATAACTTGAGGGATGAGTGGTAGTTTTTATTGGGGTGCTTCTAAAGTATATGAAATGTCTTTTTGGGGGGAAGGGTGGAACAAAAAAACAGCAATTATGTTTGTTTTTTATGTGTACTTTATGTCTTGGGTCATAACGATCGCACTGATACCAAATATGTGTGTTTTGGGTTGTTAAACTTTCACAAAATAGAACCAGTTTTATGGAAATGTTTTTTTTTTCTTTTTTTTCTTACACTTTTTAGATGACTATTTTATAATGCATTGGTATACTGATTAGAACAAAGCATTATAATTGTATTAACTGTCATGAATATGCCTGTGCCGAACTCCTTACACCTCTTGGCTCGTGCTGCGCGCCTGAGATGGCGCTGATATTCAGTGTTTTGTATGTTTTGCGTGTCCTGAACCTTGTCTGAACACTGCTCTATTTCCACTGGGTTTGGTCAGCCACACCCGCTTTGCCTGAGATACTCCTGGCCACTCCGGAGTTAACTCTGATGCTGGTTAGCTAGTCTGACAGACTGTTCTCCCTGCCAGTCAGGTTGCTTTTGCCCCAGGTGTTCTGAGGAGATTAGGGGTCTGGTCCAATCAGTTCCTGCACTGGACCTCTGGTCTCCTATTTAGTGTGTGCCAGCCTGCCTCTCACTGCCGGATATTGAGCTTGTGTCTGCCTGCTTGTGTTTCTGCTATTATCTGTCTCTGACCCTTCTTGCCTTGTGTTCTGACCATCCTTGC
The DNA here is from genome assembly GCF_027789765.1 of Dendropsophus ebraccatus. NCBI lineage: Eukaryota > Metazoa > Chordata > Amphibia > Anura > Hylidae > Dendropsophus > Dendropsophus ebraccatus. The sequence goes on along the minus strand of NC_091455.1, from coordinate 72,807,244 downwards.
TAGCCGCCTTCCCCTGACCATATTGCTTGTTTTTTTGACTCTGCTATTGGATTGTGATTTCGTACTGTGCTGCCTGATTGTTGTGACCCGGACTGTCGACTATTCTTCATTGTGTTTTGTCTGTCTGTCTTGTCTTTGTGTCCCACCTAGCCAGTGCAGGGACTGCCGCCCAGTTGCTCGCTGCCCTCTTAGGGCGGATTGTGGCAAGCAGGTAGAGGACAGTGTGCGGGGCTGAGCTTAGTGCTCACTGTCTTGTATTGTCCTGCTGTCCGGTTCCTGACATTAACCTTTGGCTCCAGCACAGCCTGATACTCCTGGCTGTTATGACCACCATCAGCACACAACGATTGCTATTGCATGGCATTACATGCTATGGCATGCTCTGACATGCTGCGCAGTCACTTTTGACCGCACAGCATGTAAGAAGTTAACTGTTCGAAATGGACTTACCTTTGTTCTTAGCAGCACCTTTGTTCTTAGCAGCATCATCAGGGTCTTGACCATGGTTTCCTGCTGATCTTTCAAGCAGAGCAGTGCAGAGAGGAACGGAGGGAGCTTCCTCCCTCTGTCAGTCCCTTTACATGGTGCGGTCTCTATTGACCACTGCATGTAAAGGGTTAACCTGCAGGGAAAGGATTCTTCTGAATTCCCTGCTGCAGCAGCAGGGACCTGAATGTGTTCTACTACTGTGATTCTGCCTCTCTAGCAAACACAGTGAAGCAGACAGTGACAAAAGTCTGACTCCCTCTGTCATTCCCTTTCCATGAGACTGACCACTGTTTGTAAAGGGTTAAACTGCCGGGAACAGCCAGGATGCTGCTACTTGATCGCAGAGGGTGCGGTGACAGAACACCTGCGATCAGCCTGATCTTTGCTCAGGCAAAACTCTCATGGCTTTGGCCATCAGCCCTAAAAGAGCTTGGGATGATCTGTAAGGGGATTAAACACCTTTTTACACTTATACATACATATCTACATAGTAGATCACAATGCTTAAAGGGTTTTTCTGATATACATATTTGAGTTCCTTTGAAAGTATGTGGCACAAGGTAAAAATATTTATTATATATATATTATATAATATATAATTATATTAAGAATTTCTTTTTCAGTAGATTATCACATATGTTAACTGAAGTATCAAGATATAAATGTGTGTGTATATGTATATGTGTATATATATATATATATATATGTGTGTTTGTGTGAATCAGGCCATATGAACACAACTTGAAGTAAGATTTTCGAGAACACTAGGGCGTCTCCTCACATGCTGAAGAATGTAATACCATTTTTACTACACATATGGCTTAGATTGTTCATCTGTCTCTGGTGCCAAATTCATGTGTGGAAATGAATGAGCAATATATGGGTTTCCTGTCTCCAAGCAAGGTTAACTGTGGAAGGAAACTTTGTTAAAGGGACATACATTTTTCCCCCAGTAATTTTGCAGTGGTGTGTATATAGTGTGAAGGGCTGAAGAGGTAATTTGATACCAAAAATATAATTATAAAAAAACATTGACAACAAATTAACCTCGGTATAATATCCTAATAGATTTATAATAGTAGATGCAATTAGATCTTCTGGACATCCCCTGATATAGGTAATGTTTATTTTTTATAGGTAAAAATAGGTAATGTTTTTCCTTGAGGAGAGTGTTATAAAGACATGTGGAGATGTGGAGCTGAGAGGGAACCAGGTAGGTAAGTATATAATTTTCTTATATTTTCATACTGCTTCCACCAAAATGTAAAATTTTGGTTCCTGAGTAACCCATTTAACTAGATTCTGTAGCTCTTTGCCATTTGTTTTTTCTTATCAGTTTGAGGCTATGTTCACACTACGTAAAACTACGGCCGTAGTTTTGCTGGGTGGAACATAGGCTTATTGTCAATTGGATCCCGGCCGGAGCATACACACATCGTATGCGCTCTGGCCGGGATCCTGTGCGGCGCCGGAAAAAAATGATAGGTCAGTTTTCTGCGGCAGGAATTCAGTGAATTGCGGCCACAGAAAGACCTGTCAGTACACACAGTGAAGCAAGCGGCTCCGGACGCTTGCTTCACTGTGTGCTATGGGAAGCTCTGATGCGGGTGCACGCTGATGCACCCGCATCAGAGCTCCATGGCCGGAAAGATCACCCGGCCGGTACTTAAGTACCGGCCGAGATGATCCGGCTACAATGACGGCTGTCAATAATGATCAATATTTACGGCTGTCATTATCAAACTGCAGCAATGTTCCCACAATACCGTCCGTTATTTTGCCTTAAAAAGATGTCGTGGGAACATAGCCTTAGGGTTTTGCCATTGCTTTTTTTATGTGATAGCTATAACACCCTGGTAGTCGATGCCCACCTTTCTCCCCATGGAATGTTCACTGAGTTTTGTCAGAGTTGACTGTTTTGTAATGTTCACACGATATTAATAGAATGTAGCTTGAAGAAGAGCTACATTCAGTAGTCTATATAAACAGCCTACTGTGCACTTTTTATGCCACATCAGTCACCATAGCATCATAGAACTTGTGACAAACCTAATGTGAACATTACCAAGGTACGGTGGTTGAGCTCTTGAGTATGACCCCAAGGAAATGAGGCATGTAATACTGCAAAGTGCACTCAAGAAGACCCTCATTCCTCACTAATGCCTTTACACTGCTCGGAGCAGTTTGTTTTAGGATTTGCCATTTGCTAGGCAAATTGTTCAAATGGTTGAACATTATGAAGCTAGAAGAAATCCTTTATATTTGGATTAAAGCATTCAAGAGAGATCAGCACTTTAGTTTGCAAGGGGCGATGCATCTACTGAGGAAAATTGTCTGTACTAATGAATTTCTATTTTGTGCCATTATCCTACACAGTAAGAAATCTGTCATTATCCAAAAACTATGTGCAGAGTTGCTTATTAACATGTGTGATTGCTAAATCCTGTATGTTTGAGCCATGACCTCGAATCCTTCACTGACTGTGGGGAAAGACTCATTGGTTGGCTCTTTGTAATGGAAGCCAATTGAAAAATAGTTTAATTCATTTTGAAGGATGGATGTGCCCCTTAACGATAAACCGATCACAAAGTGTATTGCTTCTAGGACCTCTAGTGATCAGCTCTTCTGCTAAGCATCATACATTACCCATTCAAATCAATGAGTTATCTGTGTAATGCAGGATAAGACTAGTTTATCATTCCAAGATACTAGTTAAAACTCCCTAATGGGATGTATGAACATGAGTTTTTGTTATATTAGACTACCCCTTTAAACTACCCCCAAACTACAGCTACTAAACTACAGAAATCAGAAAATGTAGCCACCTTTTATTGCGCATACAAGAGAGAAGACTCCTGTCAGAGGCCAGGTGTTAGGGCCCCAGGGAACACAGAGACACAGGACAAGTGGGCCCTATGGCTAAGACCCCCCACACTGTCCCTACCTGCTTGCAGAGCAGGCCCTAAATGACCGTCCTCAACTGGGCGGCGTTCCCTACTCTGCAGTAAGTGCAAACACTAAACAAAACAAGACAAACTAACACAATAAAGAATAGTCGGCGGGCAAGTACAGAGTCAGAATCCACAAGCAAAGTCGAGGTCACGAAATCCAGGTCAGAAACACTAATAAACACGGAACAGAGATACAAGGAAAGGTACAAGGAAGTAAACACAATAACAGACAGTAAACAAGGTACAGGGAGAAAGAGAAACCAGAGACAATAACCAGGTAACTAGAGGACAAGGCAAGGAACAAGCAAAGGGATCAGGAAAACAGACAATAGGCAAGAGGCTGGATCTAGCAGAAACAGTCAAGCTGGACAAAGCTATCAAGAGCCCTGAGTAAAGGGAGGGAGAAGCTTATAAGGGAACAGAAGTCCCGGACTCCAAGCGGATAGGTGGAGCAGGAGAAACACACAAGAAATCCAGAGGTTAAGAAACCCGTCAATCACACCACAGCAGACACAATTAGTGAACAGACCACAACAAGGAAAGTCCATGGAAAACTGAGAAAACATGGACCGGATAACAAAAGACACAAGCAGAAAACACGGAACGGATCATGGCCAAAAGCGCAGTCTTTGCCGCAGAGGTCGAAACTTCGCAGCAGAGGGTGGCACTGATGCCTTTTCAGGCACGATCATGACATTACCCCCCCCCCCTTTTATGAGGGGCCTCCGGACCCTCACCAGATGAACCAGACCTAGGAGGGAAAGGACCTCTTACAATGCATGTCTCGGTGTCACTGGAAATGTCATTGTCCGTCTCCCACTCATCAGAGTCAGAATCCAGGTGACGGACAGCTGGTCTCCTGACAAATCTCTCATCACCCCTCAAATCAGTACCAGTCACAGAGCCAAGTTCCGCATTACATGAACTTAAAGATATGGCAACCTCAGCGGGATGCACAGAACCAACTTCCACATTACACGAATTCATAGAGATGGCATCATCAACAGGACAATGCACACCAACTCCACCCACCTGCGTGCCCAGATGACCCTCCTGGTAGTCATCTGGACACTGATGATCTGACCTTGCAGGGCACTTGGTACAAAAGCTGATAAAATGTCCACTTTCTCTGCAATAAAAACAGAGTCTATTCCTTCTTCTGAGTTCCTTACGGGCCAGAGATCTTTTAATTTTGCCAAAATCAGAAGATTCCTCCACGGTGACCAGAGGACAAAACATAGTAGGCAAAGGTTTGGAGGGGACAGAAGAAGGAACATTAATGACACAGGGGTGGTCTAGGCGCGGTCTTAGTGTGCGATCAATAGAAATCGCTAGAGCAATGGCCTGTTCAAAGGAGCTAGGGGTGGGGTAACTAAGCCAAGCCTCTTTAAAGGTCAAAAATGTGTTCAGGTCCCCTGAACACTTGTCAGGCTCCTTGAGCGTGACCACTGGGGTGGCAGGAGTGGTAGCTGGTAGCTGCTGGGCCAATAGCTGGACCTGATTGGCCAGCTCAGAAACGAGGGTAGCAAGACCCTCAAAGCGGGCAGATAACTCCTGTGCTGAGTCCATTACTGGCCACAGGTAAGGAGTAAAAAATTTTTTTTAAGGCTCTTGATAATGTTAGGGCCCCAGGGAACACAGAGACACAGGACAAGTGGGCCCTATGGCTAAGACCCCCACACTGTCCCTACCTGCTTGCAGAGCAGGCCCTAAATGACCGTCCGCAACTGGGCGGCGTTCCCTATGCTGCAGTAAGTGCAAACACTAAACAAAACAAGACAAACTAACACAATAAAGAATAGTCGGCGGGCAAGGTTGGCAACAAACGGGCAGCAGAAGTACAGAGTCAGAAACCACAAGCAAAGTCGAGGTCACGAAATCCAGGTCAGAAACACTAATAAACACGGAACAGAGATACAAGGAAAGGTACAAGGAACTAAACGCAATAACAGACAGTAAACAAGGTACAGGGAGAAACAGAAACCAGAGACAATAACCAGGTAACTAGAGGACAAGGCAAGGAACAAGCAAAGGGATCAGGAAAACAGACAATAAGGCAAGAGGCTGGATCTAGCAGAAACAGACAAGCTGGACAAAGCTATCAAGAGCCCTGAGTGAAGGGAGGGAGAAGCTTATAAGGGAACAGAAGTCCCGGACTCCAAGCGGATAGGTGGAGCAGGAGAAACACACAAGAAATCCAGAGGTTAAGAGACCCGTCAATCACACCACAGCAGACACAATTAGTGAACAGACCACAACAAGGAAAGTCCATGGAAAACTGAGAAAACATGGACCGGATAACAAAAGACACAAGCAGAAAACACGGAACGGTTAATGGCCAAAAGCGCAGTCTTTGGCGCAGAGGTCGAAACTTCGCAGCAGAGGGTGGCACTGATGCCTTTTCAGGCACGATCATGACACCAGGCACCTAGGTACAGCAGTAAGTTAGTGGTGATGCATTTAGCAACATTGCTCACTGTCAGGATGCTGAACGCATTTTCAGGGCTGGATGCAGATCGTCCACCCCATTGAATTTAACGCAGTAGTGATGATGCATACATGGATGCTCACTTCACTTGGGCTGCAAAATGCCCCCCCCCCCAGGGAATATACAGTAGTAAATTTCCATCTATACAGCCACTATACATGTTTGCTGGGCTGGGTGCAGAGTGCCCTGCTTACCACATGTAGTGTGTGAGTGATGCTGATTCTGAATCTGTAATTTCTATCTTTTTACTCACTTGCTTTCTCAAAATAGGTTCTTCTGTATAAAAAAAATAGATATGAAAGGTAGATATGTGTGATCTATAAGACATGACTCACTGACATTCCTGCTGGAGACCTGCATTGTATATAATCATTGAGACATTTAGTTTTAGAGAATAATCATTCTATTTTTAGTAGGGTTTTGACTGATGAGAAGCTGCTTTTTATTTTGTTTATCGGAAAGTTTGGGGAACTCCAAGCTTTACATAGCCTAAAGGATTATTCTCACCAATTTGTGCAGCATTGAATTTGGAAAAAAAATCCTACTGCTGCCTACTGTGGTACTGACAAGGAGGATTTTACCTTTTATGAATTCTCCAACCCGCGCAACTTTTTTTGATTGTTGATTTATAGTTTCAAAATGTACTTTCCGACACCTGGGCAGGACTCCAGCTGACCATAAATACAAGCTGCCAGGCCACTTACTATTGAACAGAAATTTTCATTATACCCAAGCATTTAGGCATTGTGGAACAGTACAACATAAAGTGTTACCCTGTCATTAACCAGTAGAGCATTACCTATCTATCCAAACAACTGAATCTGTTCTCATGTCTTTGGGACAGAGGTGCTGATTGGAAAGTATATGGGTCAACATACTGACTACTTCAGCAGTTACTTTTCTGTAATATTCTTGGCCCTGGTTTGTAAGTTTGTCATTTACAGTGATAGTCTACATACATCAGTCGACATAATGTATTTGTGGTGTCCCAGCACTGCTGTTTTTCTCTTATTTTATGCACCTGTCCATAAGTTCTTAGGTTAAGTGGTGGATGAGGTATTTTAAAGTCTCCCCACTAGGTGTCAGTGTTTCTTTTGTATTACTATTGCTCAGCTGAAGGAAGTAATGGGTTAATGTTGCTTTTACCAGGTGTTATCCGCTGACCACTAGGAGGTGCTCTTTCTCTTTGTCCAATCTCTTTAGTCTTTCTCTTGCACACACTCAGCCCCACCACTCACAGGCAGACACACAAAGTCCCCTGTAGGAGTTACTGGTGGAGGAAGTGCAGTTCAGTTCTTGTCAGGTTTTAAGTGAGAGAGGACACACAACAAGATAGTTCCTGCTATAGTCAAGCCAGGGCCTGGCTTATGCCAGGACCCCTGATAGGAACCAAGCTCAGATGCAACTAAAGACTCTATTCTTCTAAAAGCAACTGCTTTCACTATGCAGTGCTAAGAGCAAGGGAGAGTAGGCACCAAAGAACACCCTAGCCCACGCTAGGAACTCCAGAGCCATTGCTGAGGGACTATTCTCTTTTCTCAAAACCCTGTAAGAAACAGGAGGAAAACAAAGGCTCCTCTGGAAAACAGGGCTCCTCTGACAAACTCCTCTCCTTTTCTCTCCACTTTCTACAAGCACCACTACAACTACTACTTCTTCTGCTCTTTTTAAGCACCTACCTCAAGCACTCAAGTCTGTATCAAAATTACTATTGTCTACAAAAACTTGTTCTGTTATCTGGCAAAAGCACTTCAGTAAAGTTGTTCTACTTTTTATATCAAACGCACGGGACTCTGTCTATCTTTACTCGCACCTGCACCTATACACACACCACTGAACACCTTGGGTTATTTGTCCCCTTCTGTGGTTGGCGGTACCGACAATGCGGGTGGGTCAGTTACCACTCCATGTTGCTGTGACAAGAGCCCAAGGGACCCACAGCAAACCCGGAAGGTTACCGACCATTTTAGGGAATACAAGCTGGCCATACAAAAAGCCAAGTACCGACATCACACATGTTTGCTGGACTAGCACTGGCGTCATGACAACTAACACCACTTGCCGTACACCACAGAATTGGCATCGCAGGCCATCTCAACTACTGGCCGAGTACCACATATTCATCTCTCTTTTTTTTTTTTCTTATCTGGTTAAAGAGAACCAACATTTTTGGGTGCTGCCAAAATAAAAGTTAACCCATACTCACCCCTCCCCCTTGTCCCTCTCCAATAAGTCTCTGCAGCACAGGTCCCGCAGGTTCAACATGTCATTGGCAGCAGGGAGAGGTTATGAGGATCAAAGACCAGGTGCCATCTAACCAGCAGAGCAAGGAATAGAGACAGAAGGTTTTGTCTCTGGACCACACCTTTCTAAAACATAAAACTGATTGATTCTAATATATGTATGTGTGGTGAGCCCACCCCATGGTATAGCGGTGGGATGGCCGGTCACTTGCTAGGTGAAAGTGTGACACCACTTCTTGAGGTGGATGGCCGAGATACAGCCGGACCTTTAGGGTTTTGTCACGTGACGCCAGTGCCTGGTGGGCACACAGGTGTGATGGCATGCCTGCATTTATAGTGTAAGGCCGGTTGTACCCTTCTCCCCTGTGGTCGGTGTCCTGTCGGGTTACTGCAGGGTCCCTTGGGATTATGTCACAGGTGTTCAGAGTGGTATAGTAACCTCCCGAATAGTGATAGGACCCACCACCCACACATAGGAGAAATGTCCCAAGGTTACGGTGAAGTACTGTGCAGGTGGTAGCGAGTAATGCCAGACTCAGGTGATAACATTGACTTGGTTTACTACTTGTAAATGTGCAGCAGGTAATACAACAAATTTTCAGGTACACTTGATACAGTTCCAATAAATACACATACATAGAACCACAAGATCTGTGGGATAAGTGCTGAGTAGGATGTGGTAGAGTTGATAAGGTTGTACTGAGGTAGTAGAGAGGACGGTGCCGTGAGAGTCTCAATCCAAGTAGTAATGTGCTCTGCCAGGAGGTTGGAGTGTAGAGAAGAATACTTGAAGAATAATAATAATAATAAGAAGAAGAAACAACCTGTTCCTGTGTATTGACCTTTCCTATAGTCTTCACACCACCTTATGCCTGCTAGCTTTGGCAGAACCGTACTGATGGGTGACACAGGCCCCAGACCCTGTTACCTGGGTTGAGCGGAATGGTTAGGATTTCCTAAGTACACCCGCATTGCGAGAGTTCATCAACTTTACGTAACTTTGCTCCACCCGGATCAGTTCCTAGCTCTTTGGCTTCTCTGCGGAGACTGTCCTGCACTGTGCTGACTCCTATTCCGTGGTTTGAGGTTATCTGTAGGGTATCCCTCCCCTGAAGGGTTTAGCAGTGCATCATACAGCGTGTTTGGTGCTTCAAGAAAGAGAGTTGTGATAGCTGTTTGTTCTGCGTCCTACCCATGCGGGGTACTGACTATGAACTAACTTGTAGAGGGGACCTGGCAGAAGGCCAGGGCCCAGGTAGAACCACAGAGAAGAGCTATCTGAGCTACATCCTTTCTCCTTTAAAGCTCAGCTAAGACTCCTCCTTCACCCAAGGGACTAACTTCGTAACCGGCGAGCGTGCTGTGCTGTGGTTGGGTGGAAAGAGTGCAATAAAGAAACAGGATAGATAAGAGAGAATCGAGCAGAAGAAAGCAGAGATCCTATTAGACAACAGAATCTGACAGGGGCGTAGCTAGGATTCATGGGGCCCCATAGCAAAAAACTGTACGGGGCCCTATGAATCCTGTACGATCCCCACCTCCCCCCCCCCCACTGCCAAACACAGACAATGGTGCACATATATACACACGGAGACACCAATAACATATATACAGATACGCCACTGACATACACACATATATACGCTGTAATGTGATTACACTAGTGCTGATGTATACACCATGAGTAGACTGTACACAGGGAAATCATCTCAGTGTAATAAGAAATACTGAACCAGAAATAAAAGAAAATGCAGCAGATATTAATGGTGGGTTCTTTTATTAGAGCCCAGCATTAATAGAAGCTGCTGCAGAACATCTTTGGGAGCAAACCTGTCAATCACTTGAGACACTACTGACATACACAAGCACACACATACATATACACCAGTGTTACAGACACTAATGACACACACACATATAGCCACAGATACATACACATACTGACATATACATATATACACAGATACATATATACACACACTGACATATACATATATACCCACAGATACATACATACACTCACTGACACACATACACAGCACTTACAGCTCCCAGGCTTCCCCCCTCCTCCTCCTGTAGTCCAGGCTGATCTTCACATAGAAGTATTGAGGACCTTTGGGTCATGTGATCATAAGGTCCTTCATCCCTCTCCTGTGCCGTGCAGGACCTGGCAGGTCCTGCTCCTCTGTTCCTCTCCTTTTGATGTTCAGCCCACTCACCCGGCACTACAGTGAGGGGGCTGAACAGTGCAGTGGCGGGTCCCTCTTTCTCCCTGGACCCCTGGGGGAGCGGGGTACAGTGGTTGGCTGTCAGTGCCATACAGTACCTACCATGAAGGCAGAGCAGGATTCCTTGGGCCCCCTTCCTGCAGGGGCCCCATAGCAGTCGCCTTCCCTGCCTTCATGGTAGCTATGCCACTGGAATCTAATACATACACAAACATTAACCCTTTAGTATAATTCAGCCGTGCAGCTTCTAGACCTTAGTTACACACTATAGTGACATCCAGTGGTCATCTTCAATAACACAACAGCTATAGTAAAATCACAGTCAAGTACAGACTTTTACGAGGGGTGAAAAGAATAGCAACACTCACAGTGGGACACCACATATGGTATAAAATAAAAATATAGGTGTGGTAAAATAGGTGTGAAAAATATTATAGCAAAGGTAAACGTTTATTACTGAAAGGAGGCTCCAGTACCCTGTTGGGCCACCTCTAGCCTGGATACAAGATGAGATGTGGTTGGGCATGGCGGCATACTTGTTCTATATGGCTTCCTGTGGCGCATTTGCATGCTAAGTTTTACAGCAATCCAATATTTCTGTGTGCATTACTTTAGTATCTATCTAATCCTTATATGATGTGATATGGTCTGTATAAGGATAACAGCAGCTGGTAATATATTGGAATGGGGCAACATTGCATAGTAATTCATAATCAGTGTTAAGTGGAATTTATTATGCTGCGTTTAAACGGAACGATTATCGTGCAAATTCGCACGATAACGATCGAATTCGAACGATAATCGTATGTGTAAACGCAGCGAACGATCAAACAATGAGCGAGAAATCGTTCATTTTGATCTTTCAACAAGTTCTCAAATTGTGGTTGATCGTTTGCAAAAAATTTGCAGATCGTTCTTTGTGAACAGTCGTTTGCCGATTTAACCAATGTGTGAGATAGGCTTTAAGCAATCGCAAAACGATCACAAAACGAATTTTCGTACGATATATCGTACCGTTTAAACGCTGATCGTTATGAAAAAAAACCACGTAACTCCAACCACGTTAATCGTACGATCGGGCCAATTATCGTTCAGTGTAAACGTAGCATTATTTTAAATAATGAAGTGTTCTTCCCGTGGGCTGATATAAAAACATAGAAGATTTTCAGCAGAAAAAGTCCACCTTGTCTATCTAGTATGTTCTTATATTATTTCCTTTTTTATTATGTTAGATAGATATATGTTTATACCAAGCATGTTTTAATTCAGTTACTATTCCCAAGCCCTCACCCTTGATAAGTGGTTCGCAGAAATCACCCTTATTCATCATATTGCTGTGGCCTGAGGCGCTGGATACTGGTGTTGCACAAGAAGGTTGGCTCTTTGTGTTTTGGGGGCAGTTTGTTACAGTGGCCAGGAGTGGTGATACCCACCTCCGGATACATGGCCACCAGACCTTTGGTAGAACTGGTGTGAGGTGCAGGTGTAGGTGCCAGGTGCAGCGACAGAAATTCCAGAATCCCACCTAAATAACGCTTGAACTTTACTTGAATCGACTCCAGGGCAATACAAAAAATATAAGGTCAATACTGCTCACAAGTGCTAGTGCAAAAACATATAACGTAACACTTCTTAGGCAGACTTTAGTAGTAGGAGGTAGAAAAAGAAGAAAGTTGTTTGTCAGGGAAGTGTAGGGGGCCGGATCGGCGCCTTTGCCTAATTAGTGCTGTATTCTGCTTGCATGTGTTTGAAGCTTATCTTGAAGAACTCCTCATACTCAGGTTTAAATAAAGCTGTGTTATCTGACCGCCTTCTGCCTGCACAGTCTCGGAGATTGCCCTGTAAGGTAGTACAAGTCCCAGGCCTCTGTCTCTGGGTGAAGCTAACTATTGAATGTTTTCTCACATAGCCGAGTGTTGTCAGTAGAGAGCGGCTAACTTGCATCTGAGCTCTACTTAGGATCAGTTGCTCTTGCTTTCTTTCCAAGGTGATGACCGTCATGAAGTTAGAATCCTTTTTCTGTTTACCCGGATCTACGTCTAGCAGTGTATAACTGCGGTAGTCTAGACTGAACTGCGGAACTAGACTGAACTCAACTCCTGGCTGGACTGAACCAGAACTCCTCACACCCAACAAGTAACCACAAAGCCCCTAACTTATATAGGGCCGTGTGACAGGAAGTGTAAGTGACAGAGAAGGTAGAATTGTATAGAGTGTAAAACACAGTTACTGTAGATACAGTAAGCCAATACACAACACAGCTGAACCTTATACATTAAAGGGGTAGTGCGGCGGTAAAGAATTATTGACAAAATAACACACATTACAAAGTTATACAACTTTGTAATGTATGTTATGTTTGTGAATGGCCCCCTTCCCCGTGTCCCACCACCCCCACCCGTGTATTCGGAAGTGTGGTGCGCTATACATACCTGTCACGTACCAATCTTCAGTCTGCGACGCAGTCTTCGGACGGACGGGCCGAATCCCTCCGACCGTCCTGAGTGTCGGCCGCCCTCTTCAGCGTCATCAGATGCTCAGCCGCGATTGGCTGAGCACAGTTATGCTCAGCCAATCGCGACTGAGCAGCCGTTGACGCTGAAGAGGGCGGCCGGCACTCAGGACGCTCGGAGGGATTCGGCCGGGCCGTCCGAAGACGACATCGCAGACTTAAGATTGGAGACGAGTCGGCACGTGACAGGTATGTATAGCGCACCACACTTCCGGGTACATGGGTGGGGGTAGGACACGGGGAAGGGGGCCATTCACACACAAAATTCTGATGTGTTTTTTATTTAGCCAAGCGGCACTAGTATCAGCCATAGGTGTGAGGTGCAGCACTCTGTTTCTTCCCTGAACCGCATTTTGTTTCTCTCTTTTCTCCGTGTATTGCACTCCTCCTGGTGAGACCCACATGACCGCAATTAGCAGGAGACACCTGAGTGCACATGGTTTTAATCCCTCCTGTTTTTTCCCATTCTGTTTGCTGCAGCTATGGTGAGCGCAATACCTTATCCAGACTTGTGCTGCTTGGGGGCGACCTTCTCCGCCGGCGGTGCTGGCCGGGTTCTGGTGTGGTGTTTTTGGGTCTGGTCCTGTGGCATGGGGGTCGCAGGGCCGTCCCATCGCCCCCGTTCCCTGGCTGTGCACGCCTGCGGGGTTGGTGGCCACTGACTGGCACGGTGTGGACTTAGGGTAGGGACCCATGTGTATCAGATACCGGCACGAGGTACATGGGGCAGTATGGCTTGATCAATTCATACACAAAATTCTGATGTGTTTTTTATTTAGCCAAGCGGCACTAGTATCAGCCATAGGTGTGAGGTGCAGCACTCTGTTTCTTCCCTGAACCGCGTGGTGCGCTATACATACCTGTCACGTACCAATCTTCAGTCTGCGACGCAGTCTTCGGACGGACGGGCCGAATCCCTCCGACCGTCCTGAGTGTCGGCCGCCCTCTTCAGCGTCATCAGATGCTCAGCCGCGATTGGCTGAGCACAGTTATGCTCAGCCAATCGCGACTGAGCAGCCGTTGACGCTGAAGAGGGCGGCCGGCACTCAGGACGCTCGGAGGGATTCGGCCGGGCCGTCCGAAGACGACATCGCAGACTTAAGATTGGAGACGAGTCGGCACGTGACAGGTATGTATAGCGCACCACACTTCCGGGTACATGGGTGGGGGTAGGACACGGGGAAGGGGGCCATTCACAGACATAACATACATTACAAAGTTGTATAACTTTGTAATGTGTGTTATTCTGTCAATAATTCTTTACCGCCGCACTACCCTTTTAACTGCCGATGCGCACAGAGGAAGTGAGACACCTAGTGGCTGAAGTGGAAATTACAACTCACAGTATCTAGCATGACACCTTAGTTACTTTTCCTGCGTGGTATAAAACTTAGAAAACCACCTGTGGCTAGACACAACAATATCGAAGAGCTTATGTCTGTCTCGCTGGCAGGGGTGACAAAATACATTGCTGTATAAATTCATTGGCTCACTTTTTATTCTTGTGAAGCTTATAGGACTGCTTCTGCAAATTGATATTTGTCTGGATGTGCATATACCTCTAACATTGCAAGCCATTTTCTATATCCCTGTGGTGGACACCAGCCCTAGAGTTCCCCTTACCCTATTTCACAGGAGCTCCTGAGGACATTTTATTCACTGTCATTTGTTCTCCTATTTTTAATGATATTGAGCCTTGTCATTTTTTCCAGACCCTTTACAGTATTTCACTAAGGAGTGAGTACTCTATAGGAAAAATCATGGCAAGGCAGTGAATAAGGTGGCACTCACCATCTGATGAATTTCTTAGGTCTATTTCATCATATAAAAGGACATAACAGATGCAAACATCAACGTGGCAGATGCCAGCAGGTAGGAGGTAACAGTCTGCTTCGCGGTACAATCGCTTCTGCGCACCGCGGTACAATCGCTTCTACTCTATACCATACTATGAATGCTGCCAGAATTATCTCCAGAGTGGTTTGAGACGATCTTTGTTTAGGTTACCCTTTTAGGTTTCATTATACAGGATCAACAAGTTTCCTCTATTTTGTTTCAGATTTTGCATCAGATCCCCGCTGTCTGCCCGCTCCATGCAGCGGGTGGATACAGCGGGAGGACCGCCTGGAAAACTGGGATACAGCCTATGGCTATGGCTGTATCCCAGTTTTCCAGGTGGTCCTTCCGCTGTATCCACCCTCTCCACGGAGCGGGCATACAGCGGGAATCATTACCGAGAGTTCGGGTTCGTACGAACCCGACCCGAACCGGGTTCGGACCATCCCTAATTTTAATATGAAAAATAAATAAATCAGTTACAGTAGATTTACCTACCACATCTGCTGGAAGTTTGTTTCAAGCATCTACTACTTTTTCAGTAAAGTAAGATTTTCTCATGTTGCTTTTGATTTTTCCCCAGCTAACCTCAGACTGTGTCCCCTTCTTCTTGTGTTCAAAGTAAAAAAATAAGTAAAAATAAAGTGGTATATCACCTCTTGATGCAAAATCCGTGCATGTAGCCTGGACGAATGTTAGTGAAAAGGAAATATGACCAAATCTGTACCATACAAGTTACCAACAACTGCAACAAATCAAATGCTCTACTAGTTTTACCTTGTTATCCAAAAGATCCCTTAAAGGGTTGTCCAGGGAAAGAAGCAGTGATGGTGCAAGTAATTCCTTGTAGCACTACTATTAAAAGTACAGGAAGTGTAGTAACAAAGCACTTGTAAACATGGAAGAGGCTGTAGTTCCTGAACACTGTGGCCACTTCAAATAGGTGATGGGCAGGTGGTGGGAGTCAGACCTCAGCTGTTCTAGTATTGATGACCTATCCTGGCGATGTCTTAGGCAATGCCTGCCCTATCACATATATTTATATGTGTTTTGCTCAGTTGTAGCCTAAATTAGTGGGAAGTGTAATTTTGGGTTTTGGAGTAGTCGCATACTCATTATGTGGCAATAGAAAATTCCTCTCTGACAGCTATTACATTTACACACATTACAGACATGGCCAAAAGTTTTGAAAATATACAAATTACAAATATTAATTTTCACAAAGTATACTGCTTCAGTTTTTAAAAAGGCAATTTGCATATACTCCAGAATGTTATAAAGAGTGATCAGCTTAACCGCAATTACTTGCAAAGTCAATATTTGCCTAGAAAATGAACTTTATCCCCCAAAACACATTGTAACATCATTGCAGCCCTGCCTTAAAAGGACCAGCTAACATTGTTTCAGTGATTGCTCCATTAACACAGGTCGTGGTGTTGATGAGGACAGGGCTGGAGATCAATCTGTCATGATTAAGTAAGAATGACACCACTGGACACTTTAAAAGGAGGCTTGTGCTTGGCATCATTGTTTCTCTTCTGTTAACCATGGTTATCTCTAAAGAAACACATGCAGTCATCATTGCACTGCACAAAAATGGCCTAACAGGGAAGAGTATCGCAGCTAGAAAGATTTCACCTCAGTCAACAATCTATCGCATCATCAAGAACTTCAAGGAGAGAGGTTCCATTGTTGCCAAAAAGCTCCAGGGCGCCCAAGAAAGACCAGCAAGCGCCAGGACTGTCTCTTAAAGTGTTTCAGCTGTGGGATGGGGCTACCAGCAGTGCAGAGCTTACTCAGGAATGGCAGCAGGCAGGTGTGAGTGCATCTGCACGCACTGTGAGGTGGAGACTCTTGGAGCAAGGCCTGGTCTCAAGGAGGGCATCAAAGAAGCCACTTCTCTCCAGAAAAAACATCAGGGACAGACTTACATTCTGCAAAAGGTACAGGGAGAGGACTGCTGAGGACTGGGGTAAAGTCATTTTCTCTGATGAATCCCCTTTCCGATTGTTTGGGACATCTGGAAAACAGCTTATTCGGAGAAGACGAGGTGAGCGCTACCACCAGTCTTGTCTCATGCCAACTGTAAAGCATCCTGAAACCATTCATCTGTGGGGTTTCTTCTCAGCCAAGGGAATCGGCTCTCTCACAGTCTTGCTTAAAAACACAGCCATGAATAAAGAATGGTACCAGAATGACCTCCAAGAGCAACTTCTCCCAACTGTCCAAGAGCAGTTTGGCGATCAACAATGCCATAAAGCAAAGGTGATAACTAAATGGCTCAGGGAACAAAACATAGAGATTTTGGGTCCATGGCCTGGAATCTCCCTAGATCTTAATCCCATTGAGAACTTGTGGTCAATCATCAAGAGACGGGTGGACAAACAAAAACCAACAAATTCTGACAATATGCAAGCATTGATTGTGCAAGAATGGACTGCTATTAATCAGGATTTGGTCCAGATGTTGATTGAGAGCATGCCAGGGAGAATTGCAGAGGTCCTGAAGAAGAAGGGTCAACACTGCAAATATTGACTTGCTGCATTAACTCATTCTAACTGTCAATATAAGCTTTTGTTACTCATAATATGATTGCAATTATATTTCTGTATGTGATAAAAACATCCGACAAACACACATGAAAACCAGAGGGCAGCAGATCATGTGAAAATATAATATTTGTGTCATTTTCAAAACTTTTGGCCATGACTGTACATTATTTGACAGTATAATGTATATGAAAAACTGCCAAACAAGGGATCTACTGCCAAAATCCTACACACATTCCCTTTAACAGTATCCTAACACTATCCTTAGTACAGAGAGAAAATGTAAAACAAACACTATTTCCTAGACTCAACACCATTGGAGAAAAAAAACATTAGATTAATGACAAACCCCACAACAACATGCCTGTCTGCTTACCGGCTTTGAAGAAATTATTGTGATGCTGTCAACCCAACAAGCTCAGATCACTTCTGGTAGAGTTTCTAGAAGTCAGTGTTTGTATTGCAGATGTGAATTTATAACCTCGGGCAGACAGTGCCCTGTGTCCACAAATCAATGTAATTAAGATTAAAGAGTGCATTGAGATATCAAGAAAGTAGATCCAAGAAGATGCCCCCAAACACAATATCCTCTTGAATCCATAATAAGCTTGGCAGAAATTGCTTATTCTTATATGTGGCCTTCAATAGAAATTGTCAGGGGATACTATAGACGATGATGAAATCCTTTGCTGAACAAAGCAAGAGTAAATGAAGCTGCTAAATATGCATTTATGGTAATCTGTGTGTTTAGATGTTAAGGTAGTAAGTAAGTAAGGATATATGTTATCAGTTATTTACATAGATATTTCTTCAGTTTATGTATTACATTACATGCAGTATATGTACAATATCACTAGTGTATATTTTAAGAGCATTAACCCATTACTGGTATTAAATTTGCATTTACCTAGAGGTGCTTACAGGCAGCGGCACAGCTAGGTTATCCTGCACCTGGGGCAAGGATTCCATATGAATCCCCTCCTCACACTGCGAGCTGCACACTGGACTGGAGGCAACTATACAGCATGAACTGAGAACACTAATTATATTCTTATTCAGCAGATGCATACAAGTCACTGGCCTTGGCGGGACAGTACTGTACACCTCTACAATTTATAAAGACTAGTCTGAAGATTATTTCAACAATATAGGTTGGTAGCTAAGAGGGGACACCTCTAAATATAATATTGCCACACACTGTGCCCTCTGAATATACTACCACACACTGCACACTCTAAATATACTACCACGCACTGTACACTCTGAATATACTACCACACACTGTACACACTGAATATACTACCACGCACTGTACACTCTGAATATACTACCACGCACTGTACACTCTGAATATACTACCACACACTGTACACACTGAATATACTGCCACGCACTGTAAACTCTGAATATACTACCACACACTGTACACTCTGAATATACTACTACCACACACTGTACACTCTGAATATAATACCACACACTGTACACTCTGAATATAATATTACCACACACTGTACACTCTGAATATACTACTACCACACACTGTACACTCTGAATATACTACCACACACTGTACACTCTGAATATACTACCACACACTGTACACTCTGAATATAATACTACCACACACGGTACACTCTGAATATACTACTACCACACACTGTACACTCTGAATATACTACCACACACTGTACACTCTGAATATAATACTACCACACACGGTACACTCTGAATATACTACTACCACACACTGTACACTCTGAATATACTACCACACACTGTACACTCTGAATATAATACTACCACACACTATACACACTGAATATACTACCACGCACTGTACACTCTGAATATACTACCACACACTGTACACACTGAATATACTACCACGCACTGTACACTCTGAATATAATACTACCACACACTATACACACTGAATATACTGCCACGCACTGTAAACTCTGAATATACTACCACACACTGTACACTCTGAATATACTACTACCACACACTGTACACTCTGAATATACTACCACACACTGTACACTCTGAATATAATATTACTACACACTGTACACTCTGAATATACTACTACCACACACTGTACACTCTGAATATACTACCACACACTGTACACTCTGAATATAATACTACCACACACGGTACACTCTGAATATACTACCACACACTGTACACTCTGAATATACTACTACCACACACTGTACTCTCTGAATATAATACTACCACACACTGTACACTCTGAATATACTACTACCACACACTGTACACTCTGAATATAATACTACCACACACTGTACACTCTGAATATACTACTACCACACACTGTACACTCTGAATATAATACTACCACACACTGTACACTCTGAATATACTACTACCACACACTGTACTCTCTGAATATAATACTACCACACACTGTACACTCTGAATATAATTCTGCTATAGGCTATGTTCACACAAAGTAAAGAAAAAAGAAAAGGTGTCTGCTTTTTCATTTTAAAATTACATACGTTATTGCCGCAATTTAAATGACCTCGATAGAATGTATTAAAGTCAAAGAAATGACGGACACCCAATGCCCACAGTGTATTAAATAACCAACATTGTCTGCATGGACGTCAAAATAATGATCACATCAATTATTTTCAGACGTCTTTTCCAAACAATGGATGTTATTTCTTAGTTGTTCACACACCGTTTTTCATTTTTTACCATCCTTTTACCGTCTTTACCATAAAATTTAATGGACTTTTCAATTAAAACACATCCAAAGGGCAATCAGTCAACCTGAACTAGAATAATGTACCAACAGCCATCATTGTAATGACAGATGTGCAAAACGCGAAATTACGGACGCATCTGGTATATATGGAGAGGACTTAGTTGCTGACATGGCGATTTGTTAAGTTTTACATGGCAAACAGGGTTCAGTCTAATGAGAGTATATAAATCAGGGGTGTCAAACTCAGACTCTCCAGCTAGTAGCGGATTATAATAGGTCCGTTTCGGACGGTAGCCCATGGCCCCCCAAACAGACTTATACTTTCAGTGGTGTATTATCTCCAGGCTAAAGTTCTGCCATGATTTGCAAAAAAATCTCAGGTAATTACTGAAATTTTGCACAAATTAGGGCAAAACTGTAGCCAGGAGACAATGCAGTAACATTAGAGGACATACTGAAGGACTTTAACGGGCTGCATTATGGAGGAAAAAGACTAAAGCTAGTGCCGCCATTGTTACAGTGGGTTGGGGGGGCCAAGCTTGGTGAACAGCCTGGGGCTAGAGATGAGCGAACCGGGTTCGGGTTCGAGTCGATCCGAACTCTAACGATCAGCATTTGATTAGCAGGGGCTGCTGAACTTGGATAAAGCTCTAAGGTTCTCTGGAAAACATGGATACAGCCAATGACTATATCCATGTTTTCCACATAGCCTTAGGGCTTTATCCAACTTCAGCAGCCACCGCTAATCAAATGCCGAAAGTTCGGGTTCGGATCGACTCGAGCATGCTCCAGGTTCACTCATCTTTACCTGGGGCCCATGGTACAGTTAATCTGCTTTGGCTGTCCAGGCATGATGGGAATTGTAGTTTTGTATCAGCTGGAGGGCCTGAGTTTGATATGTGTGGTATATATTATTTTGTGGAAAGGTAAAAGAAGAACAAAAATGCAAAATAGGTAAACCTACAATAACTCTTCGCTACACTTTGACTAGCTGCTCCTTTATCTTCTGTCTCTCTCTCCATACTTTGTAGATTATAAGCCCTCGTGGTTGGGGTCGTCTATCCCTATTTATTAGTCTGTCACTTACCTCATTCATGTAACATGTTTTGAATTTGTAATGTTCTATTTGTTAACCCTTATTCGTTGTATAGCGCTCTCGAATCAAGGGTGCTTCAAAATTAAACAATGTTAATAATAATAATGATAATAATCACACGCAACACAATCCGCCTGATATACATGCCACATTTCAGATCTCTATTTTCTCCTTTGTAGTATTATTAAATGTACAGGTCTGTGTTTGCTTTTGCGATATTAAACAATTGGTAATGATTATAAAGCAGTATTGTGGTAGCCATGAGGTTATATAGTATGTTACCATTAGGTGGCAGCGTTTGGCTTTTCTAGCTCTAATTAACAGCATCTTGTGACTTCAATGAAGCATTAATTGCCAAAATATTACGACTATTAGGTACATGTGTGGCAGGTTGTTCTGTTTGTTGTGAGCTGCCATGTTATGATTTATGGCCTATTGATATTCTAATCTTGTAAAGTGAATATCATTATTGTTTTCATGGCAATGGTACCTTTCTTGGGGCAATATATTAGGCAGCAACTGGAAGAGACCTGTCGGATCACAAGCAGCACAGATGTACTGTAAGTATACACTGCTGCTTGTGATCTCGGATATTTACATATCTGTCCTGGGCTGAATGAAGGATACAAGGATTGTTTGTGCAGTCTAGGCCCCTCGATTTGTTGTGCTGTGTAAAGGCACTGAAAAAGAGCACCAATCTTGTTGATTTGCAGCATGTAAAAGAACCCTAACTTTTCCACTTAACATAATGTCTAGATCTACCTATATCCAGGATAATGGCTATAAAATATAATCTAGATCAGTGATTTTCAACCAGTGTGCCGCGACACATGGTCGGGTGTGCCGCGACACATGGTCGGGTGTGCCGCGGGGAAAGTTCCCCAAACTATGGTGCCCCTGCAGATCGCCTTGCTGCTGCTGTCCGCCTCACCTACTGGCCACCTGTAGCGCCCGGACGTGCACCTTCTATCCAATCAGCGGAGACCGGGAGCGTGGTGCGCTGCGGCGGGCCGTGATGCACGCATTCAATCAACGTGTTCGCTACAGCCCGCCGCAGCGCACCACGCTCCCGGTCTCCGCTGATTGGAGAAGCACATTCGGGCCCTACGGGCGACTAGTAGGTGAGGCAGACAGCAGCGATGACCATCTCGGAGGAGGTGAGGAGGAAGGGGGGGGGGAGAGAAACCTGGGGATGGGGGAGAGAAACAGGAGAAAACAATGGGGGAGAGAAACCTGGGGATGGGGGAGAGAAACATGGGGATGGGGGAGAGAAGCATGGGGGAGAAACAGGGGGGGAGAGAAGCATGGGGGAGAAACAGGGGGGGAGAGAAGCATGGGGGAGAGAAACATGGGGATGGGGGAGAGAAACCTGGGGATGGGGGAGAGAAACCTGGGGATGGGGGAGAGAAACAGGAGAAAACAATGGGGGAGAGAAACCTGGGGATGGGGGAGAGAAACCTGGGGATGGGGGAGAGAAGCATGGGGGAGAAACAGGGGGGGAGAGAAGCATGGGGGAGAGAAACATGGGGATGGGGGAGAGAAACATGGGGATGGGGGAGAGAAACATGGGGATGGGGGAGAAACAGGGGAGAGAAGCAGGGGGGAGAAACAGGCCCAGGTTTCACACTGAGTGAGTATAAATACATTTAGAATCTATATTATTAACTATATGTATAATATGTACTGTTTTAGTGTCATTTTGTGCCATTTTGGTTGGTGGTGTGCCCCGGGATTTTTTAAGTATAAAAAGTGTGCCGCGGCTCAAAAATGTTGAAAATCACTGATCTAGATGGAATAAACCCCCCTTTGATTTTTTTTAGACTAAGGCTCCATGTACATGACTAAAATGTATTCATATTTACAACTTCAGGATTACGGATACATTTGTGGACCCAATTATTTCTATTGGTCACGGACACCTTGGTCACGGACACCTTGGTCACGGACACACTGAAAGATGTCTGTGCTGTAGAAATGATCTGTAAAATATAGGACGTCTTTTCTGGTCATAATTACTACAAGCATAAGCCCATAGAAATCTTTGCTGCCAGCATGAGCCCATATAAATCTTTTTGCTGCAAGCATGAGCTCATAGAAATCTTTGCTGCAAGTATGAGCCCATAGAAATCTTTGCTGCAAGAATGAGCTCATAGAAATCTTTGCTGCAAGCATGAGCACATAGAAATCTTTGCTGCAAGCCTAAGCTCATAGAAATCTTTGCTGCAAGCATGAGCCCATAGAAATCTTTGCTGCAAGCATGAGCTTATAGAAATCTTTGCTGCAAGCATGAGCCCATAGAAATCTTTGCTGCAAGCATGACATGGGGAAAACTGATCTCCCTGCTGCAGCCCTTAACCTTCTTATATCTCACCCCCCATCACCCTCCCCCTCAAACGTACCCCTCCCTTAATAATACGCTTTAACACCTGTTTCTTTGGAAAATATATGGCCACAGCAGCCAATATTTATTAACAAAAATAACATGGAACATATACAAACAATGCAATATAACATATCAAAATAAATAGCCATAAATATGCTATCTAAACATTATCCAAAAACCGGAAGGAGGGGTTCCTTGAGGCTAAGAATCCCAAGTGTAAGAACCGGCCATCTTACTCTTCTTATGCTCCCCCGCCCCCTGCCGGTTACCTCAGGCTCAAGGGCCCTCCGTGCCTCGATCACCACTGGCCGATTACTTACCAAACTCCACCAACTACTCCACGGGACACCACCCAGACAGGAGCCCATACCCCTCACCATTATCCAGTGAGCCACCAGTTAAAGTGGGGTGCATTTCTTATTATGTGCCCCCTCCGTTAATAGCAACCAACCCCAAGGACCCCCTACCCCGCCACCCCCGCTGCTATGACAAAACAACCCATCCCCACCCCCCGAAAATAACAGTAAACCCAAAACCTTAGGGAGGGAGGGTGAGACTCCTTGGCTGCCGCTCCACATGTGGCTGCTCGTGCCGATAGAGGAGGGGTTTTATATGCCCTCTCCTGTTCTCCAGCCCCAGCTCCCCCTCCCGCCTGCTAACTCCTGCCCCCTCATTAACTCCTTCCCGACAGTTTCCCTGTCATGCCGGCCTCCCTCCAACTGCGTCTATGTCCGGCCTCTCTTGACATGGGGAAAACTGATCTCCCTGCTGCAGCCCTTAACCTTCTTATATCTCACCCCCCTTCACCCTCCCCCTCAAACGTACCCCTCCCTTAATAATACGCTTTAACACCTGTTTCTTTGGAAAATATATGGCCACAGCAGCCAATATTTATTAACATAAATAACATGGAACATATACAAACAATGCAATATAACATATCAAAATAAATAGCCATAAATATGCTATCTAAACATTATCCCAAAACCGGAAGGAGGGGTTCCTTGAGGCTAAGAATCCCAAGTGTAAGAACCAGCCATCTTACTCTTCTTATGCTCCCCTGCCCCCAGCCGGTTACCTCAGGCTCAAGGGCCCTCCGTGCCTCGATCACCACTGGCCGGTTACTTACCAAACTCCACCAACTACTCCCCGGGACACCACCCAGACAGGAGCCCATACCCCTCACCATTATCCAGTGAGCCACCAGTTAAAGTGGGGTGCATTTCTTATTATGTGCCCCCTCCGTTAATAGCAACCAACCCCAAGCCCCCCCACAGACCAAGAGCCCTCTCAATGCCTTCCTGCAAGGCTAGCGCCCACAAGTCCATGCCAATAGCGTTCAGATGCACGCCATCCCCCAACCAAAAATTACCCGTTCCGTCCACCAGCTCCCGATGGCGCACCGCCACCCCTCCATTACGGGCAACAAAAGAAGACACCGCCCTATTCACCTTCACCCTGGCACGATTTAGCCGCTCCACCGACCTCGCCACCCGCCACGTCCTCCTGGGAACTATGTCGGACCACACAACAAGCACATCTGGGAAGGTTCTCCAAAGACGCAACAAATCCTACCGGATGTCCCTGACCGGTTCACGAAAGGGGCGAAGCCCCAAGTCACTACCTCCTAAATGAAGCACCAACACTTCCGGCGACTTATCAAGCCTAGCGAAGCGATGGAAATCGGGGAGGAGCCGATTCCAAACCATGCCACCTACCCCCAGCCACCGCAGCACCGCCTCTGACCTGGAGAATCCCAGCTGCCACCCGTCTGGACGAACCGCTGCCCTCTGCGCCCCCCGGCTGACATACGAATGCCCCATAATCCACACTAGGCAGGGGCCGGCACCTAAAGACGCGATAATAGAACACAAAAGACAAAAGAGGGAGAAGCAATGAAACTGC
The DNA here is from genome assembly GCF_027789765.1 of Dendropsophus ebraccatus. Lineage (NCBI taxonomy): Eukaryota > Metazoa > Chordata > Amphibia > Anura > Hylidae > Dendropsophus > Dendropsophus ebraccatus. The sequence continues at coordinate 72,781,821 of NC_091455.1, read as the reverse complement.
TAGTTACAGATCCCACCACAACCAACTGCAACCCCCCCCCTTTACCACACCACCACCAAACCCGCTGTCAAAAACCTTCAACGCCCCCCAAACCCCCCTGTTAACTGTGCCAGCCCCCCCCAGCCACGTCACACCAAGTGAGGCCGAACATAGGACCTGTAGCGCCCTGACTCCCAGCGCCCTATGCGCTGCACCTCCTCCGCCCCTGGGCCCCAACCGGCCGCCTCCGTGGCCGCCCCGATTCGGAAGGAATGCGAACTATCCAACCCCAGTACCTCCAGTCCACGACGGAAAATCGCAGTGAACTGATACCGCAACAAAAACGACCCATCACAATGCTGCAACAAGGGGCCCGCCCGATTCCCCCGAAACACCAGGAAACACTCTAGACACTGCACCGGACACATAGCCGCACCTCGCACTTCCCTCAAAAACACGTCCCGCCCCCCTCCCCACTTGATCAATCTTAGACCGGCGCAAGCGAAACCCCCCCTCCTTGTTCCAACCGTACATCCTCCCGAAACAAACCCCCGGCCCTCCTGGCCGACTGGGACACCAACTCCCCCACCCTCAGGGCTCCAAAAAACGCCCACGAAAATGCCACCCTTAACAACACCACTTCCGACTCTGACCTGCATAACCCGACCAAACCCTCACCAAGACGTTCCAGCAAACCAAACGACACGGGCATCCTCGTATCCGGACGCACCTTTCCCTTCCGAAACCCCTTCAGGGCTTGACGGACCATAAAATCCTTAGTGGGATCTCGATGCCCCCGCAGCTTGAAGCCAAAGGCCAGGGCTGCCACAAACTGATTCACCCGAGACACCGACCAGCCCGCCGCCGAAGCACAGCCCAACCAAGACAGCACTGCCAACACCCGATCTCCATCCGACTGCACTACACCCCATCCCCTCTCCCACTCCGTCCACTCCTCCCATGCTGCAGAGTACGCCAACCACGTGCTCCTAACCAGAGAAGCCCGTATCAGCTCCCCTGCCGTCCTCAAACCAGCTGCCAGAGATGTTGCGGGCAGGTGATCCCTTCTGCGGCCGCCTCTGGGACCAGCGACCGGAAACGCTCCCACTCCTGGCGAGAAAGAAAATCGACCACTGAGTTTTTGATTCCAGGCACATGATCCGCCACCACCCGCGAGTTGAGAGATAAGCAGCGCAACACTAAATGCTGCAGCAGCCGCACCACGGGGGGAGAAGAGGCCGATCCCGAGTTGATCGCCAAGACCACCGCCATATTGTCACAATGAATACGAATCTTTCTGTCCCGAAACTTGTCCCCCCAAACCACCACCACCACCACTATGGGGAAAAGCTCCAGAAGAGCCAGATTCCGCACCAACCTTGCCTTATGCCACTCCTTCGGCCACCCCCCGGCGCACCACTGACCCTGGCAGTAGGCCCCGTAACCGACACTCCCCGCCGCATCCGTATAGAGCTCCCAGTCAAAGCTGTCCACCGCGGGCGCCATGACCAATGATCTACCGTTGTAGGTCCCCAAAAAGGAAGCCCACACCGCAAGATCATCCTTCAGTTCCTTCGTCAGCCTGACAAAGTGGCGAGGCGAACGAACGCCCGCCGTCGCCCCCTCCAAGCGCCTGCAGAACACCCTCCCCATGGGCATTATGCGGCAAGCAAAATTCAATTTGCCTAACAGAGACTGAAGAACCTGCAACTGAATCTTCTTCGCACCCGAGCCCTGTCCAGCTCTCGCTTCAACGCCACCAGTTTATCTTCAGGCAACCTGCACTCCATCCGAACGGAATCAATAGTGATTCCCAGGAACTTGAGGACAGTCGCCAGCCCCTCCGTTTTGTCCCGTGCCAAAGGCACCCCAAAATGGCCCGAAAGCCACTCCATGGTTCCCAACAGGGTACGACAAATGGGCGACCCGGGAGGACCTAAGAACAGGAAATCGTCAAGATAGTGGATGACAGATCTCACGCCCGCCAGGTCCCGAACCACCCATTCCAAGAAAGAACTAAAGTCCTCGAAGTAGGCACACGATAAAGAGCAGCCCTTGGGGAGGCACCGGTCAATAAAGAACGAGCCCTCCCAGTGGCAACCCAATAACCGCATGCTTACCGGGTGTACCGGGAGAAGGCGAAAAGCAGACTCGATGTCCGTTTTCGCCATCAAAGCACCCCGAACGTACGAACGCACCCATGCCACCGCTGCGTCAAAAGAAGTGTAAACGACCGAACAAAGTTCCGGGTCAATGCCGGCGTTGACCGACAGGCCCTGCGGATGCGACAGGTGATGGATGAGCCGAAACTTATTCGCCTCTTTCTTGGGAACAACCCCCAACGGAGCCACCATCAGGTCCGGAAGGGGAGAGGCGGGAAAAGGCCCCGACATCCTACCCAGGGATACCTCTTTAGCCAGTTTCTCTGAAACCACGGCCGAGAACTGATAGGCCGTCCGGAGGTTACGGAGCGAAAAAGGGACAGCATGGGGAGGGGAGGGAATGACAAAACCTACGGAAAACCCCTCAACGAGCAGAGCCGGCTTGGCCCTGTCCGGATAGTGGTCGAGAAAGGGGCGCATCGCGCCCACTTTCACCGAAGTCTCCCCCGGGGCCAAAACCGCCGGCACCTCGACCCTTTCCCTTCCTATAACAACGAGCCGATCCGTGAGAGGTGACCCCGCAAGACCCGCACGCGTGCCTGAACTTGCAGGCCGTGCTGTACTTGCATTGGCCGTCATTGAACGGCCAACACAACCCGGCCTTACCATCCCCTGCCCTGAAGACACCGACCGGCCGGAAGACCCGCCCCCCCCCGGAAAGGACTGTCCAAGCCTGGCAGGCCCCATGACACGCAGCCACAGCCCGATGTCCTTCTGGTCCCACTTTATGCTAGAACGTACCGCTTTACGCTGCCTAAACTGCTCGTCATACCGGAGCCACGACTGTCCGCCGTAGACCCGGTATGCCTCCCCGATGGAGTCCAAGTAACAAAAAAGGCCCGAACAATTCTCGGGCGCCTTTTCACCTATGACACTGGCCAAAATGTCAAATGCCTGCAGCCAGTTCGAGAACGTTTGCGGAATGAGGCGCCACCGGCACTTCTGCTCCTCCTCTTTTTTGAGCTCAAAGCGTTTTCCTTTGTCTAAATTGAATTTTTCGATCATAACATCGAACATACTCATCCCGCCAGATCCGTTCCCGCACCTCCTGTTTTAAATGAGCCCGACAGCCGGAGGGTCCAGGTCCAACCGACAAGGCGCTTCTTCTGGAGCAGGGCCTGGAATGTCCACACTCCGCTGACTGAGAACAAGACTCACGCTGGAGGCAGGATCAGAGCCCAAGGAGGCAGAGGCAGGAGCCCGCAGGCCCCCCCCCCCCCCGCCGAGGCACCACTACCAGTCCGGAACACTGAAGACCGCAGGGGATTGCTGGGATGGCCGCCGCTGATGACATCATCTCTGCTGCTCCCGGCCGTCGGCTGCGGACAGCGCGAAGACCCACGTGACTGCTCCTGCCGACCACGAGGACTGCCCGACACATCGGCCGGAACCTCACCGGGGGAGCCGGCCGAAACTGGAAACAGCTGCTGTCTGGCCGCAGGGAGGGAGCCCCGGACCGTCTCCTCCCCCGATCCGCTGAGCCCGACCACGCTCCCGGATTCCTCTCAGCCCGGGACGCCCGACCCAAAGCTGTGGGAAGGGGAACCAGGCCTGGAGGGTCCCCGGAGGGGCTCCTGCGCCATCGCCGAGCCCGAGGAGGGGAGCCAGGGCTCAATCTAACAGGTGGCCGAGCCCGCCGTGAGCTGCGCTGCCGCTGCGGGAGGGAAGCTGGTGCATCAGCCTCTGGGAACAGCTCCGCCGACGTGCCTAATGACTACGGGGAGGCCTCCCCCGACATTCCTGGGCCGTCCGACCAAGGAAAGAGGCCCGAAGCAGGAGCTCTAGAATGGAGTGCACCTGGCTGTCCAGCCAGGCCCGGTCCTCCACTGTTGCCGCCGCCTCTCTCAACTGCCGAAGCAGCTCCTCAACCGTCAACGCCATGGTAAGTCACTGTCCCACGCTGTCCGACTCCTCACTCCTTGGCTGCCGCTCCACACGTGGCTGCTCGTGCCGATAGAGGAGGGGTTTTATATCCCCTCTCCTGTTCTCCAGCCCCAGCTCCCCCTCCCGCCTGCTAACCCCTGCCTCATTAACCCCTTCCCGACAGTTTCCCTGTCATGCCGGCCTCCCTCCAACTGCGTCTACGTCCGGCCTCTCTTGAGCTCATAGAAATCTTTGCTGCAAGCATGAGCCCATAGAAATCTTTGCTGCAAGCATGAGCCCATAGAAATCTTTGGGTGCTTCCATTTGCAGATTGCTACAGCTGTGCATCTGCATTTGTCTATGTTTGCAGAAGCATTGTTAGGTGACGGGAAGCGATTTCCACAGCTGTAAGCATAAATTTAGCAAGTTGAGCAGCTGATCCAGGCCATCCATGACTGCCCAAGTTTATAGGACAAGCGAGGAAAAGGCGAGAACAAAGCTAGTACACAGATAATTTGTAGTAGTACCCCACAGGAACCAAGCTTGGTCCCCACCTACCCGGCCTTGGAAACGAACTCCTAACAGACTCCTTGTGCTCATGGTTACTCTTTCTTCTTTCACCATATATTTCCACTCAACACTCCATGCTCAACTCTCTTTCTCTAACATGGTTTAAAGGGAACCTGTCAGCACGATTGACACCATGAAAGCATGGGCAGTATAATAGGTGTCTTAATGATAATAATAATAATACTTTTAATCCAGTGCACAAGGTATGCAAATGAGGTCTAATTAGGCATTGGGGCGGAGACCAAGCCATAACTAGTCACAGCTCTCTGCCTCTAATCACATTCTGCAGGTGAGACTGACAAGTAAAGAGACTTCCATGTCCCGGCAGCAAGTGACGTAAAAGCCTCTTTGCCTGTCAATCCTGCCTGCAGAGCGTAATTACAGGCAGGAGAGCTGTGGCTAATTATGGCTTTGTCTCCGCCCCAATGTCTATTTAGGAGTAATTTGTATTCCCTGTGCGTCAGATTCAAAGTGTTATTTTAGGCATATAGACAGCTCACGTCAAGCAACAACAACATGGTAGGAAAGTTATTAGGACACCATTATGCGCTGTCCTCTATTCTATGGCCATAATAGGGATCGGGTTTGGTTTGACTTACACTCCCCCTGCCAGAAAGTTCTGCATACTAGTTAGCTAACTGGAGAGCAAGAAGCTAATACTAAACTGTGAACAAGACGTATGTGTTTAGGAAGGCCTGGTTAGCTCTGTACGTCCACCTGTAACTGCGGCATAAGAACACAGTGTAAGGCTATGTTCACACTTAGTAAGAGAGCGGCCGTTCCGTAACACAGCCGGGTCACAGAACGGCCGGTCTCTGAGAAAAGCATCATCCCGGCAAGTACTGCAGTATCGTCCGGATGATCTTTCGAGCCGCAGAGTTCTGATGCGGGCGCATCAGTGCGCGCCCGCATCAGAACTCCTCACAGCACACTATAGATCAAGGGTCCGGAGCCGCTCGCTCTATTGTGTGAACTGACAGGGTTTTCTGCGGCCGCTTTTCAGTGGATACCGACCGCAGAAAACTGATATGTCAGTTTTCTATGGCGCCGTTAGGGATCCCGGACGAAGTATATACTATGTGTGTACACTCCGGCTGGGATTCCCTCAGGCTGCAGCACTACGTAAGTGCCACAGGAATCACGGTTGTTGTAACAACGGCCGTGATTTCCGTGGCACTTTCGTAGTGTGAACATATCCTAAAATAAGATATAGAACATATAGAATGTTAGACAACATATCAGCATTGCAGCAGATCAGTTCATCTAACTATTCCCATTATACCAGAGTGAAATTCTTACAGCATAGGTACATTTTTTTATTTTTTTCTTGCTATACTATAATAAAGGGGTTGTCCAACAAAAATCTTTTTCTTTCAAATCTACTGGTTTAAGAAAGTTATATTAATTTGTAGTTTACTTCTAATTAAAAATCTCAAGTCTTCCCATACTTATCAGCTTCTGTATGTCCTGCAGGAATTTTTTTCTTTTCAGTCATACATAGTGCTCTCCACTGCCACCTCTCTCTGAGACAGGAACTGTCTAGAGCAGTAGAAGTATTATATGGGGATTTGCTACTGATCTGGAATGTTCCTGTCTCGGTCAGAGATGTCAGCAGAGATCACTATGTATGACTAAAAAGAAAACATTTCCTGCAGGACATACAGCTAATAAGTATGGGAAGACTTGGGATTTTTAAATAGAAGTAAATTACAAATTTATATAACTTTCTGAAACCAGTAGACTTGAAAGAAAAATATTTCCAATGGATAACCCCTTTAAGGCAAGACAAGTCTAATGTTTAGCTAAGGTGAGCTGTAAATGATTGTCCAGCAAATCCAAGTGAAAGAGAATTGGAGTTCTCTCGGCTCCTCCGCACATATTTAGTAATTTAGTTATGCAACCATCACATTCGGAAGAGGCACAACTGACCTCCAGTGGTGATGTATTAGGCTTTGTGCAGCTATAAATGTAAACGTGTCTCAGGAGCCCTTTTTGGCATGTTATAGACCTCTGTAATAGTGATAACAAAGCAATGCCTGGCAAACGCTGCACCGAGTTAGAACTTCCTAAATTGTAAAGGTGAAAAACGATCAATTAAGAATTTTTATTCTTGGTTTGTGTATATAATTGGGTTCTTCTGACTGAATTCTCTGCTTTCTGCTCAGGCAATTATGAAAGTAATTCTCTGTCAAGGTGAATCATGGAATAGTAAAAACAAGGTTATTAGATAGTGCTTACCTGCACGCTGCAATTTATAGAAGTTAGTTTCCAAAGCCCTTTGTATTTCTATCAATCTCTTTCTTGCCTATACAAAGTTACTTACCACCTCCTCCATTACAGACTGGTCCTACAGCTCATTCATCACTTCTGCCTGTTGACTCTATTTGACTTTGTGTCTACACCTAGTATCTTTTAAATAGATAAAAATAAGAATTGTTTAAGTGTGCTTTCCAATTACAGTACTATTTCATGGAAAGAAACACGTAAGAAATCAGAGAATAGAATAAGTAACCCTCATTCACTATGCCATACACATGCTAAGGTATGTGATGTCTTCTGCTATAAATTGTAATATAACGGCATTCAGTGATACCTGGATGGCAGAATCTGGCTGGCTGTCCTGCAGCTCTTTACTATGGTGGTTTGCCACACTTTTAGACCTACATACAAACAGGGTTTGTGTTTGACATCAGGGTAGTTTGGCCATGAGGACGAATCTAAAAAAAATGCCCCCCCCCTCCCTCCTTCCTTCCCTCCCTCCTTCCCTCCCTCCTTCCTTCCCTCCCTCCTTCCTTCCCTCCCCCAATCTAAAAAAAATGCCCCCCCCTCCCTCCTTCCTTCCCTCCCTCCTTCCCTCCCTCCCTCCTTCCTTCCCTCCCTCCCTCCTTCCTTCCCTCCCCCCTTCCTTCCCTCCTTCCTTCCCTCCTTCCATTCAAATATTGCTGACATAATTAGATAAATGTAGATCAATTAGCTAATAATATAATGTACCTATTGCCACTTTAGGTTTACACTGTAGAATCTTTTACCATGTAGAAGTACTATTCCCATAGGCCCAAATCATGCCCCCAAAATTTGTCTGATCTGTCTGTAGAAATTTGTTTTTAACCCTGTAAGGACGGAGCCAGTTGTCATTTTTGTGCCTTATTTTTTCCCTCCTCATGTTTAAAAGGCCACTGCGCTTGCATATTTTCTCCTACAGACCCACATAAGCCCTTATTTTTTGCAACACCAATTATCCTTTGCAAATACAGTACTATAAAATATGCTGCAAAACCGGGAATTATATGTGCAATGAAATTGGAAAAAAAGGTGCAGTTCCTTTTATTTTGAGGGGTTTCGCGTTTACGCTGTTCGCCCTATGGTAAAACTGACATGTTATCTATGTTCCTCAAGTCAGTACGATTACAACAATATGTAACTTGTATAACTTTTATATTATTTGATGGCTTTTAAAAAATGAAAACCTTTTAAAATTGCTTTTAAAATTTCCATCCTTATAACTCATTTATTGTTTGGTCTATGGAACTGTGTGAGGTGTCATTTTTTGCGCCACAATCTGTTGTTTCTTTCGGTACCTTCATTGCATATATGCGACTTTTTGATCACTTTTTATAATTTTTTTTCTGGATTTGATGTAAACAAAAATGCACAATTTTGCACTTTGGCGTTTTTTTGCGCTTACGTTGTTTACCGTGCAAGATCAGGAATGGGATAATTTAATAGTTTGGGCGATTACGCACGCGGCGATACCAAAAATGTTTATTTTTTATTTTATTATTTATTTATCTTTATTTATTAAATGGGAAAAGGGGAGTGATTCAGACTTTTATTAGGGATGGGGATTTTTTATTATTAAAAACACTCTTTTTTTTCCCCTCTAACATTAATTGGAAGCCCCCTGGGGGACTTCTATATACACAGTACTGATCTCCTATTGAGATCAATGCTGTGTATATAATAGAGCAATGATCCATCAGATCAGTGTTCTATTATGCTGGTCTGCTGTAGACCACATACATGGATTGCCGAGCCGGCATCAGTGTCATTCTGACGCTAAGCCCGGTCGGCTCAGTACAAGACATCTCCCCTCCGTGATCACATTGCGCAGGGGGGGGGGGGGGGGAGGATCTCCACACTAGACACCAGGCAGAGGGGCCACGGACTATTCAAATGCAGCTGCATTTGAATAGTTAACTAGCTGGCAGCGGCGATCGGCCACGCCTCTTGTGCCTCCTAGAGGCACAGTATAATAGGGTAAATAGGGTTATATACTGTGATACAGAAGTATTGTGAAACGAGTCTATGGTCACCCAACGGACTGCAAGTTGTTAAATGCAGGAGCTAGAGATATTGCAGAACCGCTGCGGCACTTGTTACAGGGCTTGTGTGTTAGCTAGCTTTCCTTGGGTACCAACAAACACCCTGAAAAGTACTCCTTCTTACAGTGTGATGGTGCGAGACTCAAACACAGAGAGCTCATGAGTAGTTGTAGAATAAACTTTACTGAAAGTTCTTGGCTGGTGCAAAACAGTATACAGTCACAGTTTTCAATGCACATCCTTGTTAGCTTAGGATTAAACCAAAAGTGAGCACTGACTTTGATCACTTAGAAAGGAGTTTAGAGGTTAGTGACAATGCTGACTACCTAGAGGGGCTAGGTAGTTTGAGTCGAACCTCGGACCGTAGTGGTGTTTGGTTCGAGATTCAAACTGGAACCCCATAAAAGTCAATGGGAGATGTTCGGGTTAATTTTGACACCCTATACAGGTGACATGGAACAAATTAGTGAAGAAAATTAGGCTCTAAGAATGACAGAAAAAAAAAATAAAGAGGGTAAATACTTCATTCCTTTCACTGAGGAATGAAGGTAGCAGAGTTGAGATAGTGACATAGCACAGCTGAGGTAGTAAGGTAGTGAAGTAGCAGAGTTGAGACGACAGTGATGTAGTAGAGTTGAGGTAGTAAAGTAGTGACATAGCAGAGTTGAGATAGTAAGAAAGTGATGTAGCAAAGTTGAGGTATAAGGAGGAATTGAGGGAGTGTCCTTTCACAGTCTGACACTATCCAATCAGAGAGGATGATGTAGGGACACACCCCCAGTTATGCTTTTTCAGCAAAAAAAACTGCTGAATGACACATCATAGAGCTATAGGGATAGGTGATTCAGAAGTGAAATTTCATGGCAAATATAAGCATATATTAAAACAAATTTGGAGTGGTGACTGGTTCCTTTTAAGTCCCCTCCTTTTACAGAAAAGAAAGTGAATCCCTGTTCTCTTTCATTCTGATCGGGTGTTGCCAGGTGCTGTGACGACCCCTTTACTAGTTAAAGGGGTTGAAGCAGGATCTGGTCATGTCCTCTTTTCAGTGTCAGACTGGGCCACCAGAAGATCCCTGTTACCTATCCTGGGACTCTTAGGTGAGTGCACCAGTCAATTGCGTCTGCACCCTTAGGCTATGTTCACAGTATGTAAGTTTTGTAATTCAGTGACACTGAAGATCATCTGGCGGATGATCTTTTCTGACATTGGCCGTTCCGTGATCTGGCCGGTGTCTTACTACTAAGTGTGAACATGGCCTTAATATGCACAAGCACTGAGTGTAGGCGACCCGAACATCAGACACAGGCAGCGTCTCTAACATACTACCTGACACTGCATAGAGGAGAAGAGAGTGAAGCCTGATAATTTTTCTTTTCTTCTTCCTTGTGTGCACATGGGGGCCATTACTATTGTGGACTACCATGTAAGTGTTGCAGTATGCATTTACTGCCAGGCTATGCTTGTACTTGTAGTTCTTCGGTCTTGCAGAGTTCCCTTTATACTTTTGGGCTGGACTGGAACTATTAGTACTTAGTCCCCATATATACATTGGTCATTCTTCATTCCATCTGACTATAACATCATATAATACCCAATTTGCTACTATGGGGATGGATACTGCACAGAGGGGGCCATCTGATATATAGGGACTACACAGGGGGGTCACCTACTATATGAGGACTATACTGAAGCCAATTTCACCCAACGTGCCATGTATATTAACACCAGGGCCGTACAGGGGACACAGGAGTCCAAGAGAGCGGCCTTAGCTACCATCCACCATAAGCTGATATTATTAGTGATGAATTAGGTTTTATATGATGCTATAGTCAGATGGAATTAAGAATGACCAATGTATATAAGAAGGAGATATTAGATGGATTATATTGGTTTTCCAGGTTCAGACATTTATGAACCAAACAGTCCAACTAGCCCAAAAGTATAAAGTGATCTCTGCAAGAATGAAGAACTACAAGTCCAAGCATAGCCTGGCAGTAATTGCATTGTGCAACACTTACATGGCAAAAGACTCTGCATGTGATGTGTAGAAATGCTCAGTACAACACTGAGGTACCACAAAGCCCAGCAAAGCATCAACAAGTCCATCAACAAGAACAATACTGGGAACCACCTGTAACCTGTCACCTGTGCCTAGGCTTGTTGTATATTACTGGTGCTGTGTACATTCATGGATTTCTAGGAAAGGCTGGGACTTGTAGTGCCTCATTACCCCAGTATGCGATGCTATGCTGGAAATATAATCCATTAAACAACTCTATAGACACAGAAATAAACTGTTTCAGGATAAAAATAATATGGTGATGTAAAGCTTTTTTTTTTATTTTTAAAGCAGCAGAACATGGAACCTATGTATATTGGGTGTCCTTCATATTTATTTATTTGTTTATGTTTTGGCAAAATGAAGGTTAGGTCATTATGAAGTATAATTGGTCCAATAGAGACCATGTCCTGTATATAACTGTGTGATACTATGTTGCAGTGTTAGTAACATTGTATATGGGGCATTTAGTCCTTTAAAAAAAGAATATTAAAAATCCCTCATACTGCTCAGTAGATGGAAAACAATCTTCTCCCTACATACATTGCTCATCCTTCCCTCCTTGTTACTATGGCAACACTACTGACACAACGTCACAGTGCAGGTCAGGTGACTGATGACATCACAATGGAATGTGAAGTGTTGTATGACATCACAATGCTATGTGACAGGTTCTATGTCTCCATGCTCTGGAGTTACTCTGTAGTTTGCAGTCAGTGAGATAGGATGGCAATACAGAGAGTGGTGGGGATTTTGTTGATTTTTGGATTGTGCTTTGGAATAGAGATCACAGAGACATCAGGTAATGGCTTCATATTGGAGGAACTTTATTTTTCTAAATGTCCATTACATTTATGTAGCTGGGAAATGTAGTTAACATCTGTATTTTTCTTTCTTGACAGTGATCAGGGATTCGGGGATTGAGAATCCCATCAAACTGGATGGAGGCCATAACAGTGAGTATTTACTATCACAATGACATTCATTATATACAAATATATATATATATAATCCTAATAGTAATAAATAACCCATAATAATCCCTGTCTTTGCTTATTACCAGGCGGAGGTCTCATCATTGGGATTGTCGGGGGGATCATCCCTGTTCTTGTCATCATTTTCTGGTAAGTTCCTGCTGGTTATATTCTGTGTTGGTCTATAGGGGGCGCAGCAGCTATTGCAGCCAGGACCCGGCTATATACAGATAATAGGGGAAGGGTCATATATGAATAGGGAAATGACTTGTGCCATCTATATAAGTTTATCTAAGGATTTTACTTTGTTTTGCAGTTCTATATATTGGTATCGCCGCTGTCGCCGCCAGACGGCAAAACAGACGGAATTGGAGGAAGTGATTGTCCATAATTCAGGTAATAATTACTATATCATAAAGGGGGAGGGGTCTAAGATCTAGATTCTAAATTGGGGCCATACACTTGTATTATACACTTGTATACCTCATATACTGTTGTTTTTGGAATTGGTCCTGGAAATGGCAGCCTGTATTCTGTCTATGCAGCAGCAGGTATAGCTTATCATAACACATGCTGATTCTAATGTCTTCCCTCTTACATTGCAGATGTTACAGACATCAATCCAACACCGAAGGACAAACCACTAGAGGAGGCACGAACCAGGGACCATAAACATGTGCCAACATATTTGGAAGCCCTGACTGTTCTGAAAAGGACGACAGAGGAGGCAGGGACTTATATAAAAAAAATGGCACAAATACCAGATTGGATTCCTATTCATGGAAAATTAAAGAACCCTGTGGCCATAACCCACGGAAAAAAACACAAAGATCCAACAAAAAAAAAAAGATTTGGTAGATTGGGCTCCTTTTTAAAAATCAGGAGGAGGAAGCAAGCAAACTCATGGCTCAAAAGAAGAAGAGAAAGGATTCTAAAAAAACAGAAAAAAAGGCAGAAAATGAGAAGGAAGCCATCATGTTTCTGCTGCAGGTGAAACACCGGACATAGATACAGCCATATCCAGCGTACATGTATGTCCCACCTAATATGCTGAGTACAATAAATATCATACATGTAAATCCTGATGACTTCTCACCATTTCTTCCCCAGTCACACTCTTTGGGTTAGATCACTGTGATTCCTGCATTTATTACTGTTGTACTATTCTCCTGAGTGACCGGCACATGTCCTGTGCTATAATATTAAATAGCGTGTCAATGATCCTTTATGTCTTCTCCAAGTTATGCCCAGCATGTATCCCCTGAGGAAACCATCACTATAGCTGATGAAAACATGTAGGGAGGTAGGGGCAGGCTCCAGTGTGGGGCGCCCTTTTTCAAGACAATATTACTGCTCCTCCAGTGGCCTAACACGCTCTAGATAAGAGGGATCTTAAAAGACCCACAACACTAACTGCTCCTCTAGATATTGGATGCTATTGCTGTATTTTAACCTAGATGTCTACTATAGGGGACTGCATAGAAAGGGAGAACCCCTACTATGTGTACCGCACAGAGGGGTCATCTACTATAGGGGACCACGTGTGTGTGTTCGTGTGTGTGTGTGTGGGGGCAGGGACGCAATCAGGCCAGTATTGGTGGTACAGCTGTCAGGGGCCCGGGCCAAAGCTAGAATCCAGGGGGGCCCGCTGAAGCTCCTGACAGCTATACCGCACACTGCTCTTTTCTGTCATAGCAGATAGGCAGGGTCACACGACAGAAGCAGGGCCCCCTCCTCCCTTCCCACCGGGCCCCTCCCTCACCTCCTCACTAGCTTCTCTGGCTGCTTTCTCTCCTGTCGGGACAGAAGAGGAGGGGCCTAGTGCCGACTGTGTGCAGAAGACCAGAAGATAAGGACACACACAACATGGCCCCCTGGAGCTTCCCTGAGAAGAGTGTAAGTCAGGGGCGTAGCTAGGGGTTCAGACTAGGGGGGCGAGCAAGTCTGAGTGGGCCCCCAACCGATGATCTTACCCATAGGGACCCTCAGCAGACATTACTAGAATAGGGATTGAGAGCAGTGTAAAAGGCTTTCTACATTTCACATACATGGCCTTGTAAAATTTAAAGGGGTTATGCAAGATTGGAGAACCATAGCTGATTTGTTCCAGAAACAGCACCACCCCTGTCCTCAGTTTGTGTGCAGAATTGCAGCTCACTTCCACTGACAAGAACAGTGCCTAATTGTAATGCCACACATGTAAATTCTTCGGGCAGACAGTGGAATCTGCCGGAGCATATGATAGAGCCTATTCAGATTCCACACAGAGTTTTCTGACAGAATTACTCTATGCGCATATACCCTAACAGGGGTGTCAAACTCACTGCCCCCAGCTGTTGCAGAACCACAATTCCCATCATGCCTGTGCGGCTAAAGCTAATTGCTTGTTTACACAGAGAGATTTATCTGACAGATTTTTGAAGCCAAAACCAGAAACAGACTATAAACAGAGACCAGGTCATAAAGGAAAGACTGAGATTTCTCTTCTTCCCAAATCCATTCCTGTCTTTGGCTTAAAAAATCTGTCAGATAATCTGTCTGTTTAAAGGCTCTCTAAAGCTTCCAAGTTAATTGTAGTTTTGTAACAGCTGGAGGTCCCCAGTTTGACACCTGTGCTCTTTATGTTCAATGAATAATCTTCACTATATAAACAAAATGCTACTAATAATACCAGCATATACAGGACAAATAATACTGTTACACCATGATCACTACCCTCACCATACAGTTACTGGATAGTAGCGCTATATTTTCACTGAATAACATCCACAATATAAAGCCCAATATTCTCCCTAAGCAGTGACTGTATTGAGGTTGATCAAGGTGTATACAGGTTCTGCAGTTCTTATAAGTGATTATAGTGCATCTACATCCAGTGACTCACAGGAGGCGGCTTCTCTGCATGAATTGCAGTTGATGTTTTTTATGTTGTTCACATTTTCCTTTTTTCTCCATCTGGTTCTGGCCATCATGAAGACTTCTCCGACCATGACTCTTCTCCACAGGATCTGCTAGAGAAACATTTTAGACTGCTTGATCCAGGATGATCCTCATCTCTATACAAACTCCCCGTAGTGTAGCCCCCTCTACACTGCCACTATGTAGTATAGGCCCCTTTGTAGTGTTGCCCCCCTAAGTGCAGTATAGGTCCCTCTGTAGTATACCCCCCTCTGTACAGTACACCACCCCTTCCCCCAGTAGGCCTTCTCTGGGCAGTAAAGGGAAAGCATGTACAGGATGTAGAGGATGCTGGAAAAGCTGGATGACCCCCATCATAGATGCTTGGAAAGCTGGATGACCCCATGATACCGAGTACAAGATGCTGGAAATGACCATCATCATAAGAACTGCACTCACCACATGATGTCTTCATTGACTTCTTTATTAATTCAACGACAGTGTCATCAAACACATTGGGGATTCCAGTGGCAACTGTCAGGGTCCTATTTCACGGACCGAGGAGGGCCTGATCAACGATGTAAACGAGCGCCGATCTGCTAGATCGCTGCCCGTTTACTGGGCCTATTCCACGGCCCAATGATCGTTGAGCGAGGGCTGCAAGTACATCGTTACCAATGTCCTTGCAGCCCTTGCAGCATACATTACCTGTCAGGTCTTTTGCTCCGCTCCGTCCTCATCCCCAGGTCCCGGCCGGTGATTGGCTGAGCGCTCCGTCAGCTGACAGGCCATTCTGAAGCCAGAGCGCGCGGGACCCGGGGAGCAGAAGACCTGACAGGTAATGTATGCTGCTGCTGCTTCTCAAATCGCCGGTCACCCGCCGTGCACCGCTATTCAACCGTAGCAATGCGCTGTGGGGGAACGATGATTTTAGGTCTGGCCCTAAATAAACGATCAGCCGATGACACGATCATCGGCTGATCGTTCTCTCTATTTCACAGAGCGAGAATGGGCCGAATCGGGCGATTATCGTTACTGTGGAATAGGGCCCTCAGGCAGTGGTAGGATACAGCCTGTTTCATTCTGATTGAGCCTCATTAAACCTCGGGGGGTTCATTGAAGCACAATCAGCACCAAACAGACTGTATCCTAGCTCTACCTGACAGCTGCCCACTGGAGTCCACAACGTCTTTGATGACACTGTTGGCAGGGGCGGAACTACCGCAGTAGCAGCTGTAGCCGCTGCTACGGGGCCCGGCACATCAGGGGGGCCCGGCCAGGCTGTGATGTTTCCGGTTAGCTGTTCAGGACCTTTGTCCTGACACCAGCTAATCGGGAGAATAGTGTGTAGTGAAGCCGCCCCCCCCCCCTGCACGGATCCCTGCTGCTCTGCCATTTACATTGTACCTAGCTGACACACAGTGATCCGTCCTTACTGTGTGTCAGTAGCCGAGACCAGTAGGGACTTGAGTGTCCCGGCTACGGAGCTCATTAGCATAATCTCCTTCCTGAGATCTGTGACTAGAGCTGCAGTGTTGTGTCGGGACAGACGGGAGGGGAAGGAAACACACACACAGGTCCTGGCTGTATATATCATCCCCCCCTGTCCTGGCTGTATATACCCCCCCTGTCCTGGCTGTATATACCTCCCCCTGTCCTGGCTGTATATATCATCCCCCCTCTCCTGGCTGTATATATAACCCCCCCCTGTCCTGGCTGTATATATAATCCCCCCTGTCCTGGCTGTATATATAATCCCCCCTGTCCTAGCTGTATGTATAATCCCCCCCCTGTCCTGGCTGTATATATAATCCCCCCCACTGTCCTGGCTGTATATATCATCCCCCCCTGTCATGTCCTGGCTGTATATATCATCCCCCCTGTCCCGGCTGCATATATCATCCCCCCTGTCCCTGTCCTGGCTGTATATATCATCCCCCCTGTCCTGTTCTGGCTGTATATATCATCCCCCCCTGTCCTGTCCTGGCTGTATATACCATCCCCCTGTCCTGGCTGTATATATCATCCCCCCTGTCCTGGCTGTATATATAATCCCCCCCTGTCCTGGCTGTATATATAATCCCCCTGTCCTAGCTGTATGTATAATCCCCCCCCCTGTCCTGGCTGTATATATAATCCCCCCCCCCTGTCCTGGCTGTATATATCATCCCCCCCTGTCCTGTCCTGGCTGCATATACCATCCCCCCCTGTCCTGGCTGTATATATCATCCCCCCCTGTCCTGTCCTGGCTGTATATATCATCCCCCCCTGTCATGTCCTGGCTGTATATATCATCCCCCCCTGTCCTGTCCTGGCTGCATATATCATCCCCCCCTGTCCTGGCTGTATATATCATCCCCCCCTGTTCCTGTCCTGGCTGTATATATCATCCCCCCCTGTCATGTCCTGGCTGTATATATCATCCCCCCCTGTCATGTCCTGGCTGTATATATCATCCCCCCTGTCCCGGCTGCATATATCATCCCCCCCTGTCCTGTCCTGGCTG
This sequence comes from Dendropsophus ebraccatus, assembly GCF_027789765.1. Taxonomy (NCBI): domain Eukaryota; kingdom Metazoa; phylum Chordata; class Amphibia; order Anura; family Hylidae; genus Dendropsophus; species Dendropsophus ebraccatus. The sequence continues at coordinate 72,764,485 of NC_091455.1, read as the reverse complement.
TATATATCATCCCCCCTGTCCTGTTCTGGCTGTATATATCATCCCCCCCTGTCCTGTCCTGTCTGTATATATCATCCCCCCTGTCCTGGCTGTATATATCATCCCCCCCTGTCCTGGCTGTACGTATAATCCCCTGTCCTGGCTGTATATATAATCCCCCCTGTCCTGGCTGTATATATAATCCCCCCTGTCCTGGCTGTATATATAATCCCCCCTGTCCTGGCTGTATATATCACCCCCCCTGTCCTGGCTGTATATATCATCCCCCCCCCTTGTCCTGGCTGCATATATCACCCCCCCCCCCCTTTCCTGGCTGTATATATCCACCCCCTCTGTCCTGGCTGTATATATCAACCCCCCTTTCCTGGATGTATATATCAACCCCCCCCCCCCCCCCGGCCTGGCTGTATACAACGCGCACACACAAACACCCGCTGGCCTGGCTGGATGTAAGTATATAAGTAATACTATATTAACACTATTGGCGTGTTTTGGAGGGGGGGGGGGGGGGGGGGGGCTATTTAAAAGTTCGCTATGGGGCCCAGCCATTTCTAGTTACGCCCCTGCCTGTTTGGTGAATTAAGTCCATGAAGACATCATGTGGTGAGTGCAGTTCTTATCTTTCTATGATGTTGGTCATTATCTGGAATCCTAAAATATGAACTAGCACCACCAGGTCTCCCCCATTCCTTGTGAGGTGCTTGCTGATGCTAGTTGGGAGTGCAGTGCCACTTTTCTGTCCTGCTGCAATATGCTGGAAAGCTGGCTAACCTCCATCATACAGGATGTTGGGAAGCTGACTAACCTCCATCATACAGGATGCTGGAAGCTGGACTAACCTCCATCATACAGGATGCTGGGAAGCTGGCTAACCTCCATCATACAGGATGCTGGGAAGCTGACTACCTCCATCATACAGGATGCTGGGAAGCTGGGTGATCTCCATCATACAGGATGCTGGGAAAGCTGACTAACCTCCATCATACAGGATGCTGGGAAGCTGGCTAACCTCCATCATACAGGATGCTGGAAAGCTGGCTAACCTCCATCATACAGGATGCTGGGAAGCTGGCTAACCTCCATCATACAGGATGCTGGGAAGCTGGCTAACCTCCATCATACAGGATGCTGGGAAGCTGGCTAACCTCTATCATACAGGATGCTGGGAAGCTGGCTAACCTCCATCATACAGGATGCTGGGAAGCTGGCTAACCTCCATCATACAGGATGCTGGGAAGCTGACTAACCTCCATCATACAGGATGCTGGGAAGCTGACTAACCTCCATCATACAGGATGCTGGGAAGCTGGGTGATCTCCATCATACAGGATGCTGGAAAGCTGGCTAACCTCCATCATACAGGATGCTGGGAAGCTGGCTAACCTCCATCATACAGGATGCTGGGAAGCTGGCTAACCTCCATCATACAGGATGCTGGGAAGCTGGCTAACCTCCATCATAGAGGATGCTGGGAAGCTGGCTAACCTCCATCATACAGGATGCTGGAAAGCTGGCTAACCTCCATCATACAGGATTCTGGGAAGCCGGCTAACCTCCATCATAGAGGATGCTGGGAAGCTGGCTAACCTCCATCATAGAGGATGCTGGGAAGCTGGTGACCTCCATCATAGAGGATGCTGGGAAGCTGGTGACCTCCATCATTCATGAGGCTGGAAAGCTGGCTAAACCTCCATCATAGAGGATGCTGGGAAGCTGGCTAACCTCCATCATAGAGGATGCTGGGAAGCTGGTGACCTCCATCATACAGGATGCTGGAAGCTGGCTAACCTCCATCAAACAGGATGCTGGAAAGCTGGCTAACCTCCATCATACAGGATGCTGGAAAAGCTGGCTACCTCCATCATACAGGATGCTGGAAAAGCTGGCTAACCTCCATCATACAGGATGCTGGGAAGCCGGCTAACCTCCATCATACAGGATGCTGGAAAGCTGGCTAACCTCCATCATACAGGATGCTGTTGAGCTGGCTAACCTCTATCATACAGGATGCTGTTGAGCTGGCTAACCTCTATCATACAGGATGCTGTTGAGCTGGCTAACCTCTATCATACAGGATGCTGTTGAGCTGGCTAACCTCCATCATTCATGAGGCTGGGAAGCTGGCTAACCTCCATCATACAGGATGCTTGGAAGCTGGGTGACCTCCATCATGCTGTGCAGCCCCTCTCTCCTCCTCAGGCTGTTTATTCTGGTAGCATAAGGTTACTATCTGACACGTGGTTAGCGCCGGGGTGGGGCTTATGTTAATGAAGGTGGGGCTTATCGGGACCCACGAGACATTCATTCAGCGGCAAAATTGATGCCAACTCCCCCTCCCTGTGAATCCCCACTGTCCAGTAAGGCCCCCTCTGTGCAGTGCAACAGACACACACCTACCCACCGAGTGCAACAGACACACGCCTACTCACCTCACCCGTTCCCCAGCTCTTCTGAAGCCGAGCCCATCCTCTTCTAGCTTCCTGTGCAGGCAGGCAGCCTAACTTGCAGAGGCTGCCTGCACAGGAAGCCCCTGTGTCTCTGCTCCAGCATGATGTTCCCTTTAGCTGTGCGTGCATCTTAAAGTTGTACGCACAGCTAAAGGTCACATCTGTCAGTGGGCCCCCAGCCTTGGTGGGCTCGGGAGCGGCAGACCCCCCTTGCCCCCCTCTAATTTCGCTACTGGTATAAGTGTGTGTGAGTGTGTGTGTGTGTGTGTGGTTTGCATGTAATTGTGCATATTACAGCTAAAAGATGATGTAAGAGGCTTATAAGGTTCTGAATCAGCTAAGGTGTATGATGTTCTGCAGCAGCTGAGGTGTGTAATGAGGAGGCTCTGCATCAACTAAGGTGTATGATGTTCTGCAGCAGCAGCTGAGGTGTAAGAGGATTTTATGCATCAGCTAAGGTGTATAATATTCTGCAGCAGCTGAGGTGTGTATGAGGAGGCTCTGCATCAGCTAAGGTGTATGATGTTCTGCAGCAGCTGGGGTGTATGAGGTTCTGCATCAGCTAAGGTGTATGATATTCTGCAGCAGCTAAGGTGTATGAGGGAGGCTCTGCATCAGCTAAGGCGTATGATGTTTCTGCAGTAGCAGCTGAAGTCTAAGAGAATGTTCTGCATCAGCTAAGGTGTATGATGTTCTGCAGCAGCTGAGGTGTGTATGAAGATGTTCTGCATCAGCTAAGGTGTATGATGTTCTGCAGCAGCAGCAGCAGCTGAAGTGTGTATGAGGAGGCTCTGCATCAGCTGAGGTGTATGATGTTCTGCAGCTGAGGTGTGTATAAGGAGGCTCTGCATCAGCTAAGGTGTATGGTGAGGTTCTGCAGCAGCTGAGGTGTATGATGTTCCGCTGCAGCTGTGGTGTATTATGAGGTTCTGCAGCAGCTAAGGTGTATGATGAGGTTCTGCAGCAACTGAAGTGTATGATGAGCTGCCGCAGCAGCTGAGGTGTGTGTTATGATGTTCTGCAGCAGCTGTGGTGTATGATGAGGTTCTATGTGTATCTTTATGAGCAACAGCCTCTTACCAGACAACAACTTTAGCTGTAATTTTTGTAAGTTCCAGCATATAGCCCAGCTGCTGCAGAACCTCATAATACATCTCAGCAGCTGCAGAACCTCATAATACACCTCAGCTGCTGCAGAACCTCATAACACACCTCAGCTGCTGCAGAACCATATAAAACACTTCAGTTGCTGCAGAAACTTATAATACACCTCAGCTGCTGCAGAACCTTATAACACACTTCAGTTGCTGCAGAACCTCATCATACACCTCAGCTGCTGCAGAACCTCATCATACACCTCAGCTGCTGCAAAACCTGATAATACACCTCACCTGCTGCAGAACCTCATAATACACCTCACCTGCTGCAGAACCTTATAATACATCTCAGCTGCTGCAAAACCTTATAATACATCTCAGCTGCTGCAGAACCTTATAATACATCTCAGCTGCTGCAAAACCTGATAATACACCTCACCTGCTGCAGAACCTTATAATACATCTCAGCTGCTGCAAAACCTGATAATACACCTCACCTGCTGCAGAACCTCATAATACACCTCAGCTGCTGCAGAACCACATAATACACCTCACCTGCTGCAGAACCTCATAATACACCTCAGCTGCTGCAGAACCTCATAATACACCTCACCTGCTGCAGAACCACATAATACACCTCACCTGCTGCAGAACCTCATAATACACCTCAGCTGCTGCAGAACCTCATAATACACCTCACCTGCTGCAGAACCTCATAATACACCTCAGCTGCTGCAGAACCTTATAATACATCTCAGCTGCTGCAAAACCTGATAATACACCTCACCTGCTGCAGAACCTCATAATACACCTCAGCTGCTGCAGAACCTCATAATACACCTCACCTGCTGCAGAACCTCATAATACACCTCACCTGCTGCAGAACCTCATAATACACCTCAGCTGCTGCAGAACCTCATAATACACCTCACCTGCTGCAGAACCTCATAATACACCTCAGCTGCTGCAGAACCTTATAATACATCTCAGCTGCTGCAAAACCTGATAATACACCTCACCTGCTGCAGAACCTCATAATACACCTCAGCTGCTGCAGAACCTCATAATACACCCAATCTGCTGCAGAACCTCATAATACACCTCAGCTGCTGCAGAACCATATAAAACACTTCATTTGCTGCAGAACCTTATAATACACCTCAGCTGCTGCAGAACCTTATAACACACTTCAGTTGCTGCAGAACCTCATAATACACCTCAGCTGCTGCAGAACCTCATAATACACCTCAGCTGCTGCAGAACCTCATAATACATCTCTGCTGCTGCAGAAGTTTTATCATAATACACCCCATCTGCTGCAGAACCTCATAATACACCTCAGCTGCTGCAGAACCTTATAACACACTTCAGTTGTTGCAGAACCTCATAATACATCTCAGCTGCTGCAGAACCTTATAACACACTTCAGTTGCTGCAGAACCTTATAGTACATCTCAGCTGCTGCAGAACCTTATAACACACTTCAGTTGCTGCAGAACCTAATAATACACCTCAGTTGCTGCAGAACCTTATAACACACTTCAGTTGCTGCAGAACCTCATAATACACCTCAGCTGCTGCAGAACCTTATAACACACTTCAGTTGCTGCAGAACCTTATAATACACCTCAGCTGCTGCAGAACCTTATAACACACTTCAGTTGCTGCAGAACCTCATAATACATCTCAGCTGCTGCAGAACCTTATAACACACTTCAGTTGCTGCAGAACCTCATAATACACCTCAGCTGCTGCAGAACCTAATCATACACCTTAGCTGCTGCAGAACCTTATAACACACACGTCAGCTCCTGAAGAACCTCATACACTTCAGCTGCTGAAGAACCTCATAATACATCTCAGCTGCTGCAGAACCTTATAACACACTTCAGTTGCTGCAGAACCTCATAATACACCTCAGCTGCTGCAGAACCTTATAACACACTTCAGTTGCTGCAGAACCTTACAATACACCTCAGATGCTGCAGAACCTTATAACACACTTCAGTTGCTGCAGAACCTCATAATACATCTCAGCTGCTGCAGAACCTTATAACACACTTCAGTTGCTGCAGAACCTCATAATACACCTCAGCTGCTGCAGAACCTTATAACACACCTCAGTTGCTGCAGAACCTTATAATACACCTCAGCTCCTGCAGAACCTTTTGACACTTCAGTTGCTGCAGAACCTCATAATACACCAGCTGCTGCAGAACCTCATCATTCACCTCAGCTGCTGCAGAACCTCATACACCTCAGCTACTGAAGAACCTCATAATACATCTCAGCTGCTGCATAACTTTTATCATAATACACCTCACCTGCTGCAGAACCTCATAATACACCTCACCTGCTGCAGAACCTCATAATACACCTCAGCTGCTGCAGAACCTCATAATACACCTCACCTGCTGCAGAACCTCATAATACACCTCAGCTGCTGCAGAACCTTATAATACATCTCAGCTGCTGCAAAACCTGATAATACACCTCACCTGCTGCAGAACCTCATAATACACCTCAGCTGCTGCAGAACCTCATAATACACCCAATCTGCTGCAGAACCTCATAATACACCTCAGCTGCTGCAGAACCATATAAAACACTTCATTTGCTGCAGAACCTATAATACACCTCAGCTGCTGCAGAACCTTATAACACACTTCAGTTGCTGCAGAACCTCATAATACACCTCAGCTGCTGCAGAACCTCATAATACACCTCAGCTGCTGCAGAACCTCATAACATCTCTGCTGCTGCAGAAGTTTTATCATAATACACCCCATCTGCTGCAGAACCTCATAATACACCTCAGCTGCTGCAGAACCTTATAACACACTTCAGTTGTTGCAGAACCTCATAATACATCTCAGCTGCTGCAGAACCTTATAACACACTTCAGTTGCTGCAGAACCTTATAGTACATCTCAGCTGCTGCAGAACCTTATAACACACTTCAGTTGCTGCAGAACCTAATAATACACCTCAGCTGCTGCAGAACCTTATAACACACTTCAGTTGCTGCAGAACCTCATAATACACCTCAGCTGCTGCAGAACCTTATAACACACTTCAGTTGCTGCAGAACCTTATAATACACCTCAGCTGCTGCAGAACCTTATAACACACTTCAGTTGCTGCAGAACCTCATAATACATCTCAGCTGCTGCAGAACCTTATAACACACTTCAGTTGCTGCAGAACCTCATAATACACCTCAGCTGCTGCAGAACCTAATCATACACCTTAGCTGCTGCAGAACCTTATAACACACACGTCAGCTCCTGAAGAACCTCATACACTTCAGCTGCTGAAGAACCTCATAATACATCTCAGCTGCTGCAGAACCTTATAACACACTTCAGTTGCTGCAGAACCTCATAATACACCTCAGCTGCTGCAGAACCTTATAACACACTTCAGTTGCTGCAGAACCTTACAATACACCTCAGATGCTGCAGAACCTTATAACACACTTCAGTTGCTGCAGAACCTCATAATACATCTCAGCTGCTGCAGAACCTTATAACACACTTCAGTTGCTGCAGAACCTCATAATACACCTCAGCTGCTGCAGAACCTTATAACACACCCCTCAGTTGCTGCAGAACCTTATAACACCTCAGCTCCTGCAGAACCTTTGACACTTCAGTTGCTGCAGAACCTCATATACACCACAGCTGCTGCAGAACCTCATCATTCACTCAGCTGCTGCAGAACCTCATACACCTCAGCTACTGAA